>NC_080422.1:103581933-103905933 GCF_029873635.1 Malania oleifera | reverse complement strand
TTCTATTTTCTTTAGGGGTTGAAACCATGGGCAAGAACAGAACTTCGTAGGCAAAGAGTTCAAGACTTGTCTACCGCATAAGTTGCTGCAAAGCGCTTGACTGACTATGTTGGTGATACTATTGCTTCGACCAAAGAGTTTGGCTAGGGGGAAACAACGGAAAGTCTTTCAAGAAGGGCAAACCCAAAAGTGGGGGAGCTGACTATAAAGCATCAACTTCAAAAGAAGCTTCATCATCTTGAGGGTTCAACACACCCAATGGAAAGAGTAAAATTTCTTGTTACTTGTGTCGAGGCCCTCACAGAGTTTTTGAGTGCCCTTACAAAGCAACACTTAATGCCTTATAAGCTTCCACTGTAGTGCAGGTAGTGGAAAGTGATGGGGAAGAGGAGGATACCCCGAGGATGGGTGCAATGCGGCGAGTGAACGCATTGGAAAAGCAGGAGAAAGCACCGAAAGTTACACAAGCAAAAGGACTAATGTTTGTGGACTTGAGGATCAGTGGGAAGAGTACCTGCACTATGGTGGATACCAGGGCTACTCATCTTTTTCTTTTTTTTATAAGCAGAAGCATGGAGACTCAGCTTATCATTGGAGAAGGATACAGGATGCATGAAAGCGGTGAATTCTGTAGCCCAGCCTACTCTGGGAGTACCCAAGCAAGTGATTGTGAAGCTTGGGCAGTGGGAAGGCTTTGCGAATTTCGCAACGGTGTAATTGGATGATTTTCAAGTCATTTTGGGAATGGAATTCCTGAGGTGGACGAAGGCAGTGCTGATGCCTTTTGCTGGTTCCCTATGTCTGATAAGAGATCACCTTTGCATGGTGCAAGACGTTGCGGTGAAAGGAGACGATGGGAAGTTCCTTTCAGCCATGCAACTCAAGAAGGGGTTGAGAAAAGGTGAGTAGACATATCTAGCCATAGTGGTGGTAGATGAAGAAGTAGGCCAAGAGCTGGTGCCTACGACCATCCAAGCTGTGTTGGATGAGTACAAGGAGGTGATTTTGGATAAGCTGCCTCATAGGTGGTTGCTCCATATAGCCCTCCTCTTGAAGATCACCATATAGGAAAGCATTCTTCATGTATAATTGGTGTAGAGGCCAGTGATAGGTGGCTGCTGAGGAGATGAACAAATGTATTGAGGCAAGTTTGGCTACAGGGGAGAACATGTCTAAATAGTCCAGGCCATACACTTGAGTATATCCCTTAGCAACAAGGCGGGCTTTCAATCAAGCCAGGGAACCATTTGGATTAACCTTCACCGTATACACCCAAAGACAACCAACCACAGACTTATTAGGAGGAAGACGTACCCAGTCCCAAGTATCATTATCCTGTAGAGCATGCATCTCCCACCCAAAATGTGATAGGGCTTCGGAAATAAACTTAGGAAGAGCAATAGAAGATAAGGCACCAACAAAATGGTAGTATGAGGGTGACAAGAAGTCATAAGAAACAAACTAGAGATTGGATGCGGGGTACAAGTGCGCTTACCTTTTCGAACAGCAATAGGAGGATCAAACACTTGGGGAAGAGGATAATCTGACTAAGAAATTGAAGGCGTAGAGAAGGTGGAGGAGGCTCTCCTCCCTTGAGTCGTTGTGTGTACAGTTGCAAATTGGGACAATCCAAGCGATGAGAAGGACTCAAACTGGATGAAGATGCAGGAGGACTAGATGAAGGGAAAAAGATAGGATTGGGAAGGCTAGGCAGAAGAAAAGACTCATCAGGGTCTATAGAACTCAAGGAATCAAAATAGTATGGTGTAGACTCAAAAAAGGTGACATCAGCAGAGACAAGGAATTAATGTAAAGTGGGATTGTAACATCGGTATCATTTTTGAGTATAGGAATAACTTAAAAAATACATTTGATAGCACGAGGATCCAATTTATCCCTTCCTGGATTTAATTGATAAACGAAGGAAGCAACCAAATATACAAGGAGGAAGGGAGAACAAAGGAGCCTCAGGGAAGATAATTGTTGGAATTGGTGTGATCCCAAGAGGGGAGGTGAAATTGGGTTTTAAAACTTTTTGGCTAATTTAAATATTTTCCAATTTACCACAGTTCATATCCCATTCAATATTAAAAGCGTGTATGTAAAATGATTAGGCTATCAGTGCAGACATACATGTGTGCAGCATATCTCATTTAAATTAAATGTGTGCATGCGAATAATTATAACAGTAAATAAGCAAGCATACACATATGGGAACAAAAGTGCAGTAATTTAAATGAGATAGGGAGAGAGAGACACACAATATTTGTTATTGAAGTTCGGCCAAACGAGCCTACGTCCCTGCCTTGGGCATACCTCTCAAGGATTACGCTAACCCCACTCACTTAAACGGGCGGAGTAGAAGCCGTTTACAACCTCTCCTTATGGGACGAGGTAAACCCTAGCTCAATTATCAGGCTGAGCCCAACTGATCTCCCTTACGGGGCGGAGACTCCCCAGTTCAATTTCTGGGCTGAACCTAACCGGTCTCACTTACGTGGCCGAGACTTCCCAGTTCAATTAACGGGCTGAACCCAATCGGTACAATAAAAATCATTTTTGTACATATGAAATGCTTCTAAAAAATACAAGTAAAGATGTACATGTTTAAGCTCAAAATGCACTCTCTAATAATATGAAATTGATGCTTAGTAGAGTAAAGGTGTTTTTCTCAAAGTGATATTTTCAATCTTTGAAGAAAATGTATATAATATATACTTCAAAGATTTGGATCCTAATAAAATATTCTCCCAAAAATATTTTTCAAAGAATAATCGGAGAACCTAGGGTTTTGGTTTTTCAAATGATTTTTGCAATATAAAACTTTATCTATGAAAGCATGGATGCAAAAATGAATGCCTTAAAATAAAGATGCTCTCTTTTGAAAGATTGCTAAAGAATAATAAAGAGAGTTGAAGAGTCTAAAAATTTAACCCCAAAGAGATTTTTGAAATAAGAGTGTGTGGGGGAACTTTGATTAAGTGAAAAATTTGAGAGAAAATATTTGTTAATCAAAGTTACTAATCTAAGCAAATGAAGGGGTGTTTATAAATTTTTTGAAAATTATGACCGTTAGGGACATATTAGGGATTTTTGAAATTGTTTAATTAAAATTTAACCCCAATTACCACAGTTAATTTTGGCAACTCGAGAAATTCGGTCGCCCAGTCCTTAGGGTAGGTCGCCCGAACATACACAGAGCCTGTATTGGGTTCAAGTGCCTGTGGGTGAGTCTGGTTGGCTGAAGCCAAGGCGATTTCCCAATTTTCGTAGGTTCAGGCGCTGATTCTTTGTTCGGTTTGCCAGGCCTCACAATTCGGTCGCTCGGGGACAATGGAAAAGTCAGAGACCAGGGTTCGGTTGACCGTGGAAGCTATGTTCATTTTTGGTTCAGTTGCCCGAGGCTTCAGTCAACTATTTGACTTTTTGGCCAATAGAGGGTTCGGTTGACCTAGGGCTATAACACATAAAACGGTTGGTCGTCTGAGGCTTTTAATTAAGCCTAAAAACCCAACGTCAGTCGACCAAAGACCTATTTTTGCCCCAATTTAAACCCAAAGGACATTTTAAAACCTTTGTATGATGTTAACTGTTATGAAAATGGTTTTCGATGAAAAATTCAATGTCCTAAGGTCTGTCTATGGCCTTTGGTTCCCTACGGTTAGTCTATGGTTTTATCTGAGCATTTAAATCATATCATGCAAGATGTATGCATTATTATAGACCAAATAATAAAAATTAAATATAATTACAATAAGAAATAAACGTCTTCTTCATCTTTTTGCTCTTCTAACTTCATGGAATGCGCCTGATCGTATTGGCCTTAAGTTTTGCAAGCTTCCATCGCCGTTTCCTTATGCGTGTGTTAAATTAATGGACCTGTTCACATGCTAAATACACACATAAGAAACATATGCTTTGTCAGCATCAAAACAAGGATCAGACTAAAAAAGTCAACAATAATTGCATACAAAATTTTACCACCAAGGACAGAGGATGGCATTTTATTGATGAGAGAGCAAACAGTGGGAACAACATCACTCCAAAAAACTTTAGGGACATTCATTTGATACAATAGGGTTCAAGTGACTTCAAGAATATGTCTATTTTTCCTCTTTGCTACTCCATTTTGTTGTGGAGTATGGGCACAAGATGGCTGATGGATCATGCTAGAGTATGTCATATAGGTAATGAATTGAGTATTGAAGTACTCTTTAGCATTACCACTACGAAGTATTCTGACTGGCATATCAAACTAAGTTCTTATTTGAGAACAAAAGGCACAAAAGATATTAAACAACTCAGAGCGATCTTTCATCAAATACAACCAAATCATTTTGAAATAGTCGTTGACAAAAGTGACAAATTATTGAAACCCTAACTTTGATGTGACACAACTAGGACCCCAAACATCAGAATGGACTAACATAAAAGGGCTAATGACTCTTTTAGTGGATCGAGAGGCAAAGTTAACATAGTGATGCTTTCCTAATTGACAAGATTTACAATCAAGGATAGACATGAAACTCCAAGTAGGAACTATCTGTTTTAACTTGTCCAATGATGCATGACCAAGGCGGCAATGGGGTTGATGTGGTGTGACAGCAACACTACAGGCAATAGGAGAAGAAAGTGACTCAAAGTAGTGAAGTCCATCAGCCTCATGTCCTGTGCCAATCGTTTTTCTCATCTTTAGATCTTGAATAAGAATAGAATTGGGAAAGAAGGTTACAGAGCAATTTAGAGACTTCGTAATTATACTAACAGACATAAGATTAAAGGGAGATTTAGGAATGTAGAGAACAGAAGAAAGAGAGATGGAGGGAGTAGGATTTACTATTCCTATTTCCTTAGCAGTAATAGTGGACCCATCAAAAAGGTAACTCGAGGTAGATTTGTAGAATATTAGAGAGTAGAAAAGAAGTTGGTGACACCTGTCATATGATCAGTAGCAGCAGGTCTGCCTACTTGTATGTTAATAACAAAAATTAAGGACAAAAACACTTCCACTCACATGACCTAATTAATGAAATAACATATTCTCTTTTAATACTCCCTCTCAAGCTGGTGGGTATAAATATCACCTAACCCATTACAACCATTACGTGAGGCAGACTTACATAAAGCCTTCATAAAAACGTCACCTAACTGATCCATAGATTTGAGAAAGGGAATCCTCACAACCTTCTTCGACACTGCACCCCTTACAAAATGACAATCAAGTTCAATGTGCTTTGTCATTTCATGAGACACTGGATTGCTAGCAATGCAAATGACAGCTTGATTATCACAAAACATTGGCTTTGTTACCAAGAGTTCCATCTTCAACATAAGAGACTTAAGCAACATAACCTCACTCATAGTACGAGCCACAGCTTGACATTCTGCTTGAGCACTATATCGTGCTACAGTAGTTTTTTTTGGCTACAATGAGTAAAAATATTAACCCCCCCAAATGTACAGTATCTATTAGACCTTTGAGCCATCCCAACCTGTTTGAGGAGTGCCTTTGAGATAATGCACAATTCTACGAAGTTTGTGATTTTTCATGGATTGACTCTTCTACTGCAAAAGACATGTCAAGTCTAGTGACGGCCAAGTAGATCAACATGCCAACTGACTATATTGATGTTTATCTTCAAGGTCCGATCCAAAGTAGGAGTATAGTTTAACTCCCGATGAAGTTGTCTCACTTAGCAAGTCCAAGGTTTTTTTTTAGTAAGATAGAACCCTTCCTAAACTGTGAAATCTCAATACCAAGAAAGTAATGCAGAGTATCCAAGTTTTCGATTTAAAATTTTTCTTGAAGCCACAGCTTAAAGTGTTGATTATGTCATCAACATAAACTAGTAGGAGTACCACAGCATCTCCTTTTTTGCAAGTAGTATTGGATAAAGCCAAATGCAGAGACCCACCACACTAAATTTGTCAAACTAGGACTCAAGGAGACTACCTAAGACCATAAATAGCCTTTCGCAACCAACATACTTAACCACCCTCCCCTTGAGCAACATACTTGAGATGTTGCTCCATGTATACCTCTTCCTTTAAATCTCCATACAAGAAGGCATTCTTTACATCCAACTGGTATAAGGGTCAATTGAAATAAATTGCCTTCAAGATCAATACACAAACATGCAGCATCAAAACAGTATCATCAGCAGACCAAAAACAGAGTACAGCTGATGCCATCCCGTTGAACAGAGGAACAGCAACAGCGGTAGATAGAAACAAAATATAACTGACTTCCCATCAACGAACCACCACGAAAACACACAGCTTGCTACAAAGGATGCTGCGCAGACAAACCTAGAGGAATGGTCCCTAAATGACGCACAAAGCAACCAGAAATCAGATTTGAGAACTAATTAGGAGAGGATGAGGGGAAAAGAAAAAAACACGAAACAGAGTATCAAATCAATTCTGATAAATCAGATTTAGAGGAGATTAATGCTCTGGTAAAATGTTGTAAAGTTAGAGATGAATAAGCGAAGAAGAGAAGAAAAGGAGAAGAAGGAATAAGAGGAAAATATGGGCTGCAGTTTCCTGGAGACTATGTACAGCTATGAGCCTGCCTTACATATTACTAATAATAAAGATTTACGAACAAAATACCCCCACTCAAGAAACCTAATTACTAAAATAACATATTCTCTTCCAACATAATGTAATAAAGGGCGTCTTCTGGCCACAACACTCCCCGCTTTGCAAGGATAGGGAGAGGGTCGTTACAGTGTACACAGCCTTACCGCTGCTTTTATGCAGAGAAATTGTTTCCTTGGACTTGAACCTGCGACCAACAACTGGTCAGAAAGTAGCAACCTGACCATTGATCCAAGTCCCGCCCTCATTTCAACATAATGTAAAGATATATATATTACTTTTTTGCATAGGCTAAACAGGTGGATGCAGATGCAGTTATGCTTGTGCATATGGGACTTAAAGTAATAATTTGAGTTAGGACCTTTGAACTTAAGAATTTCTTTGATGTCGTTTTTCCCTTTAGCTTTATCTGATTGGTTCCTCTATCGATGCAGCGTATTCAGATTGAAGGGATAAAGAATGATCCTTGGTTCCAGAAAAACTATATGGCTGCAAGACAGAGAGAAGATGTAGAAGTGAATTTGGATGACGTTCATGCAGTTTTTGAAGATGTTGAGGTCAGGGATTGTTTCTATTAGGCCTTGTTTTGATGTTCCTTCTGTAATTGAATATTTTGAAATGTTTGAATAAGTTTGATCCTTTTATATAATCTCTTTGTTTAGGCTTCATATATATTGTTGGTTGACAACCTAATGGTTTAAGCTTTTAGGTTAAGAGGTGACTTGGCATGGTACCAGGTTCGTGCTTGCATGGAGATCCTGATGTCCTAGGTTCTTGTTGTCCATGTGATGGAGAACCACCAATGGAGAACTTTAGATGTTTATATTGTAGCTGTAGTTTACGAACACTCTGGTTATTTTAGGAACTTAGTTAATTTAGGTTTGTTTTGTGTATTTTATATACTTTGGGCTTATTTTATAATAACATGTTTTAACTGGGGTTATTTTGTAATTATTTGTGTTTGTTGTAGGCTTGTAACATTGGGAGTGTACATGTATTGTGATTGTGTATTGTATGGATTCTTCTTCTTCTTCTTCTTCTTCTTCTTCTTCTTCCCTTTTTCTTCTTCTCATCTCTGTTCTGCCTCAAATTCTGTCTCTCTTCTTCCTGTTCTGTCTTCTAGTTCTCTCGCTAATTCTCTCAATTCTCTTTATGCCTGAGTTCTATTACCTGTTCTCAATCAAATTGGCATCAAAGTTCAGAAATTACAGTTGTTCCATTGGTTCAAAAACTCTAATTTCATCACCATCCGACCATCAGTGAGCCCTCATGCACTGACTGAAACTTTGCCAGCAACCCCACTTCAAGTTTTCACACTTCCTGCAGTTTACTTGATACAAGACCACACTTACTGGAACTACCCAATCCCTGATCAGCTTCCAGCCAGAATTTCATTGCTGGAGGAGCCCTGCCAGAAGCCCATGTGCCCCACATGCCAGCCATCCATGTGAGGGAGTTACTGCACTCCTTTGGTATTTTCCAGACTCATGAGAAATAGTCTTCAGCCACAATATTTTGGATTTTTTTGACATTGAAGCGTTTTGGTTGAAAACTGAATTATCAAGTTTGGTTCACATTTCTAAGGATCAATTCAGCTTAATCTTGGACTGTCAGAGCAAAAGGAGTCTTGAAGGTCTGCCAACATTCAGATTGAGACCCAGATGCTGTGTTTTCAAATTTACTGAAAATTGGTTTTTTTATATAAAATTTTGATGTTGATTTGAAGAAACTCATCTTTGATTATTTAATACATACTTTTGGAGGATAAATTCAGTGTGCCAGCACCCTTTTCCAAGTTTACAAGTGGAGTTTTCTTGGAGTATTTGTGAGAAATTGAAGTGAAATATTTGAAGAATCTCTCAAATGCTACAAACTCAGCACAAGGACCTTTTGATAATGTTGTATGAACTTACACTATCTTGACTCCACAGACATTGATCAAGATCACTTATCTATTGATACTTGTTTGAATCTGCATTGGTTCATATTTGCTCTCTAGGTTAAAAAAATGATGAGTCAGTTTCACATATCTAGTTCCCACCTAGTTGGCAACTCTCAACAATTTGTAAAACCTAAATGTCCTTATTTTGACAGTTGTTCAGCTTCTCAGTGTTTCCTAGTTTGGTTGAATGATATGGACTATTATTTTAATTGGCATGGATAGCCACTTAAGTATCTACTTACCTAAAACAAGACTTCTTGGTTCAGAAAGTCAATATTGACGAAAAATTGAAAGGGATAAAAATTATCTTGGAGAACCACCTATTGCGACATGGTCTGAAATGAAATATATCTTAAGAGAAAAGTAAGCCCCCAATTCTTATAGGGAGATTACTGGACCAGCTGTGTAGTCTTAGGCAACTTTCTTCTAGCATCACAGATTATTACCTTAAATTTAGAGACCTTATTTATAGTTGTGCTCTTAGGAAGGTACCTAGAAGGCTAAAATCGTAATTTGGCTCAAGAAAGGGTTAAGGGATGAAATCAGAAGGTATGTAAATATTTGAGAACGACCCACTACTCTGTTTGAGGCTTACCATGTGCTTTGGAAGCTGAGAGATTTCTCCGGCTACCAACTGACTACACCACTTCCTATTTTAATGAATTTCATCAATCTAGATCTATTTCTCTATGGTCATGAAGTATTCCTAGATCCTCCCAAGATGTTCAAGAGGAAACTCAAATTGTTCATAAACCATCCAATATCAAAGCCCATGCAAATTGTTGCATAATTGAGTATCATGACTACATAAATAATTTTCATATTACTAGGGCACAATTTTTTGATTCTTCTATGGACATGAGTCATGAATCTTCTCAAAACGAGTTCGTAGACTTGTCTTTAGTGACCTTAAGTACTGTTGGAGCCTCTAGGCCAGATATGGACCTTGTCACCAAACTTGGTTGTTATGACTTGCAATGAACATCAAGATGAGTTCCCAACTGCTAATATAGATATGTTTGTCAATGACCTTGCTTTTCAATTTCAATTTTTCATTTCTAAACCAAAGAGTGAGGAACAATTGGTTGCTCTAGAGTTTGTTGAAAATTCTTTAGTCATGGAACCCATTGTTGAAAATCCCCTTGTGATGATTTCTCCTCAATCTAATAAACTTGTGCCTCCATTCCTTGCATCTTCTCCCTCCGCATCTTCTTTATAAAATCTAATGAAACATTGTCCATCATTCTGGAATATGGACTGAGCGCATATTTGTTTCAGTTGCCTTGGATTTTAAATTGATTTCTTGTTTGGAGGACTTGTCATTTTGTCAGAGGACATTTCAGCCTTCTATGCTACTTGCAGTTGGAGGATCTTCTAGACATTGTCCAATGGTGATTGATGATGCAATGCAGATTTTGCCTCCTCTTGATTTGCCTACATTTTCGACTTTGTTCCCACACATGGAATTAAAGCTACTACTCATTACAACTCGAGGTTGAGTTTTCTCTAACAAAGGGAGTTTGATGGAGAACTACTAATGGAGAACTTTAGATGTTTATATTGTAATTACATATTTTAGTTGGGGTTTATTTGTCATTATTTGTGTCAGTTGTAATATTGGGGGGGTATATGCATTGTGATCATGTATTGTATGGACAATTAATCATTTTGAAATAAGAATTTCTGCATTTTCCCTCTATCTGTCTCTCTCTCTCTCTCTCCTCTGCAGGATTCCTGCTTCTCTTCTTCTCATCTCTGTTCTGTTCTGCCTCTAAGTCTGTCTTTCTTTTCTTTTTGTTCCATTCCGTCCTATTGCCTCGTATTTCTTCTTCTTCTTTTCTCATCCTCTCCATTCTCTCTCTATTTCCGAATTCTATTACTTGGTCCTACTTCACCATGTTTATCATTTGTTTGCTAAATTCTTATTCTCCATACTTATCTTTTCATGTGCTAGTGGAGTGTTAAGGCATGGTATAAGTTATTGGTCCACAACTTAGGCTTAGTTGGGCCCATGTGGGGCTGATGAAAAGGAACTTTTAATGAGGAACTAATGAAAAGGACTGATTTAGGTCAAAAAATTGTACCCTGTTTGAAAAATGGAGATATTAGAAAGGAAAAACTGATCTTGAGTGTTGGGAAAAAAAGTCGTAAGCTTGCTGAGGTTTTTAAAATTATACATTTATACATAAAATGTATATCTCATTTTTGGAGAGAAAAATAGTGCATTGATAATTTTGTAATATTTGAAAAAATTTTGAGAACGGCCACTGAAAGCATAAAAATAGTCAGCTTTTATCTTATAAAAACTTCGCAAAAATGCTAAAATCTAACATTCTATAAGCAGAAAAACATGATTACTGAGCATATCGATAGCAACTTTCACTTTTAAAAGGAGAAATTCATTGAAAAAAGAAAAAGGTGGGGGGGTGTTCAAACACACCTTTATGGCTTTAGATTTTAGGTCAAGTCGTGACTCTAACATTCTCAAACAAGTGTGCTGACATTATTTAGTTGGATACTTATAGGGAATATGACCTGATGGCGTTTGGGTACTTCAGGCTCTGGCTAGCACCTAAGCTTTGATTTTTATTTATTTTTTATATACCAAAAGAAGTTCATTGATAGATTAAGAATGTACAATCAGGAGAGGAGACATCTACTTAACAAACTCTTGGACACCCCAGAGAAAACAAAAAAGGAAAACCATAAGGCACAAAAAACAAAAGAGGAAAATCAGTGCGCTCTAGTAACTCAACAAAGAATGCCAGTCGTGCTGAATATCTGACAAAAACCTTCCCTTGATGTTTCCATTATCCACACACAAAAGAGAAGCCAAATAGTGAATCTTCTCCCACACCAACAGAAACGATGACTTCTTTCCTGAGAATTTACGCCGTCACATTCCTTCCACAAACCCCAAAATACTGCAATAAAGCACAGTTCCGTAATGTTGTTCCCTCCTTTTCCCTACCAAAACCAACCAAAAAAACACTTGCCAAAAACTCCTCCACTGTCTCTGGACAAAGCCAACTTTCTCCAAAATAATTGAATAGCTTGTTGTAAACCATTCAGGAAAAATCACAATGCGCAGCAGATTCTAAGACATTAAAACAAAGCTCACATATATCTGGAGAGAGGGCCTTTAAAGGCCTCCTAATCTGCAACAAGCTATTAGTGTTGATCCTATTAAGCACAACCAACCATGGAAAAGATTCGATTTAAGGGGGGGGACTTTGGTCTTCCAAGTATTGTAGAGCAGAAAAGGAAAAACTGTTCAGCCAAGAATTCACAAAAAGATTTGTAAAAGTAAAACCCCGAGTTATCCAAAGACCTGGATCAACTATCATCTTCCGAAGATACCCAACAATTATTCAATGAGACTAATGAGGAGGATAATTCATTCAAGGATCTCCTAAAGTGAAAATCCCTTGAAGATAAGGGACCGCCCGATCTACAATAAAAGAACAAAGGGAATTATTGCCCTAAGCTCTGATAAAGAGATGAGGAAAAGTGGTGGACAAAACAACATTCCCCAATCAAAGGTCTTTCCAAAAATGGATATTAGAGCCCCTACCCAACAAAAATTTAGCATGGGGAATAAAGAGAATAAATCTATGAAATAGCTTTCTATGGATTTTCCGAAGAACATCTAGAACCAAATAAGTATTCCACCCATTTTCATCAAGTCCAAACTTGCTTTTAACAACTTTATGCCACAAAGAAGAATCCTATAACAGCAACTGCAGAAGCCATTTGGCTGAAAGTGCTGTTTTTTTAGACACCAAATTTCCAGGACCCAAACCACCCTCTTGTTTAGACCTACAAACCACCTCCCATCTTACCAAATGGTCCCTAAAACCCCCTACCCCTGGCCACAGAAAATCTCTCATAATTTTCTCAATCTTGCTAGCAACTCCTGCAAGAATTTTGAAAATAGAAAGAAAATACAACGGGATACTAGAAAGACAAGCCTGAATTAGAGTAATCCTCGCTCCCAAATAAAAAAGAACACCTTTCCACCCATCCAAATGCTTAGATTCTCTCACGTCAACTGGATCCTAAAAACTAACAGATCTACTTTACTCCCCAAAGGAACCCCTAAATGGGACAGCAGCCGCTCCAACTCAATGCACCCTACCTCTGATGATAACTCCTTGACAACAAGCACAATAATTTCCCTGATACCGCTCTTCCCATATTAATCTTAAGCCCCAAAATGCTTTAAAAAATATGGAGAAGCCCCAAATGTTCTTTTTTTTTTTCCTTCTTCCAAAAAAAGGCCTATGATCCTCTTAGTAAAAGATAGTATCATCAGCAAACTGAATGTGCGAAACCATTACCTCCTCCCTCCCCACTCCCAGTCCTTTTACTAAACCTCTATCCACAGCCTTATCAATCATCCTACTCAAAACATCAACCACTAAAACAAATAGAATGGGGAAAGAGGATCCCCTCGTCCAATCCCCTAACAGCTCTATACCAAGATTTAGGCTCACCATTCAACAACACCGAATAATTCACATTAGACTTGCAGCCTTTCATCCAACTTCACCATCTCTCTCCAAATCCCTTCCTCATAGAGATTTTATTCAAAAAGTTCCAACTTACTCTTATCATCTTAAAAATGAGCCCCTTTCTCTTTCTCCTTCAAATGCCCTCAATGAATTCATTTGGAATCAAAATGGTATCCACAATCTGTCTTCCCCCACAAATGTACTTTGGGCCTTGGTATTTGGTAATAGTATTATCAAACACCACACTCAACCTTTTAGCCAGTACTTTAGTGATTATTTTATAAACACTGGATACTAGACTTTGGTGTTTTGCAGGATCAGTATGTAACTGGTTGTAGTGCCTCATTTGGGTCTCAACCTTTGGATTTTTCAGGATCAGTATGTGACTGAGCAATTCGGATATAAAGATGGAGGCCCTTTGATTATGAACGCTTTTGAGATGATTACCCTATCTCAAGGGTTGAATCTGTCAACTTTGTTTGACATGCGACAGGTATGGTGATACAGCTGTTTCTGCTGCATATGTATCAAGTAGATGTTCAAGCTAGTCTTTTTCCAATTTTTACAGTTCTTAGAACACATAAATTGTGTCTGGAGCACATATGCATGTTATTATGCTTTTGTCTTGATATATTCAATTCTAGTTGAAACCAACATTTGATCTGTTGTTATTGTTCTCTTTGTTTTTATGCATGGCCTGCTCTCCCCATACCTTGGACCATTATTTGTTGCTTTCCGTTAGAGCTACATTGATGTAAATCTGAGCAGCTGAGTCTGTGACTTATTGTATCTTATTTTGTTGTTTAAATTTGAACATATATCTGTCAGTGCTAAATTGAAGGATGGTTATTGCTTTTCTTTTTTGTAAGTTCTTTTTAATTTTTTGGGTTTTAAGTTGATTTTTAAATTTTAGCTATTAGAATCTTTTTTGCAAACAAATGTCGTAAAAAGGCTGTAGCTGACAATAAATATTTAATAGTGATGCAGTCAACTTTGACAAGCTTGAACTTTTTGTATGTTTTTCTGGGTAGTTTTTAACACTTCAGAATGATCTCTTTGAGATATTCTTTCAACAATTTGACTCTTGGGTATGCTTTTTTACAACCTTCTTCAGAATGATCTCTTTGAGATATTCTTTCAACAATTTGACTCTTGGGTATGCTTTTTTACAACCTTCTGTCATAATTTTCTGAGAATTGTTTTAGCCTTCAAGAAGTGATCCAAAATATTGACAGAACTTGTGGCAATATTTAGATTTTTTTTAAAAATTAATTATTATTCGTTATGATGACCTGAATGTTGATGCCAAAACTGTAAAGACCTTGAGTAGACATTAGGGTTTTTTTTTTTTTTTTTGGTAGTATTCTTAGTAGAAATTGTAATGCATCTTGTGATGAATAACAGCCTTAAGTTAGATTCTAGGGTTTTTTGTTGTGTTATTAGTAGAAATTATAATGTGTCTTTGTGATGAATAACGAAATTCAATTTTGTGATGTGTCAACTTTCAGGCCATCATAACCAATAATAATTATTTTAAAAACAAAAGAATAATCTAAATATTGACACAAATTCTGCCAATATTTAGTTGAAATATTGTAATGCGACTTTGTCATGAGTAACCAAATTCAAATTATAAGCATTTAGGATTTTGTTTCACGTTTCAAAATTTCTTATACTTTCCCTTTTGGACTGGAAATATGTGGAATTTGGATTGCAAGAGTAATTGCGACCCTTATATTGGGTGTCAATGTATGGTTTCTTGTGTTTAAAAAGAAAGAAATAAGGAGGTGGCATTGAATGAGGACAAAATAAATGAGCAACATTTCATTTATTGGTTTGATTTTCAGTGGGATAGATTGAAGAGGTGTTGCCCATGGTATTTGTGTGGGCTAGATCAAGACAGGAATAGGGTGCAGGTTTTAGGAGAGTGGGATGGGGAATGGAATGGAGTAGGTTCTAACACTTGTATCCAAGAGAAAAAGGAATGGGAGGGATGAAGAGAAGTTCTTTTAGATTGTTGTGCGATTGTTTTGTCCTAGCATAGTGAAGGGAAAATTTTATGAAACATGGATAAGATGGGCCATTCATAGGAGAGCGGGATGGGTAATGGAATGTTGTAGCCTTGTAGGTTCTAATCCCCTTGTATCCTAAAAAAAAAAAGGAGTGGGATGGATGAAGAGAAGTGATTTTAGATTGTTGTGCAGTTGATTTGTCCTAGCATATTGAAGGGAAAATTTTATAAAACATGGATAAGTTGGGCCATGCTTTGTGGTAATGAACATCTGGAATTTATTAATTGGTTCATGAAAGGGGCAGTTGAACTGAGGCAGAAACCAGGTTGTTCTAGATGAGTGCAAGACTGGAAATGGTAATTGGACGTATCTATGAATAGCAAGATGTTGCATTGGTGGGACAAAATTAAGAGTATTGGTTGTTCTGTTCATTTGCAATAAAGAGCAACGTATTACCAAAGTGGACTATGGTAAGGAGTGATCTTGTTCAACTTGAACTATCTACAAAGAAGAAGGAGAATAGAAAAGGGATTGGAATCGTGAGAAAAAAAATGACACAATTTAATTAAGATTTGACCTTAGCCCATTCAAATGATGACACAAGCTGTGCTGCTTTGCATATGGTAAGGCAAGATTTCCACTCAAACTACATGCTAGGAATGTTGGGTGATCTTCCCTACATTGCTGCTGATATCATATGGTGACATAAAACTTGCAAATCAGCACTAGCTAATGTGATTTGATGCAAAAAAATGATGTACAAAGAAACACTTAAGAATTGTTACAACATAGAAAGTAATGGTACTGCTTTACTAATAATGTGTCAGAGCATGGTGAACATACACTTCTAAACAAATTTAAATGGTCTTTTAAGTGTTTATGTTTGATGGGTGAATTTATCAGCTAGAATCTACTCCCAATCTTTCTTACTATTTAGTGGTTGCTGAGATTATTCTTCACATTGATTATGAAAGTGGAGCCAAGCAGAAAGATTTATGAAAGAAAATATGGTTAACATATGATCTCAAGTAATGATTTAGGAGAACAATTAATTTAAAGGATAGAGGAACAATGTTGCTTGTGTGCTGGCATCTTTTTTTTGGACAATCGAGGAAGTTCTGTAGATTTATTTGCTAGAGAAATGAATTTTTAAAAAATATTGTTTGCAAAAATATTCAATCAAACCATCTCAAAGTTTTCTAACCTCATTCCACTAGTAAGAGCTAACTGTTTGCTTGGCTTGAATTCAAAAACAAAACAGATAGATAGTTGGAGATCTGCTCATCCAATTTGCCATATTAATCACTAAACGCTTCTGAAAGTAATAAAATACAGAAATAATAAATAAAGATCTCTAAAAATGGCACACAGCTATCAATAACAAGGATTTTCATTAATAAAAAACCATGTTGGAACTGAATTGCTTTTTCCTTATCTTGTTGGCAATGAGGAATGCACACATCAGTAAAAAAAAGAAAAAGAAAAAAGGGCAGTCCACTGCACAAAGCTCCCACATATGCGGGGTCCGGGGAATGCACACACCAGTATACTTTTGAAATGGGTTGATCCTATAGGATCATAACTTGCTATCTCTGTGGCAGGATTACATAAAACGGCAAACCCGCTTTGTGTCCCGCAAGCCAGCTAACGTTATTATTTCGAGCATTGAAGATGTTGCTGAGTCGATGAGTTTTAAGGTTCATACACGCAACTACAAGGTAAAGCTTCTGAAATTTCATTTAGTTGTCCTTCACCATTTATAGCGTACAGCTGATATTTTGCTAAATGATGATTGAGAAATTTGTCCAAATATCAGGGAGCCTTTTGATTTTTGAAGTTTGGCTAACATTTTTTTTTGGCTCATTGCTGCTCTTTTGTTCCTTTGCACGGGCTTTGGCTTAATAGGCATTTGTTTTTTGGCACTATGTTAGCAGCATTTTACTAGCATCAGTTGGGAAAATACATTTAGATAGGTACAGAAGTATAGATAGGAGCCTACGGAGTCTCCTAGATTCTGTTCTCCTATGAAAAACACAGTGGAATCTACATTTGGGTTAGTATTGTCATACAGAAGGCAGTTTGTAGCTCTCCATGTGGGGTATATAGTGGCATTCCTGGCTTTGCGGACTATGTCAGCCTGTGAGTTCCCAAATCTGCTGAGCCATCTGATATTCTGTTCCCAGTTTATGCCCTGTCAGTAGAGCATGGACTCCTTTGTTCTTTTCAGTTGTTGTGCAATTGAAGAAGAAGTGGTTTCGGATTCCTGGTGAAGATCCAGAGTTCGCATTGTGCATGAGGTGTATTGATGCAAATAGGTTTAGGAATATAAAAAAAATTCAGAAATAAAGACCAGCTTCCTGTTCTGCTTCAAGTTTTTAACCCTTTGGTACAAGGTTTTCTCATAATCCCAGGATAGAAATTGAGCCTTCAGATTCTCTTTCATCTTGTCACATCTTTTGATTTCCCTTTTCCCTCTGTTCTCATGATCATTTTGATAATGTTTCCACCAAGTAGAAGCAGGTTCCCTGAGCTTTGCTCCCACAAGCTTCAATTTCCTCTCTTCCAGCACATATTTCCATTCAAAATAACTCTCAATGCTATCAGCCCAGTCCAAGAATTCTTCGGCTTACATATCACCATCAGATTCGGAAATATTTACATGTATACCATTCTCTTTGGAATTTTGTACAGCACGTACAGTTAGGGGTGTACAAAAATTACCGAAAAACCGATAACCGGACCGAAACCGAACCGAAACACATTTCGGTTCGGTTTTTCGGTTTGCGGTTTCGGTTTGAAATATAAAAATTTTTCGGTTTCGGTTTCGGTTTCGGTTTTGGACCAAAACCGAACCGAAAAAACTGAAAACCGAATTAATAAATAATAATTGTAGATGCTGCTTGTTGCCTTGTTGGATCGCCAGTCGCCAGCGAGAAACCACCTCCGAATCCACCATGGCTACCAAAGTCGGAACAGTTAAAGTGTGGTCTCTTCGTCTTCATCTTCAAGTGCTTATGCTATCGTCAATCTCCATCTTCCTCTTCACCAAAGTCGGAATCGTCAATCTCCATCTTTGATCTGGAATGGACTCTAACCAGTCCCGAAGCTATTTGCATCCTCGGATCTGGGTAATCAGCATTCAACACCAGATTTTTCTTTCCAAGCTTGACGCCATTTGGGCCTTCAAATCTGCCGCCGACATGTTCGATGACTCCAAATCCATGAACTCCAGCGAGATAGCCTCGCCGAACAATCTAGCCTGCAGCCTTTCCCAGTGGGCAGCGACCTTCTCATGCCGAAAACCAGAGAGAAGACCACAAGATGCTAGTCGTCCCTGCGTCCCACATCGGTTGGAAATGGGATGAAAACAAGTATCCCATCTTATATATTTTATTTGGATCCTACTTTCCCCCCGTCTCATGTTTTCGGCTTTGCAAATAAAGCCTTGGCCCAATTGTTTTATAATGGGCTGTGGCCTATTCATGCAGCACAACTTGGGCCCGCTCAAGTAATGTTATAGCTGTTTGGATAGTTCAAAATTCGGTAAAACCGAAAGTAACCGAACCGAACCGCAAAGTTCACGGTTTGGTTTGTTCATAAACCGACGGTCTACGGTTTGGTTTCGGTTCAATCATTTTGAAAACCGAGGAGTTCGGTTCGGTTGGCGGTTTTGTAAAAAACCGAACCGAACCGAACCGTGTACACCCCTACGTACAATGCGATCTTCCCATCTTGGAGGCCATTCATTTTGTCGTGCAGGCCTTTCATTTTTAGAACTCTCATCCCTAGAGATTTCAATTTCAGCCTTAGACTGCTCATTTATTTCATTTCTTGCTCTAACAAAATCATATTCATTATCACCATCATTTCGACGGCCTCAATTACCCATAGACTCTGTAACAAACTGATTAAGTTGTCTAATTGTTCCTGCAGCTTTCCAAACTTATTGACAGTGATCTATCTATCTCCATGGTCCCTATTTCCTCTTCCACTCCTTGCAGCCATGCACCCACAAGATTGAACTTGCTTATACCAATTCGATTGCAAACAGGTGTGTGAATAGAAGAAAAATTCACAAATAAATGCTGAGATTTCAGAATAGCACTGTAACAACCTTCTTTGACTCAAATAATTACTGAATCCTCAAAATAACAAGAGATTAGTGCTGTGAATTTTAGTCTAGCTTATAGACAATAATTCTCAGGTCACTACCTGTTTTGGCACTTTTCCAGAACAGTAACAGCAGCTTTCTACTAGCCTGTCATGCTTTAGTAGTGATGGAGGGATTGGTAGCACTGCAGGGTGGTTGATTCAAAATCCAAGCCTCCAAATCTCCAAAGCCTAGCTGGTCTGGAAATGAGCTCTGGAAAAAAATCTTCTTAAAGGTAAATGCCAAAAAACCTTATTTTGCACACCAGCATTATGTCTCAAAGACAAAGAGTACACCCAGGAGTTTCACAGGCTTTCTTTGAGGTGCAGTCTTGTTGAAACTAATGTTCAAAGGGTTAGTAATTATTTGAATGGTCACAAAATGACCATACAATGTCCTTACAAGGTGAGTGATGCCTATCAGCTTGCACTAAAAGTTGTGTCACAACTTACCTGCTACATACCTAAGAAGCTTGGGACATAATGCAGCAGTGGTGCATCAACTAGTAAGGTGTTTAGCAGCACTAGAGGTGGTCAGGTAGAAGCTCCTACATGTGCTAACCAACCAATCAGCAAGAATAATGGGAAGGTAGCCCAAGTAAACCAGTGGAAAACAGTGGTGAAATGCTATAGATGCTTCGAGCTTTGCACAAGTCCAATGAGTGTCTAAGGAGAGCTGAAGGCAGAGTTAATCTTGCTGAGGATCCAGAGGCTGATGGTGAAGAGAATTTTGCAATTCTTGAGGTCTGAGTGTGGCAACTGAAAGCTGAAAAGGATGTGGTGGAAGTATGGATTGAGGTGATGTCCTTGGTGAGGCTTTATTCATTCAAAGGTTATTACTTTCCCCTCCATCCAGCCATGACAATTGGCTACGTAAGAATATCTTCTGAACTGGGTGTATAGTGGTAGAAATCTTTGCAACTTTATAATTGACAGGGGGAGTAGTGAGAATCTGGTTTCTCTTGAGATGGTTGACAATCTGGGATTGAAAACTGAAAGATATCCACAGCCATGCCGAGTTCTGTGGTTCAACAAGGAATTGAGGTAATTGTCTCTTCAAGATGCCTTGTTAATTTCTCAATCGGTTCCTTTAAAGTATCTATTTATTGTGATGTGGCTTCCATGGATGCATGCCATATTCTTTTTTTGGTGGCCTTGCAGATTGACAAGAGGCACAATCCATGATTGTAACAAGAATACTTGTTCATATTTTGTGAACAATAGTGAGAGAAAGAAGAAGCTTGTGCTGAAACCAATGAAGGATGATGATGTTAAGAGGCAAGAAAATGGTTGTTCACTGGCTCTCTTAAATAGAGGGGATTTTTCTTAATAATGTAAGGAAAGTGGGCTGATTTACGTGGTCTTTCAAAAGGAAGGGAAGCTGCAGTTGGAGTTCTCAAATGATTTCAAGGAAATTCTTGATGAATTCAAAATGTGATGCCAGATGAGCTATGTCATGGGCTTCTTTCGATAAGGGATATACAATGTGCCATACTAGCTTTACTCACTCAGCTTTACTCACTCCTAAGAAGGATGGAACTTGGAGAATGTGTGTGGACAGCAGCACAGCAAAATCAACTTTATGCCAACATGAAGAAGTGCAGATTTATGGTGGGCAGATTGGAATTCCTGGGTTTCATTGTCTCGGAAAATGGAATAGAAGTTGATCCATCGAATATTGAAGCTATTGTTGAATTATGGCTCATTTCTAGAAGCTCACCATTATTGAACTTGAGATTGCCATGGAAGTCTTCAATGGTGGGCTAGTTTTCCATGGTAGGTGATGAGTTGTTGTAATAGTGTTATTTTCTAACCTATATAAACCCATCACTTCCATTTGTAAATCCATCCCCAAATTTGCCTACTTCTCTCTTAGGCACATTCTCTCTTCTCTCTCTCCTTTTGTAATATTTCTATAATAGAGGAATATTAGTTGATAGTGTCCGAGGATGTAGGCACAATTAGCCGAACCTCGTTAAATTCTGGTGTTCTTCCTTTCATCTATTCAGTAGTTAGCTATTGTTGGGTATAGTTGTAGTAATATATTGTGCTAATTACATGTCAAAGGAAAATTCTGTCTAGGAAAGTGGGACTTAAGCGGTCCGTTGTGACCCCCCACTTCCCTGGGAATTTACCTGGCGTAATTTTGCACAATCATTCACTCTCTATTCACCTGTGCAATAGTAAACTGTGGTGAAGCTATGTAGAATAATATCGAGTTTCACAACAATTTGTATTAGAGCCAAGGTTATTCTTAATATGCTCTATGGTTGTAGCTTAATCTGATCTTCCACATCAGAAAAGTTTTCCTTGGGCTATTGGCATTCCGCATTGACAGCTATTGAATAGAATTTATGGCAGCGATGGCAGATAGCGCAAAAACATCCACATTAAACTCGTCTATTCTGGCAAGAACTACTGTGACAAATGCTAGATTTGCAGTGGAGATTTTTGATTGCACCGGTCATTTTGGTATGTGGCAAAGTGAGGTTCTAGATGCTCTCTTTCAACAAGGTCTAGACATTACCATTGAAGAAGAGAAACTAGAAGATATTGAGAAGAAAGAATGAGGGACCATCAATCGGTTAGCATGTGGTACAATTCGATCGTGTCTTTCAAGAGAGCAGAAGTATGCATTCTGTAAGGAAACTTCTACAAATAAGTTGTGGAAGGCACTGGAGGGAAATTTTTTGAAGAAAAGCTCTCAGAAAAAACTCCATATGAAGAAGAGACTATTTCGCTTCACTTATGTCCCATTATGAATGATCATATCACCAACTTTAATAGGTTGGTTACTGATCTAGTTAATCTGGATGAGACTTTTAAAGATGAAGACCCGACTTTGATATTGTTGGGATCCCTTCCTGAGGAGTTTGAGTTTCTTGAAGCTACTTTACTCCATGGAAAGGATAAAGTGTCTCTTAGTGAGGTTTGTACTGCTTTGTACAACTATGAATTGAGAAAGAAGGACAAGCTTGAAAGCACAAGTGGAGCCAACAAGACTCTAGTAGTTCGAGGCCGTTCACAAACCCAGAATAGAAGAAAGAAAGAGAGATCCAAGTCAAGGTCCAAACCAAACAAAGATGAATGTGCCTTTGGTCAGGAAAAAGGGCATTGGAAGAAAGATTGTCCGAAGCTAAAAAATAAAGGCAAACCTGATAAAAGAAAGGCCATCTCAAATGTGGCCGAGTACAAAGATGGATGCTCAGATCTTTCACTTGCTGTTACACCGTCAACTAGTTCTTCGAGTATATGGCTACTAGATTCTGGGTGTAACCATCATATGTGTCCCAATCGGGATTGGTTCTTTGATTTTAAAGAACTAGAAGGTGGAGTCGTCTACACAGCAAATGATATCTCTCTTATCACACATGGGATTGGTTCAGTCTGCTTGAGGATTCAAGATGGATCAATCAAAATATTGACGGACATTAGATATGTACCAAGTTTGATGAAGAATCTTATTTCTGTGGGACCCTAGAATCAAAGGGATTTGAAGTAACAGTAGAAAATGGAGTCATGAAGATCATCTCTGGTGCACTCATGGTAATCAAGGGAATTTGGAAGAACAATAACTTGTATCACTATCAAGGTCGTACAGTTATTGGGATGACAACAACAATTTCTACTGATGATAAGGAAATAGAAGCAATCAAGTTATGGCATATATGCTTGGGGCATGCAGGTGAAAAATCCTTGAGACTTCTTACAAATCAAGGATTATTAAAGGGAGCAAAGACCTGCAAGCTAGAATTCTGTGAACATTGCATCAAAGGGAAGCAAACAAGAGTGAAATTTGGTACCGCAATCCATGATACCAAGGGTATTTTGGATTATGTTCGCTCTGATATGTGGGGACCTTCCAAGACAACTTCACTGGGAGGAAAACACTACTATGTGACCTTTGTTGACGATTTTTCTTGAAGAGTATGGGTGTATACTATGAAAACTAAGGATGAAGTGTTAGGAGTCTTCCTCAAATGGAAAAATATGGTGGAAACTCAAACAAGCAGAAGGATCAAGCGCCTCTGTACAAATAATGGTGGAGAATATAGAAGTGATCCATTTCTTAAAGTCTGCAAAGAAGAAGGTATTATACGACACTTCACAGTAAGAAGTACACCACAACAGAATGGAGTGGCAGAACGTATGAATCGAACATTGTTGGAGAAGGTTCGGTGTATGTTGTCAAATGATGGGTTGGGTAGAGAATTTTGGGCAGAGGCTCTAACATATGCCTGCCACCTCATCAACCGCCTACCATCTACTGCTATTTGTGGCAAAACACCATTGGAGAAATGGTTTGGAAAGCCTGCTATAGATTATGATTCCTTACATGTATTCGGTTCCACTGCCTACTATCATGTCAAGGAATCAAAGCTAGATCCGAGGGCTAAGAAAGCAATCTTTATGGGAATCACCTCTGGAGTAAAGGGATATCGTCTTTGGTGTCCAGAAACAAAGAAGATAATCTTCAGCAGGGATGTTACCTTTAATGAATCTACTTTTTTTAAAAAAGTGACAACAAAAAGTGTTGAGCAAACAGATGGTGCTCCAAAACAGGTGGAGTTTGATAAAATAATTGTTTTCCCAGAAAGTGAAGACTTTCCTATGGTAGAAGAAGAGTCGCCTAAAGAAGAGGTTTCAACCCAAGAATCTCCACAGCAACATGAATCTATTGCATTAAGTAAGCCAAAGAGAAAAATTAGAAAGCCTACTCGCTTTGTTGACATAGTGGCTTACGCATCTCCAATTGCAAATGATGATACTCCTGTCACTTACAATGAAGCAATCCAAAGTTCAGAAGAAGAAAAGTGGAGGGGAGCCATGAATGAAGAAATGCAGTCCCTTCATAAGAATCGAACATGGAAGCTTGTTAGTCTTCCGAAGGGAAAGAAGGCAATTGGGTGCAAATGGGTATATACAAAGAAAGATGGATTTCCTGACAAGAATAGTGTTCGCTAAAAAGCAAGGCTGGTGGCTAAAGGCAACGCACAAACAGAGGGAATTGATTACAATGAGGTATTTTCTCCAGTAGTAAAACATTCCTCCATTAGAATCATATTGGCTTTGGTAGCAAAATTGGATATGGAACTAGTTCAATTGGATGTAAAAACTGCATTTTTACATGGAGACATGGAAGAGAAAATCTACATGACTCAGCCAGGAGGTTTCAAAGTTGCTGGAAAAGAAAATATGGTGTGCAAACTTGAAAAATTGTTGTATGGATTAAAGCAATCCCCAAAGCAGTGGTACAAAGGATTTGACAAGTTTATGATGGGGCAAAAGTACAGAAGAAGCAAATATGATCACTGTGTGTATTTTTGCAAGCTATAAGATAGATCTTACATATATCTTTTTCTTTAGTTGATGATATATAGATAGCCTCCAAGAGTTAGATAGAAATTAACAAACTGAAGGCTTAGTTGAATAGGAAGTTTGAGATGAAGGATCTAGGCGAAGCAAAGAAGATTCTCGGTATGGAGATAAGTAGAGATAGGAAATTTGGGAGGCTTTGTTTGACTCAAAAACAATATTTGAGGAAAGTACTGAAGCGTTTTGGTATGAATGAGAAGCCAAAACCTGTTAGTACTCCGCTTGCTCCTCATTTCAAGTTGAATGCATCTATGCCTCCAAAAATTGAAGTAGAACGAGAATACATGTCAAAAGTATCGTATTCAAATGCTGTTAGGAGCTTGATGTATGCCATGGTGTGTACAAGACTCGATATTTCACAAGCTATTGGAGTTGTGAGCAGGTATATGCATGATCTTGGAAAGGAATATTGGCAAGCTGTGAAATGGATTCTACGATACATTTTGTATACGGTAGATGTTGGACTGATATTTAAGCAGGATAAGCAAGATGGTCATTGTATTGTTGGATACTGTGATTCTGACTACGCTGGTGATTTGGATAAGCATCGATCAACTACTGGCTATGTATTTACTCTTGCAAAAGCGCCGGTTAGTTGGAGGTCTACCTTACAGTTAACAGTTGCTTTGTCCACTACAGAGGCAGAGTATGTGGCAGTCACAGAGGCTGTGAAGGAGGCAATTTGGCTTCAAGGATTGATGAAAAAATTGGGAATTGAATAAAAGTGCATCAAGGTGCATTGTGATAGCCAAAGTGGTATCCATCTAGCAAAGAACCAAGTTTACCATTCAAGGACAAAGCACATCGACGTTCGATATCACTTTGTTCTCGAAATTATAGAAGAAGGTGAAGTATCAATCCAGAAGATTCGAATCACTGAGAATCTTGCTGATATGATGACAAAAGTGGTGACTGTGGTCAAGTTTCAACATTGTTTAAACTTGATCAACATTGTTGAAAATTGAAAAATTGGTGCTACAAGCGCATTTGAAGACACTATGGAATCCATGAGAGATTTTAGGAGATGAAATTTCACCAAGGTGGAGATTTGTTGAATTATGACTCATTTCTAGATCTCACCATTGTTGAACTAGAGATTGCCATGGAAGTCTTCAATGGTGGGCTAGTTTTCAATGGTAGGTGATGAGTTATTGTAATAGTGTTATTTTCTAACCTATATAAACCCATCACTTCCATTTGTAAATCCATCCCCAAATTTGCCTACTTCTCTCTTAGGCACATTCTCTTTTCTCTCTCTCCTTTTGTAATATTTTCTGCAATAAAGGAATATTAGTTGATAGTGTCCGAGGATGTAGGCACAATTAGCCGAACCTCGTTAAATTTTTCTGTTCTTCCTTTCATCTATTCTTTAGTTAGCTATTGTCGGGTATAGTTGTAGTAATATATTGTGCTAATTACATGTCTAAGGAAAATTTTGTCTAGGAAAGTGGGACTTAAGTGGTCCGTTGTGACCCCCCACTTCCCTGGGAATTTACCTGTTGTAATTTTGCACAATCATTCACTCTCTATTCACCTGTGCAATAGTAAACTGTGGTGAAGCTAGGTGGAATAATTTTGAGTTTCACAACAGCTACAACCAGTTGGCCAACTCCAAGAACAATTATAGATATAAGAATTTTTCATTGTTTGGCCACATAGGAGATTATAAGGAAGTTTAGCACTATAGTTGGTCCTATCAGTGAACATCTCTGTTGAATAATTGGGTAAAATGGAAGACCTTACCTCAGTGATAACTCTCCCTTTGTCTATAATATATGTCGATAACTCTCTCCCTCTGTTTATATTATATGTCAAGTACAATACCGATGACCATGATACCCTTACTAACTCACACTTATTAACATAGCTGGAGCATATTTATCATATGCTCCTAGCTTGTTACAAATGAATTTCACATGAACAACTCCCAAGGCTTTAGTGAATAAATCAACAAGTTGAAACTCAGACTTCACATAAGTGGTTCTAATGAGCTTTTATACAAGTTTCTCACGAATAAAGTGACAATCAACTTCAATGTGCTTTGTCCGCTCATGGAAAACCGAGTTGGTGGCAATATGAATAGCAGCTCAATTATTACATTTAACTCTATAGGCTGAGAATGTGGAAAACCTAGTTTTTTAAACATATTCTTTAACCAAACAAGTTCATATGTAGTGTGTGCCATAGCCTTATACTCTGATCATCACTTGATTTGAGCACCACAATTTGTTTTACATTTCTAAGACATCAAATTACCTCTGACAAAGATGCAGTAGCCGCTTGTGGATCTTTGGTCAGAGGGTGACCTAGCCCATTCGGCATTTGTATATTCTTGAATATGAGTGTGGGCTTGATCCTAATATAAGAGATCTCTCCTTGGTGTACCTTTGAGATATCCCAAAATGTGAATTACTGCATCCTAGTGACTTGTTCTTGGGGAATCAAGAAACTAACTCATAACACTTGTTGCGAAGGTTATATTTGGTTGAGTGACCAGAAGATAATTCAACTTTCCAACAAGTCTTTGATACCGTCCTGGGTTAGGCAACAAATCACCCATATCTAGTAGTAACTTACAATTGGGATCCATGGGTGTATCAATAGGTTTGGATCCCAATAGTCCAGTCTTGTCTAAAAGATCAAGAACATACTTCCTTTGTGCAAGACGGTTTGGGTACGAGATCTCGAAACTTCTATACCCAAGAAGTAGTCCAATGGTCCCAAATCCTTAGTCTTAAAGTTAGCCTGCAGGAAATGCTTTAGGCTTTGAATACCTTGATCATAATCACTAGTAACCACAATATCATCCATATACACAATAAGAAGAATCCTTCAGGATGGATTGTGATGATAAAATACAGAATGATCTATGGCACACCATTGAAGGCCAAACTAAAGTACTACAACATTGAAGCAACCAAACCATGCCCTCGGAGACTGTTTTAAACCATATAGTGACTTCTTGAGCCGACATACTTAGCCCGACTCCCCTTGAGCAACAAACCCAGGTGGTTGCTCCATATAGACCTCCTCCTGAAGATCACTATGTAGGAAAACATTCTTTACGTCTAACTAGTGTAGAGGCCAGTGATAGGTGGTGGCTAAGGAGATGAACAAATGTATTGAGGCGAGTTTGGCTATAGGGGAGAATGCGTTTGAATATTCCAAGCCATGCACCTAAGTATATCCCTTACCAACAAGGCGGGCCTTCAATCGAGCCAAGTAACCATCTAGCTTTCCCAGTGTACCAACGACAACCAGCCATAGACTTATCAGGAGGAAGACGTACTAAGTCTCAACTCTCAAGTATCATTATCTTGTAGAGCAGACATCTCTTCAATTATTGCATTCCTCCACCTAGAATGGGATAGGGCTTCAGAAATAGATTTTGGTAGAGTAATAGATTACAAAGTACTGACAAAATAGTAATATAAGGGTGACGAGAGATCATAACAAACAAACTTAGAGATTGGATGTTGGGTACAACTACTTATACCTTTTCGAACAAGAATGGGCAGATCAACATCTTGGGAAATAGGATCACCTAACGAGGGAAAAAATTGGGCCTTGAGCTCTCTCTTTAAGTCTGCTCAACAATCGACTACACAGTGTTCATTTTCAATTTCACTGTACTTAGCACACCACCACGGTTTGGTGTCACCAACCAAGCACATAGTCCCAGTATCCACTCACACTTGTTCGGAGTCCATCCTTAAAGTGTGAAAGTACTAGTCCATATCAAACAAGAAGTTCCCCAACATCTTGGAATCACAAGCACCCACATATGTCCTGGGTTCTGGTACCTTGGTCTTGCTAAACCTCGGAGTGTTGAGTGTTTCCTATAGCAAGAACCATCACATTCATATTTGTAGTCAGATAAGCTATTTGAGCTTGCAAGGTCTCCAAAGTGTGGTGAAAGTCCTCTGAAATTTCCACCATCGAACTTTGTTGATGCTTTTGTGATCCCACCAATTCATCAACACGTTCCGTTAGTTGGGCCATCTCTACGACCACATTGTTGGCTGTGATCTCAGCCTGTGCTTGTAGCACAATAATTCTCTAGGCGTTAGTTGGCATGATCATTTACCAAAGCTTTACCAATCCCACAACAAAGGCAACTGAATTCACGTAGCAACGAACCAAGCTCTGATACTAGGTGTCACGGGCTGAATATTTCACACCTTTGTGAATGGACTGTGTGGTGCTAGCTAAAGCCCTTTTGTTTGACTAGCCAGCTTAGCTTTTACCACAATTCACCAACAAAACACTTTCATTGTCATTCAAGCAGATATAAGCGGAAGCAATAGGCAACTTATGAAAGCAGTGACACCTAAGGAGTACAAATTGAAGCAATGTAATTCATTATCAACACCTCCGTTAACAGTGTGTGTCTAGCGAGGGAGGCAAGTAGGCTAAACACGTTGACAATAGCTTGTGAGTTTTGCAAGTTGATGAACACTCACCCTCACCCTACAGTAATATTAACATGATAAAAACTTCTCCCAAACGTACGAGACAAGCAATCACACGCAAGCATAATGCCCTAAACAAGCTCGGTTGTGATGCTCCCCCACTTATGTGGTCGATGTTCTCGTAGACTTTGATGGCGAGTACACTTCAACTTTATCCGCGAACGATTGCATATCTTCTGTAGAAACCTAGCTGATTTCTTCGTTTCCAAGGCCTTTCCACTTCACTAAGAACTCCTTCTGTTTCTTCCTTGAGGATGTGAACTCTCTGTCTACAAGGGCGTCTTCGACTTCTCGTTTGTCAGGTTGGACTGTCTTCAATTCTGCTCTGGTTGATTGACTTTTCCTTGGATCTTTTGTGTCAGCATTGAACAGTTTGAGGCAACCGACGTGAAACATAGGATGCACTTTCATCCAAGTCAGAGGGTCAATTCTGTAAGAAGCATTCCCGAATTTGGCCAAGATGGGGACTGGTCCTTAATATTTAGGACGTAGTCTCCTATCTCATCCTCGTAGTGACCTGATCTGTTCAAGATTGAGCTTAACAAGCACCAAGTCACCTACGTTGAAGTGCTGCAGTTTTCTTTCTTGATCCGCCCACTTCTTCATCCGCTTAGAAGCTTTCTCTAGGTTGGCTCGGGCAATCTTTACATTCTATCTCCATTCTTTGGTGAAGATGTACGCTCTAGGACTCTTTCCTCTGTACGGCTCATCCATTGTGTGAGGTAACAATGGCTACTGGCCTGTAACAAGCTCAAAAGGACTCTTGTTGCTTGTTAAGCTCTTTTGGTCATTGAAATAGAATTGAGCCACATCAAGTAGTTGCACCCAATTCTTATGGTTGGCGTTGATGAAATGATGCAAGTACTTTTCTGGTAGCCTGTTGAATCTCTTCGTCTGTCCATTTGTCTGCGGATGGTAGCTCGAAGAGATGTCAAGTTGCAAACCGAGGATTCTGAAAAGTTCTGTCCAGAAGTTGCCGGTGAATCTTGAGTCTCGATCACTGAAAATATCTTGGGGAACACCCCAATACTTCACAATATTCTTGAAGAATAGTTATGCCCTCTCCTCTCCCAAACAATACTTTGGTGCGGGTATAAACGTACTGTACTTCAAAAACTTGTCTATAACCACAAGTATAGACCTTGCATCTCCCACTTTGAGCAGGTTGGTGATGAAGCCTATTGAGACACTTTCCCATGATCTGGATGGTACTAGTAAGGGCTACAACAACCCTGCAATCTTCTTTCTCTTTACCTTGTCTTGTTGGTAGGTGAGACAAGTGCGAGCATAATCAACCACATCATCATGCATGTGCGACCAATAATATCTTTGCTTCAGTAATGCCAAAATGCACTCCCATCCGGGATGTCCGGTCCACATGGTACCATGACACTCTCTCAATAATGTCTTCCTCAGGTCTCCAGTTCGTGGCACAAAGAGCTGGCTACCATGGGTCATCAACAATCCGTCTTCCATCCAAAACTGACGTGCTTTCCCTTTTTTGGTCAGCTTCATAAGGTTCTGCGCAACTAGATCTTTGGCTAAATTCTCTTTGATACCCTCCTGCATCGTTGTGCTAACGGTATTCAATAAGTGTGTTACCATCTGCAAGGCCTCCAGCTCGGCCTTCCTACTCAGTGCATCAGCAACTTGGTTCAGGCACCCTGCCTTGTGCTAAAATGAGAAATCAAATTCTACCAAGAATTGTTGCCACTAGCTTGCTTGGGTGTCAACCTCGGTTGTGTGAAGAAGTGGCTAACACCCGAGTTATCTATTTTCACCACAAACCTTGACCCAAGTAATGTCACCACACGCGAAGACAATGTATCACCGCTAGCATCTCCTTCTCCTGAGTTGTGTACTTCTGATCTGCTTCACTAAGCTTACAACTCTCGTACACAAGAGGATGCCCCTCCCGTAACAAGACTCCTCCAAGGGTGTAGTCCAATGCATCTGTTTGCACCTTGAAGGGTTTCATGATGTTTGAAAGAGAAAGTACCGAATCTCTCATCATCGCATCCTTCAAGTCATAAAAGGCTCCCTGGCACTTCTCTGTCCAATTCCACCCCTGACCCTTCTTCAGTAATTCTGTTAAAGGAATAGTTCTCCTCAAGTAACCCTCTACGAACTTCTTGTTATAGTTGGCAAGACCAAGAAAGGAACATAGCTCCTTCACTGTCGTTGGGATCTTCCATTATTAAATCACTCTCACCTTCTCCATATCCATCCTGATATGACCTTGCTCAATCATATAACCAAGGAATTTGATGCTCCGCCGAGCGAAAGAGAACTTCTCTTTCTTTATATATAGACTGTTCTCCTTTAGCCTGTCAAACGCCTTCCGTAGATGCTTTTTGTGTTCCTCCAGAGTGGGAATTGTGGACAACAATATCATCTAGGTACACCACGACAAACTTGTCAAGGTACTCATGAAATACCTGGTTCATCAAGGTGCAGAATGTCGTAGGTGCATTCATCAACTTGAATGGCATCACCAAGAACTCATATGCCCCATACTGCGTCACACAAGTTGTCTTTTGCTAATCCCCATAAGCAATTCTCACCTGATAGTAGCTCGATCTCAAGTCAAGTTTAGCAAAGTACTTGACATGATTCAATTGATCAAACAGATCGCTAAACAACGGAATAGGATACTTCTTGTGCATTGTCACCTTGTTGAGCGTGCGATAGTTTACATACATCCGCATGCTCCTATCACGTTTCCTCTAAAACAACACTAGTGCTCCGAACGGTGCTTTGGAAGGGCGAATATATCCCGTTTCCAACAAATCATCAAGTTGTTTTCTCAACTCTGCTAGCTCTGGAGGTGCCATCCGATATGGCCCCTTAGCAGGTGGTTTCACTCTTGACAACAAATCGATCTCATGCTCAACACCTCATCGTGGAGGCAAGTTGTGAGGCAGCTTATCCGGCATCACCTCCTTGTACTCATCCAACACAGCTTGGATGGTCGTAGGCACTAGCTCTTGGCCTACTTCTTCCTTTTCCACCACTATGGTTAGATATGTATGCTCACCCCTTCTTAATCCATTTTTGAGTTGCATGACAGAAAGGAACTTCTCATCATCTCCTTTCTTTGAAATGACTTGCACCATGCAAGGGTGATCTCCCATCAGACACAGGGTATTAGCAAAAGGCATCAGCACTACCTTAGTCTCCCTCAGGAATTCCATTCCCAAAATGACTTGGAAGTCATCTAACGACACCGCTATGAAATTGGCATGACTTGCCCACTGCCCAAGCTTCACAGTCACTTTCTTGGCTACTCCCAGAGTAGTCTGGGCTACAAAGTTCACCGTTTCATGCATCCTGAATCCTTCTCCAAGGATAAGTTGAGTCTCCCTGCTTTCGCCCGTGAAACAAAATTATAGGTGGCTCCGGTATCCACTATAGCACAAGTACTCTTCCCATCGATCCTCAAGTCCAAAAACATCAATCCTTTTTCTTGTGTAACTTTCGGTCGCCTGCATTTCCAATGCGTTCACTAGTTGCATACTCGGGGTATCCTTCTCTTCCTCATCACTTTCCAATGCCCGCTCCGCGGTGGAAGCTTGTAAGGCATTGAATGATGCCTTATGAGGGCACTCAACAACTCTGTGAGGGCCTCAACATAAGTAGCAAAAAATTCTACCCTTTCTAGGGGGTGTGTTGAACCCTTGAGATGATGAAGCTTCTTTTGAAGTTGATGCCTTATAATCGACTCCCCCACTCATGGGTTTGCCCTTCTTTAAAGACTTTCTGCTGTTTCCATCTACGCCACTCTCTTAAGATGAAATGATATTATCACCAGCGTAGTTAGTCAAGCTATTCGTAGTAGCTTGTGTGGTAGACAAGTCTTGAACTTTTTGTATATGAAGTTCTGTTCTTGCCCACAGTTTCAACCCATCAAGAAAATAGAACAACTTATCCTTTTTCGACATGACCTTGATATCCAACATCAAAGCATAAAATTGTTTCACGTATTCCTTGATTGCCCTAATATGCTTGAGGTCTCTCAGCTTCTTCCTAGCATTGTACTCAACATTCTCAGGAAAGAATTGACCTTGAGCTCTCTCTTTAAGTTTGCCCAACAATCCACTACACAACTTTCATTTTCAATTTCATTGTACTCAGCACGCCACCACAGTTTGGTGTCACCAACCAAGCACATAGTTGCAGTATCCACTTACAAATGTTCTGAGTCCATCCTCAAAGCACGAAAGTACTGCTCCACATCAAACAAGAAGTTCTCCAACTCCTTGGCATCACAGGCACCCCTATACATCATCCTGGGTTTTGGTACCTTGGTTTTGCTAAACCTCAGAGTGTTAGAGTTTGCCATAGCAAGAACCATCATATTCATATTTGCAGTCAGATTAGCGATCTGAGCTTGTAAGGTCTCCACGGTGTGGTGAAAGTCCTCTGACATTTCCACCATCGAACTTTGTTGATGCTTTTGTGATCCCTCCAATTCATCAACATGTTCCGTTAGTTAGGTCATCTCTATGGCCATATTGTTGGTTGTCATCTCAGCTTGTGCTTCTAGCACATTAATTCTCTAGGCATTAGTCGGTATGGTCATTTACCAAAGCTTTACCAATCCTACAACGAAGGCAACTGAATTCACGTAGTAACAAACCAAGCTTTGATACTAGGTGTCACGGGACGAATATTTCATACCTTTGTGAAAGGACTGTGCGACGCTAGCTAAAGTCGTCTTGTTTAACTAGCCAGCCTAGCGTTTATCATAATTCACCAATAAAACATTTTGATTGATATTCAAGCATATATAAGTGATAAGCAACTTATGAAAGCAATGACAATTACGCAGTAAACATTGAATCAACGTAATTCATTATCAACACCTCCGTTAACAATGTGTGTCTAGCGAGGGATGCAAGTAGGATAAACACGTTGACAATAGCTAGTGAGTTTTACAAGTTGATGAATACTTACCCTCTCCTAAAGAGCTTTCTATGCTATTCTCACTCTGGCACTAGGAAACATCAATATGACCAAGGAGTCTACTCCCCCTTTTAGTCTAGGGAAAAACTCTCTCTAAAAAATAACCCTACACTAGTATTTACATGATGGAAAGCCATCCCAAACGCACGAGACAAGTGGTCACAGACAAGCATAATGCCTTGATCATGCTTAGCTCATGAAGGTAATGTCCATAACCTAGAGTAGTTTTTCTCACAAATAGTGTTTAGTTTGTCTACCTTTAGGAGGCATGTGGCTAGGTCCCAAATCCTAGGTTGTTTTCCTTTCATAGAACGACATAGTCTACACCTTGCTTCGGAGGCACATGGTAATGTCCTAAATTTAGAGTAGTTTTTCTTACAAACTAGTGTTGATTTTTCTACCTTTAAGAGGCACGTGTCTAGGTTTCCAGATCCTAGATAGTTTTCCTTTCATATACTAGGGCAGCTTACACCCTACTTCGGAGGCACATGATAATGTCCCAAATCCAGAGTAATTTTCCTTGCAAACCATTGTTGGCTTGTCTACCTTTAGGAGGTGTGTGGCTAGGTTTCCAAATCTTTGGTAGTTTTCCTTTCGTAGACTAGGGTAGTCTACATCCTACTTTGAAGGCATGTGGCTGTCTCAAATCCAAAGTAGTCTTCCATCCTGGTTTGTCTGGCATCTCACTTTAGGAACAAGGGCCGCTTCACCCTAATATAGAGTAGATCCTTGCTCACCGTCACCTATTTCAGGCAGTTGACCTCTTAAGAGAAAAAAAACACTTATACACACACACACACACACACACACTGACCCACACACAAAAACAAATAAACAGCACACACCCTAGCACTAGAACTTCTTCCTCATGCAGTCTCGTTTCACCTCAAGCATCAAAAACCCAAAAGCAATAAGGTTTGCAAATTAATGTGCATGTCGCTTTGCGACACTTTTTGTGGTAAGAGAAGGTTTCAAGACAGGGGATGCAAGTGTTGACCTTTCGGGACATCTCATTTCAATATAAAAAAAAATGCCTCAAAATTATTTACGTTTCGCTATATAATGCCTAAATGCCAAATTGATATCTTTGTCTTTATATGTTTGATGTCGACTTTGTCAGTAACAGACATATAAAGAGGGGCAGCTATAGACATCTAATTTCATCCGGGCCTTATATAGCAAGATAGGTATTAAATTCTAAGTTTCAAAATAATTTTGATAAGATTTCTCAAAATTTTCCAAATTTTAATAAATGAAAATTTTCTATTTCTTTTTGAAATTTGGTAAAAATTTTGGTTAAATTAGATGCCCCTCTAAGGTCTTTCTCTACATCACAACTCTCGCCTATGTTTCCAACTATTTCATCTCCTAAAAAATAAATCACATTTGCATAATTTATTTTTACATCATTCATGTGAAGTCCAATAAAATATATAAAAAAAGAAAAAGAAAAAGAAAAACTAAAAAATATACAAGGGGTAGGTCCTTCTTTCTTAGGCCCATAGCTCCAGCCCCTTTAGTGAGTCACTAAACACACAAGCCCAAAATTTTCAAATTAGTTCCAGCTCAAGAAATGCATGAGGCCCAAACCCCTTTAAGCCCTAGTTGCCACAGTCACTCTACTCAACTACCCCTTGCAGCCACAGTCACCCTACCCTATGCAGCTGCTTGGCTGCACCCAGTCCCTGCCCGAAAATCTCCAAAAAAGAGAGGAATTGACAATTGACAGGAGGAAATCAAAGAAATCAAAAGGTTGCTTTCCTTTTTTTGGCCTATAAATTGAGAGTTAGAGAAGTGGAAAAAAAAACTGAAGATTAAAAAGGGCCATTCAGGAAGCAAGAAAAGAGAGTAGTAAATAAGAGAGCTGAGAGCGAGAATAGAAAAGAGAAGAGGCAGAGAAATATTGAGATAGGAAGAAATTCAACTCAAGGTTGTGTGGTGCTTGGTTGGCAGAGGGAGTAAGGGTGGAGTAGAGGATATCTGAGGTAAATATTTGTTTCCCCTCTCTTAATTCATCTATTCTAGCATTAGGTGATTGTGTGGTTTGATATTTAGTTAACGACATGAATGGAAACTGAAAAATGTTGGAACACAGTTTGATTGATTTCAGTGATATGTGGTTAAAGGTGTGATTGAATAGTATTGAATACACTTGATTATGGTCATTATATGGACTGCAAAATTTTGAAGATGAGACCACTTTCAAGAAGATACAGTTAGGAGGGGGTTGTGAATTTGCTTGAATACAGGGATTGAGTTTAATTGATTGTGTGATTGTGAGTCAGTTTAAATGGACAATTGATTGATTGATTTCAGTGATATGTGGTTAAAGGTGTGATTGAATAATATTGAATACGCTTGATTATGGTCATTATATGGACTGCAAAATTTTGAAGATGAGATCACTTTCAAGAAGATATAGTTAGGAGGGGGTTGTGAATTTGCTTGAATACAGGGATTGAGTTTAATTGATTGTGTGATTGTGTGTCAGTTTGAATGGACAATTGATTGAGCAATGCATTCACTAATCCTTCAAGATTTTAGATCCAATTAGGGATTTGAATTTCTTTAACTTAGCCAAGCCTAGAGTTCAAGTCCATTTTTCTAGGCCCAAATCCAATTCTGACTGGGGTCAACCCAAAGCCCAAACTTGGATTTTAACTGGGACAACTCGAGACCTGAACCTAGTGTTAAATTGGGTCAACTCGAGACTCAAACCTAGTATTCAATTGGCTCAACCTGAGACCCGAACCCATTACTAATTAGGTCAACTCGTAACTCACAACCGAATATTATTCAAGTCGACTTGAGGCCCAAACATGAGTGATGATTGGATCAACCTTTTGACCCATATCCAAACTTGATTGAACTTGTACCAATTTTGGATAAAAACACCAACCTAAACCCTAGAATCAAACCCTCCATTGGCCTTGTTTGTTTGGCAAGAAAAGAAAATAAAGAAGAGAGGACAAAGAGGAAACCAAGGGGGTTTTAAGTGTGTTTGGCAGGAGAGAGAATGTGATCATATCCTAGAGAAGAAGGAAGTCCTATCGCTAGGGTTGCTGGTTTGCAGTAGTGGATATGATTGGAGTGAGATCTAGTGGTGAAAGGGCTTGTTGGAGCACAAATAAAGAGAAAAATGAGAGTGAGAGAGAAAATAAAGGATGAGATAATATAATAAGTGAGAGAGGAGAGAGAGAGAGAGTGGAGAACCTAACTAGGTCTCGTCAGCCATCGTGGTTGGCTAGAGATGCCTCACCAGAGGAGCCCCGATGGCAGCATTAGGAGGCGAATCAGAGAACCTTGCAGTTCTCCACCAAGGAGCTCATTCGAGAGAGAGAGACAGTGAAAGGCTTAGAGAGAGATAGAAAAGTTGGAAAAGAAAAGAAAAGAAAGAAGAGAAAGAAAAGGAAAAAATATGAAAAATTTAAAAAACAAAAACAAAAATTTTTTTTTTTTAAAGTTTTAATTTTTTTTAAAAAATTTAAAAATATTTCCGTATGAGCTTAACGGTGGTGACATGTGGCGCAATTGGAGCCATGTGCAATTGTCAAGTGACATCATGTTGACATCATTCGAACACGTGTCGCCTCTAGATCTATTCCCGCTTAAGATATTAAAAATAAAAATTAATCTCAGTCGTTCGTAGTGGACCACGTGTCACCACCAGCATGTGACATGTGGCGTAGTCATGGCTGTCCAATTTGTGTTTTTTGTAGACTGCTAGATCGCTGCCATGTCAACGATTTGTGTGCGAGGGGCATATATTAATATGACAGCGACATGTGGTGCTAGGATGCGACTTGGGTGATGTCAGCATGACTTCACTTGCCATGTGTCACCCCAGGATTTTCCCCCCAAAAAAAGAACAAAAAATTATTTTCCGTGAGGCCACATGTCACCCTTCGAGGCCAACACATTGAAAATCCTTGGTTGTTGGATCTGTGTTTGTTGCGAATGACAAAATTTTGGCCTCGTCAGTGATCCTTGCTCAAGGGTAGGTTGAATTAGAAAGTGCCATGTGCCACTGGGTTTGCGTCTTGGGTGATGTTAGCATGATGTCACCCTACCACGTGTCAATATAATGGATTTTCAAAAAAAAAAAAAAATCTAAAGTCGGCTATGTGTCACTCTTTGTAGTGACATGTGACACAATGTTGGGCATCCAATCTATGTTTCTAGTGGACTATTGGATTGCTACCACGTATGTCGCGACATCTCGGGAGCAGAGAGTGCCCTAGGGAGGCGAGGGAATATAAAAATATGTTTATTTTCGTGAAAAATTGGAATTTGGAGTCGCCACTAACCCCTTTTTTTTTTTTTTTTGTGTGGTTGGAACACCTGCTTACTACTCAATTGTGAACAGTATCGGTATGCATATACTAGGATCAGGATTGAGAGTTCGATTATGTGAGGGGAAGGTACTAGTACCCCCTACGCACTTGTTATAAGAACAGTACCTAATTAATTAAGAATTATCCCCCAATTGAATTTTAACCTTTTAATTTACTCATTTCTTAAATAAACAAATAAGTTAACAATATATACACATTTAATGGAAAATAATCAAGACGGGGTGTGATTTAAGAATGTCTAATAAGACCCCCAAAAGAAGGGATCTCATTAGAAAAACCCCCCTCAGAGCTAATGCAAGTGAGACTTGAAATGCCCATTGCCTTTTTTATAATCATAGGGACACCCCCACAAAAAAAATACACAATAATATAATAGAAAAATATTAAGAAAATACTGCAATACATAATACAAAATATAAACATATAATATAAACTAAAATACTAAAAATACGTAAGTTATACCATATATATACTAAAATACTAAAAGTATCATAATAAGTTATACTAAATATACCATAATAAGTAATACTATATATATTAAAATACTAAAATTGCTAAAGATAGCATAATAAGTGTTACTAAAATAAGTAATACCATAATATAAACTATCATAACATAAATTACCATAATATGCATAATAATTATTCCATAATAATAAACTACATAATAATAATACACAATAAATTACCATAATAATTAAACTACCATAATATAAACTATCATAATATAAATTACCATAATATGCATAATAATTATTCCATAATAATAAACTATGTATAAATAATACCATAATATACATAATAATGATACTATAATAATAAGTTAACATAATAATACACTATTACCATGTATAATAATAATAATATCATAACAATAAACTATCAAAACCCTAAAAATTATATACATGGAAAAAATCAAAACCCTAAAATTAATATACAATATATGTGACAATAATAACATGGAAATAATTAAACCCTAAAATCATATGTAATAATAACATGGAAACAACCAAAACCCTAAAATTAATATTCAATATATATAACAATAATAACATGGAAATAATTGAACCCTAAAAATCATATACAATAATAACATGGAAACAATCAAAACCCTAAAATTAATGTACAATATATATAACAATAATAACATGGAAATAATTAAACCCTAAAAATCGTATACTATAATAACATGAAAACAATCAAAACCCTAAAATTAATATATACAATATATGTAACAATAATAACATGGAAATAATTAAACCCTAAAATCACATGTAATAATAACATGGAAACAACCAAAACCCTAAAATTAATATACAATATATATAACAATAATAACATGGAAATTATTGAACCTTAAAAATCATGTACAATAATAACATGGAAACAATCAAAACCCAAAATTAATATACAATATATCAACAGTAATAACATGGAAATAATTAAACCCTAAAATCATATGCAATAATAACATGGAAACAACCAAAACCCTAAAATTAATGTACAATATATATAACAATAATACCATAAAAATAATTGAACCCTAAAAATCATATATAATAATAACATGGAAACAATCAAAACCCTGAAATTAATATACAATATATATAATAATAATAAGATGGAAATAATTAAACCCTAAAAATCATATACAATAATAACATGAAAACAATCAAATCCCTAAAATTAATATACAATATATGTAACAATAATAACATGGAAATAATTAAACCCTAAAAATCATATGTAATGATAACATGGAAACAATCAAAACCCTAAAATTAATATACAATATATATAACAATAATAACATGGAAATAATTGAACCCTAAAAATCATATACAATAATAACATGGAAACAATGAAAACCCTAAAATTAATATACAATATATAGAACAATAATAACATTGAAATAATTAAACCCTAAAAATCATATACAATAATAACATCAAAACCCTAAAATTAATATACAATAATAATAATAACAATATAAAATCATAAACAATAATATCACCTAAATACAAATATGATAATAATAAGAATATATCATAATAAACAATAATATAATATCTTCATGATAATAATATACAATAATAATATAAAATATAATAAGAAAGAAAAAAAAATAAAAAAATAAATAAACATTATAATAATATAATAAACATAATACATAATACATATAATATAATAAACATACAATATAATAATGTATTATGTATGAGAATGCATGATAAGAAGAAGTGAGGGTGGCTGAAGCAGAATGAAAAGGAGGAAGAGCAGATATATATTAGGAATTTGAGTGGATGGTGGGATTGAAACTGGAGTTGCTTGGGCATTCAGATGTCCCTTAGGCTGCTGTACTGTCTGTGCGGATGTGAAGGCATGGGTTGGGATTGAAGAGTTGCAGTAGGGACAGAAGAAGATGAGATTGGGATTGCTGGTTGTGCGCTGGGCGAGAGGGAGAGGCTGGAATGGTGGTGGTGGTGCTGCTGCAATTTTCTGTTTTTTTTTAGCCTCCCCAGCTGTGTTTGTGCGTGAGAAGTGTAGGGGCTTGCCTCTGGCCAATTTATTTATTTATTTATTTATTTTTATTATTATTATTATTATTATTATTATTTTTGTGTGTGTGTGTGTGTGTGTGTGTGTTTATGGCTGTGTCTGTGTGTTCTTGGGTTGCATGGGTATTTATAAGCCTAAAAGGAAGAAACCCTAGACCCTTATTAAGTGCTTCATGGACCAACTTTGCGTGGCTCATGCAACCCTTCTCCTGTTTTTTGTCTTGTTTTGGGCTTCCTATTTTATCATCCAATATAAATAGTCCGGTTAAAAAAAATGAACTCAATTCCCGGAAATAAAAGGACCTGGACTCAATTTAATAAAAACGATACAATTAAAAAAAAAAGAATAAAAGGAACTCAATTTAAAAAAATAAGGGACTCAATTTAAAAAAAAAAAAAAAAAGCCTCAATTTTAAAAACTAAGGGACTCAATTTTTAAAAAATAAGGGACTCAATTTTTTTAAAAAAAATAAGGGACTCAATTTTAAAATTAAAAGAACTCAAAATTAAACGGGTTAAAAAATAACCAGGACTCAATTGGACTTTTTTAAAAAAGGATCCTCCAATTCTCGGGATACAAAGTCGACTTTTTATTACGTAGGGTCCCCTCACAGAGGAACAGAGAGGCCTGGTTAAAATTGGGATGTCTACAATGTCGGCGATTTGCGTGAGAGAAGTGTCAATGAGAAGAAGCCATGTGGTGCCGGGTTTAAATTCAAGTGATTTCATGTTGACGTCACCCCTGCCACCTGTCAGTATGCGACATGTTTTTGCCTTTTCCTTGTTGAACAAGTTGGCTCAATTTTATTGGGGTCAACTTGATTGGCTCGTTTGACCGATCAGCCCGATTCATTGACCGCTTCAATTAGTTTTATCGGCTTGACCCGTTTTGAACGAGTTGAACGGGTTCCTTTTTATTATTTATTTTCCAAATTTTTTAATTTAAAAATTCATAAAAATTGTAAAAATTGTCTTTAAATTGTGGAAAATTCTATAAAAATTTAGGAAAAATCTAGGACATTCTTTGCTTGTTTTTGAACACTTATTGGTATGCTTTTACTTTTGGGGTGACATTTGAATGCATTTTTCACTTAATGCTTGATTGCATGATTATCTTATGCATGCGTGTGCTTATGTGCTTGTTTGTATGCACCACCCTTATGAGGAGGCCTAAGGAGCGAATTGCTTAGCGGACTCACTTTGGGTTCGCTTAATGGTGATTCTATTAAAATTTTTGAATTTGGTGCATGCATTTCATTCAATCTTACTCATGTGGCTTGTTTTTGTGTATGTTTAGCCTATTTTGTATGCATGTTTCCATGTTTTGTACAATGTTTCTCTTTGCTTCTTTTGTATGCATCTAATAGATTCTAGTATGTCTTTAGTGTGCCCCCTTTATTAGCACCCTTGCTTTTCATGTTGCACATGTTCATGTTTGGGTTAAGTATGTGTGTTACCATGTTTGATTATTTGCTTTTGTTTCATTGTCCATTGTTGATTTAAAATAAGGTAAATTTAATGAAATAGGAAGAATTTGAGTCTTAATTAGTTAAGTCCAAAGGCAAACTTAGGCTAATCGGGTGTCGTTCACTGGATGGGTGCGAAGGGGCGCTAGTACCCTCCCTTAGCATAATTATATTCCCAAACCCTAACTGGGGACATAGAGCTTTAACTACCAGATTCCTTGGACCTAGGTGTAGATTAGAAGACCAATGAACTGATAGTATTTTAAATAGGCGTTCTAACTTCATCTAGAGTAAAAATAGGTTAGTGGTGACTCCATTGGACCATGTATTGACACATTTTGCTCCATATGGATTATTCTCCTTCATTTGAATTTGTGTCCACCACCTAGTTGAGGAGACTTGAAGATTCAACCTCCCTTGCTTCTATAGTTGGCCCTTTTGGGACGTTGCTTCACTTTCAGATAGAGTGTGGCAATAAAATATGGAATGATCTACAGTACACCGTTGAAGGTCAAACTCAAGTACTGCAACACTGAATTGACTAAACCATGGGAGACTGTTTTAAACCATATAGTGACTTTTTGAGTCACATTAAGCCTGACTCCCTATGAGCAACAAAACCAGGTTGTTGCTCCATATAGATCTTCTCCTTGAGATCACCATGTAGGAATGCTTCACGCATAGTTGGTGTAGATTCTAGTGATAGATGGTGGCTAAGGAGATGAACAAACGTAATGACGCAAGTTTGGCGATACAAGAGAATGTGCCTAAATAGTCCAAGCCTTACATCTAAGTATATCCCTCAGTAACAAGGTGGGCCTTTAATCGAGCCATGGAAGTATGGAACCATCTGGATTGACCTTCACAATGTACACCCAACAACAACCAGCAACAAACTTATTAGGAGGAAGAACTACCAACTCCCACGGATTGTTATCCTACAACACATGCATCTCGTCTATCATTGCATTCCTCCACCTAGAATGGGGTAGAATTTTAGAAATAGAATTTGGAAGAGCAAGAGAAGGCAGAGTACTAACAAAACAGTAGTAGGGTGACAAGAAATCATAACAAACAAAATTAGAGATTGGATGTTGGGTACAAGTGCGTTTACCTTTTCAAATTAAAGGATTAACCACTTGGGTAAGAGGATCATCTGAGAGGGAACTGGAGGCATAGAAGTGGAAGCTGGAAGAGGTTCTCTTCCCTTGTGTCGTCATGTGTAAACTTGTAGATTGGGATGATCCAAATTACGAGAAGAACTTGAATTGGATGACGATGTAGGGAGACTAGATGGAGGAAATAAGTTAGGATCCAAAAGGCTAGGCAAAGAAAGGGACTCATTACGGTAAAAAAAACTCAAGGAATCAAAATAGTATGGTGTAGACTCAAAAAGGGTGATATCAGCAAAGACAAAGAATTGATGTAAAGTGGGATATAACATCAATATCCTTTTGATTATTAGAATAACCCAGAAAAATACATTTGATAACGCAAGGATCTAGTTTATTCCTTCCTGGATTAACTGATGAACGAAGGACACATTCAAATATACGAGGAGCAAGGGAGAACAAAGGAGCCTTAGGGAAGATAATTGAATTATGGGATTTTACCACCAAGGATAAAATATAACATTTTATTGATGAGAGAGCAAGTGATAAGCACAAGATCACTCCAAAAAATTTTTGGGACATTCATTTGATACAATAGGCTTCAAGTGACTTTTAAGAATATGTTTGGGTTTTTTTGGCTACACAACTCCATTTTGTTGTGAAGCGTGAGCACAAGATTTATTGATGGATCACTAGAGTTAGTCATATAGGTAGTGAACTGAGTACTAAAGTGCTCCTTACCATTATTACTATGAAGTATCCTGGTTGACATATCAAACTGTGTCCTTGTTTGATAACAGAGGGCACAAAAGATATTAAACAACTCATAATGATATTTCATTAAATACAACCAATTCATTTTTGGAGTAGTCATCGAGAAATGTAATAAAGTACTGAAACCCCAACTTTGACGTGACATGACTAGGACCCCAAACATCAGAATGGACTAACATAAAATGGCTAACAACTCTTTTATTGACTCAAGAAGCATAGGGGACGTCATGATGTTTTCTTGATTGACAAGACAATCATGCTTAGACATAGAACTCAAAACTAGGAACTAGCTGTTTTAACTTGTCCAATGATGGATGATTGAGGCGGCAATGGATTTGATGTGGTGTGGCTGCAGCACTACAGGCAATTGGAGAAAATAGTGAATCAAAGTAGTAAAGTCCACCAGCCTCACGTTCTATGCCGATCTTCTTCCTTGTCTTCAAATCTTGAATTAGAACAAAATTAGGAAAGAAGTTTACTGAGCAATTTAGTGACTTTGTAATTTACTAACAGATGTAAGATTAAAGGGGGACTTAGGAATGTATAGAGGAAAAAAAAGAAAGAGAGATGGAGTGAGTAGGATTTACTATTCCTATTCAAGAATGGATTCATCACTAAGGGCAACTTGAGGTAGATTTTAAGAATACTAGAGAGCAGAAAAGAAGTTGGTGACACCTGTCATATGGTTAGTAGCAACAGAGTTGATAACCTAGGGACTAGTGGGTGAGATACTGGATGACATACAGATGGTATGACTACTTCTCTGAGCAAAAGATACAATCCGATGAGATGCTTGTTGGGATGTCTGATGCTTTAGGAACTTTGAATGCTCCTCCTTTGTGACAATTATAGGAAACTGTCCACTTGAACAAGTAATTGATGAGAGAGACACATTTTTGGGATTTGGGAACTCCATCCCAACACACGTACGACCTTGATAGAGCAGTAGATAAAAAATACACAATGGACAACATGTTTTTCGAATTCACCAACTTGATGCTAGCATATAGAACCTTCAACAATCGATGCAAACCACAAGCCCACAACTAATGAGTCAAAAACACAGAAAATACCCCTGTTTCATGCCCCAATAAACTCAATAAACATTGACAAACAGCTTTTGGAAGCATCAAACAACCTTTCCTTGGGTGTCACACCTGAGCAACTTAAAAAAGGTGAGATCTTTGGAAAAAAAACATTAAACTTCAATAATATGTTTTATAGAGGGATTCGATCACTGCTGGATGAATTCAGCCTGGGAACATGCCTGAAATTGGCTTCACACACTGGCGCATGGGGTCTGCTCTGGCAGCCTTCGACCAGTGTGTGAGGGCGTGTGGGGGACTGTCAGGAGATGGGATTTCAGTGGGAGCAGATTGGCAATGTTTGTGAGTGACTATGGTGTTGTTTTTGCAAAATCTGTAGTGGATTTTGTGTTCCTGAACTGGCAGTATCGCCCAAGAAATTTCCAACCACTGCTCTGGTTTTCAGCAGCTGCTAGCTATTTTTTTTTGGGGCAATAGTGTTGCTGGAAATTCTTCTATGATAGTAGACATGCAGCGGAGTAGGGTTTTAGGCTTCAGTTTTGATGGTGGCAATGACGATTAGGGTTTAAGTCTCAAAATCATGCTCTAGTAGTAGGTTGAATAATTGGGTAAAATGGAAGACCTAATCACAATGATAAATCTCTCTCTATTTATAATGTATGGTACATGCCAATGACCATTATACTCGTACTAAGTCTCACTTATTAACATAACATTAACACACTAATAATGCTAAATGACTTAAGATAACCATCAATAGGGGTAAAAGGAAATTCTATTTTTATTTTTATCTTAGCCATAAATTTAGGGTTGTTTTGTATCACTATCAAAATTATGAAAACGAAACCAGAGACAAAAACAGAAACTAAAAATCGAAAACTAGCCACTTGTTTGGTTAATATTTCAAGAACTAAACCAAATTAAAAGCTTGATGAAGAAAATCCTCATTTTTTTTTTTCTTGAATCAAATAACAATTGCAAGATATGATTAAAGCAATAAAAATACAAAGTAATATAAATTAGATATACTATAATAAAATAAAAAGTATTATAATTATTTTACTTAATTATTATATTTCAAAATTCACTTTACAAGAACACTCTTCTTGTATATAAAAAATGACATAAAAATATATTAAAACTATTTTGTAAATGGGTTTTATTATTTTTGAATACTTTTGGAATTTTATGGGCATTTTATTTTAATTATATTTTAAATTCATGTGTTCATTTTAATTTTAATTAAAAAGTCTAGATAAAATGAATAATTTAAACTTAATTCTAAATGCCAAAATATTCTGGCAATAGGTTTCCAAAATAATTGAAAACCTTAAAATGTGGCTTTCAATTTTTTTGCATACAGTCAAAAACCATCAACATAAATAGAAAATCGGCAACATAAACACAGGTGTTTTCATAACAGAAAACTGAAAATAGAAACGGTAACAAACATGCCCTTAAATAATCAATGATCTACCAGGATGCGTTTTATTTAACGCACATAACATATTTTTATTACAAAGCAGGGTGAAGAAGATTCAATATGTTCGCTTATGTTTTAAAAATAAAAAATATGAAGAATACACCCAAATTAAATGAAAATGAATAGATACTTTCTGCTGATGCTTTTTGGTGCTTATTGGCTTATTTGTCAACTTCTTATTTGAATATCTTATGTTTCATATGATACACTTGTCAAATTTGTATCTTTGTTCAGGGGCAGTAGGCTAGTAGCTGTTGATAGATTAATGGCTGTGTAACTTAACCTTGAGCGAAGGGTGAAGGGGTTATATGTCTTAAATAAAGAGAATTATCCAAAAAATTTAGTCGCATCTTCTGCTAATGCTTGATTCATTCAGCACTCTTTCTATGTCTAATGTTTGCTGATTTTGGAAAATTATTTTTACAGGCAAGACTTGAAGGGGTATCTGGCAATAGGGCAGGAAAATTTGCAGTTGTCGTAGAGGTAAATTCCTAACTTCAGTCCTTGATTTCACCTGAGCAAAGAGGGCTTGACTCGCATTCAAGTACAATTTTAGAGAGAAATTTATTCTTTTTCCTTTTAGGTGTATGAAGTTGCACCATCCCTTTTCATGGTGGATGTTCGAAAGGCTGCTGGAGATACTCTTGAATATCACAAGGTTAGCTTGTGCATCCTATTAAGCTTTATCTTTTTAAATAATTATCCAATTGAATCTGGACAGCAAACACCATTTAGGCATAAACCAAGGTAATAGAACTTCACAATATGGTCTGGTTTGTTGTTAATTCTGTTGTTGGCGAACACTGGATAATTAATATACACCGTAGACTTTTAGGTACCTCACCAAACTAAAACGTGTTTTCTTTAAGTTTGCTCTGGTATTGAATTACCAACATATGCATAGACAAGCAACTCACATTTTTAGTGAACACATGAATATATGTTTTATGGAAAATCATTGTATGGTCAAGATGCTGGAACTCAACAAAGTCTTGTTTCCACTATTCATCCTCTCCAGTATTATTCTGTTCAGTACCATATCTGCTTTTCAATCATAGGGCATTGTGCATTGTGTTATATTACATCCTCAACTCTTGCGGCTAGCTTCATCCTTGCTGAACCTTTAATATGGAGTCTGACAGAGACTCTCATTTTATCCTAATTCTCAGGTGGTGCAGCCTGCGTGTTCTTGTTATAGGCATAGCTAGTCCATACTTCATTTCAGTTATTTTATGGTCAACTAGTTATTTCTAGACTCCCCAGCCAACCAGAAATTTGACATACTTGGTTTGCATCTTTCTAATGAGTTTCTTTTAGGTTTTGGGTTAACTTCAGAATTACTGAATTAGCATCTTCCATGAAAACTTCCACGCATCCATCCGCAGACTAAAGGGCTCACTGATTGTTCATTTCATGACGAGATGAGTATTTGATGTTGTCTGCTGGTGGCAAATTATGTGGAAGCAGTTTTGATTAATTCTCCCCATCCAATCACACGGTAGAATCTGACAATAATTTTGGTCGTAAATATCAAGTACTGACAATGTCCCTCTTGTGGTCACTTCCAACAGTTTTACAAGAACTTCTGCGCTAAACTTGGGCACATCATCTGGAAGCCAGAGGGTGTGGCAGATTCCAATCTGCCCAGAGCAGTTGCTTTCTGATCGAGTTCTGCTTGTCCAATAAATTAGTAAGTGGATAGAAGCAGGGAAGCTTTTTTTCCATAAGCAAATATTCTCAACGTGCTGCTTTCGTTTTATTTTTATAGGCTAGGGTATTTTGTGTATAGTGTCAATGTAAAATATCAGGTTACATTTAGTATTTTGTAGGTTCATCCCCTGTTGATACCCAATAGTTCATCCTACTACCCTTTGTATTTAGAGGCTGCATGCCAGAAAATCACATGTTCTTGTGTCAGATGACATTTTATATGAAAGTTACACATGGAGAATGGTTGTAAATTACAGATAATATATATTGATTGTGTTAAGATTAAATAATTTGTCAGTCTAATTACTAGTACTCATGCCAAATCTTTTATTTATTCAATGTCTCAGAACTGTCATTAGCACCATATTCCTTCACTATAATCCACTGTTTTTTTTTCATGTATAATATATATTATATTATATGTATTTATTTATTTATGTTACGAGAACTTGATGGGTTGCCTTGTTGTGCCTTCCCCTTGCTTATTTTTAAATATCAAAGGCGAAATATTTCTTAATAGTGTGAAGGATTGAAACAAGGTAAGTGTCTCTCTCCTTTCAAATTGCCAAGGTCATATAATTTAATATTGGCTGATAAGGTGGGAGAAGGGGAAGAGGTGGGGTGGGGTGGGGTGGGAAGTGCCGATGGTCTCTGCTCTTTTGTAATGATGAAGGTGGTAGTTGAAGTAGTTGTGCATTAGAGAATGCATCATCTTCATCACTATAAATTTTTGGACCTCCCCAAAGAATAAAAGTTGAAATGCAATGTCAGGTTTGTGGTTGAAGTAGTAAAGGATGGGGTATGTTGGTTCCAAACATATTTTGTTCAATCTTTTCTTATTGCCAGTTTTGTTTCAAAGCTCCATGCAAAGACCTAATATTGAAACTACTCGTCGCTGCCACAGCAAAGCCAGGAAAATATTATAGGAGTGAAAAACCCTCCATTTTCGTAGTTCTAATTCTACCTTGCTTGATTTTGGATGTATGTGTTATGAGCATCATTCTTAATATTAGACTAACTCGGTGTTTGTGAGTACAAAATTCGAATCATAGTTTTAAGCTTGTTGGATTTGTATAAAGCCTAAAATAAAATTGTTCGAAGTTTCTTTGAAATTCACAAAAATTCAAATTTAAAATCCAAATATTATACTTCCAAGCATCATCTTATGCTGCTTCCTGTGCATATACTGATTGAAATCATAATGGAATGCAACTCTGTTGCTACTTAGTCAATCTCTCTCTCTCTCTCTCTCTCTCTCTCTCTCTAAGCATCACGGGCCGACTATTTTCACACCATTGTGCAAGGGTCGTGCAGCGCTAGCTAAAGCACTCTTGCTTAACTAGGCGCCTAGTGTTTACTAACATTCATCTATGAAACACTTTCATTAGCATTCAATCAAATGGTAACGAAAACAGTAAACATTCATGAAAGTAGTGGCAAGCAAGTAGTAAACATTGAATCTACGCAATTCATTAACAACACATCCGTTGACATTGTGTGTTTAGCGAGGGAGACAAGTAGGCTAAACACGTTGACAATAGTTAGTGAGTTTTACAATGATTGATGAATTTAAACCTCCCTTGAAGATGTTTTTATGTAATTATCATCCTAACACTAGGAAACATCAAAGTGATCGAGAAGTTATACTGCCTTATTTGACATACAAATAAACTACTAGTAGAAAATAACCCTACACTAGTATTTACATGATGGAAACCCATCCCAAGTGCATGAGACAAGCGATCACAAGCAAGCATAATGCCCTGAACAAGCTTAACTCGTGACACTCCTCTACTTATGCGATCGGTGTTCTCGTAGACTTTGGCGGTAGGTACACTTCAACTTTGTCCATGAACGGTTGCTTATCTTTTGAAGAAATCCAGTTGATTTCTTTGTCATCAAGGCATGTCCACTTCATTAGGAACTTCTGCCGCTTCTTCCTTGAGGATATGAACTTTTTGTCTGCAAGGATCTCTTCAACTTCACGTCTATCAGGTTGAACTCTCTTGAACTCTACTCTATTGGGCTGATTTGTCATCGGTGTTGAACGACTTGAGGCAGGTGACATGAAATTGCGGTCTTCTCCTCTAATTTGCCCACTTCTTCATCTGCTTAGAAGTTTTCTCCAGATAGGCTCGAGCAAACTCTGTGTTCTGTCTCCATTCTTTGGTGAAGATGTACGCCTTGAGACTCTTTCCTTTATAATGCTCGCCCACTGTGTGAGGTAACAGTGGCTGCTAGCCTATAACAAGCTCAAAATGGCTCTTGTTGGTTGTTGAGCTCCTTTGAGCATTGTCACAGAATGAAGCCACGTCAAGTAGTTGCACCCAATTCTAGTTGTCGTTGATGAAATGGTGCAAGTACTCTTCTAGTAGCTCTTTGAATCTCTTCGTCTTTCCGTCTGTCTATCAGTGAGAACTCGAAGAGGTGTCAAGATGTGACCTGAAGAACTTGTAAAATTCTGTTAAGAAGTTGTCAGTGAACATTAAGTCTCAGTTACAAACAATAACTTGGGAAACACCCCAATATTTTACAACGGTTATAAGGAACAATTGTGTCATCTCCTTTGCCGAGTAGTACTTTGGTGCGGCTATGGACGTACCAAACTCCCTCGGCTCCCCTTTGTCTTGTTGGCAAATGAGACAAGTTTGGGTATAATCAACCACATCATCCCATATGTGCGGCCAACAATACCTCTTCCATAGTAGTCCTACCATTGGAGTCATTCTCCGCGAATAACCCCTCAACGAACTTCCTGAAATAGTTAGTAAGGCCAAGAAAGGAACACAACTCCTTTATTGTCATGGGGATCTTCTATTCTTGTATCATCCTTACCTTCTCCATATCCCTCCTGATATAACCTTGTTCAACCATATGACCAAGGAATTTATTGCTCCACTGAGCGAAAGAGAACTTCCCTTTCTTCACATACAAACTGTTTCCCCTCAGCTTGTCGAACACCTTTTGTAGATGCTTTTCATGTTTCCTATGAAACAACACTGATACTTTTAATGGTACTTTCAAAGGGCGAACACATCCCGCTTCCAATTCATCAAGTTGTTTCCCCAACTCTGTTATCTCTTGAGACACTATTCGACATAACCCTTTTGCAGGCGGTTCCACTCCTGGAAACAACTCGATCCCATGCTCCACAGTCCGTCGTGAAGGCAAATTGTTAAACAGCTTATCTGGCAACACCTCCTTGTACTCATCCAACACCGCTTGGATGGTCGTAGGCACCAGCTCTTGGCCTACTTGTTCATCGACCCCTATTGTGGCTAGATGTGTCTGTTTACCCTTTCTTAATCCCTCATTGAGTTGTATGGCTGAAAGGGACTTCCCATCGTCTCCTTTCATCGCAACGACTTGCACCATGCGTGAATGATCTCCCATCAAACATAGGGAACCAATCGAAGACATAAGCACTGCCTTCGTCTCCCTTACAAACTCCATCCCTAGAATGACTAGAAAATCATCCAATGGCACCGTTATGAAATTCACAAGACCCTCCCACTGTCCAAACTTCAAGGTAACTTGCTTGACTACTCCCAGAGTAGGCTGGACTATAGAATTAATTGCTTTCATGCGTCCCGTATCTTTCTCTAAGGATAAGTTGAGTCTACATGCTTCTAATTGTGAAACAAAATTGTGAGTAGCCCCTGTATCCATCATAGCGCGGGGACTCTTCCCATTTATCCTCAAGTCCACAAACATTTACCCTTTTGCTCGTTTAACTTTCGGTGCTTTCGCTTGCTTTTTTAATGCGTTCACCTGCCGCATTGCACCCACCCTTGGCACATGATCCTCTTCCTCCTCACTTTCCACCACTTGTCCCGAAGTGGAAGCTTGTAAGGCATTGAGTAATCCCTTGTGTTGACACTCACTCACTCTGTGAGGTCCTCCACACAAGTAACATGGAATTTTACTCTTCCCTTTTCCATTGGGTGTGTTAAACCCTTTTGAGGACGAAGCTTCCTTTGAGGTTGATGATTTAGAGTCGGCTCCCACACTCTTAGGTTTGCCTTTCTTGAAAGACTTTCTACTATTTACCTCTCCGCCAAACCCTTTGGATGAAGCAGGGTTATTAACCAACGTAGTCAGTCAAGCATTCTGCAACAACTTGTGCATTAGACAAGTCTTGAACTCTTTGCCTATGAAGTTCAGTTCTCGCCCACAGTTTCATCCCTTTAAGAAAATAGAACAACTTGTCCTTCTCCGACATGTCCCGAATGTCCAACATCAAAGCAGAAAATTGTTTCATATATTCCCTATTTGACCCAGTATGCTTGAGGTCTCTTGACTTTTTCCTAGCATTGTACTCAACATTATCAAGAAAGAATTGGGTGTTGAGCTCTCTTTTCAAGTCTGCCCAACTCTCGACTATACAGCTTCCATTTTCAATGTCATTATACTTGGCACGCCACCACTGTTTGGCGTCACCAAGTACATGGAAGTAGTATCTACTTTTACTTGTTCTAAGGCCATCCTCACAACGCGAAAATACTGTTTCATATCAAACAAGAAGCTCTCTAACTCATTGGAATCACGGGCACCCCCATACGTCTTGGGTTATGGTACCTTGGTCTTGTTAACTCCCAGAGTGTTGGAGTTCTCCATTGCAAGAACCATCAGATTCACCTTTGCATCCATATCAACTATTCGAGCCTGCAAAGTTTCCACTGGATGGTGAAAGTCTTCTGATATGTCGCCTAACAAACTTGTTTGATGTTTTTGTAATCCCATCACTTCATCAACAAGTTCCCTCATTTGCGTCACCTCTGCGGCCACAGTGTTGGCTATGGCTTTAGCCTGTGCTTCTAGCATGCTGATCGTCTCAGCTTTGTTTGGTGCCATGGTCACTTACCAAAGCTTTTCAAATCCCACAACAAAGGTAATTGAATTCCCGTAGCAACTGAACCTTTGCTCTGATACCAAGTGTCATGGGCTGACTTGTAAGGACCCGAACTTGGAAAAGAAAAGAAAATAAATAAAAGAAAAGGGAAATAAGAAAAAAGAAAATAAAAAGAGGAAATTCGTTTGGCAGGACCCCAAACCGTCAACGGTTTCACTAAGCTCAGGAAAAACCGTCGACGACTACAAACAACTGAGAGCATTGAACTGCCAAACCAACGACGGTTTCAGAAACTCCAAGAAAATCGTCAACGGTTTTCTTTTGGACAAGCTTACTTAAGTAGTAAGCCATGTATTTTATTTCATAATTTAACATTTCCCTCTCCCTCTAAATTAGGTTTTTGAGAATCTCTCTCTACTCTCACTTTCTCACGTGGTTCTCTTTTTCTCTTTCTCTCTCTCTCTCTCTAAGATGACCCGGAGTCTGTCATCGGTCCCCGATCATTTTTCTCTCCTTTATTGGCTTGCCGACTCACTTTCGGCGGCGGGTTCGAAAGCTAGGGTTTCCCGTTTTCCGAATGTAATCAGCTTATTTTCAAGAACAGGTAAGGAGATTAGGTAATGTCAGGTTTTTATTGAAATTGAACCAATTAAACTACGTTATATATATATGTATATTGATGATTAAATTGGTGTTTCGAAATCCTACCGTATGAAACTGAGTTTGTAACTATGGGATTTTCATACGGTAATTTGGGAAGGATTTTGAACGGTTGAATTTGTAGGTTTTGTTATCATACACGTAAATTGGGAAACAAAACGGGTGAGGGTTGATCATCTGCATTTTTATAAAGCCGATAACTATGTATATATATGTTAAGTAAATTGAACCATGGAGATGTTCAGGCCCTAATTTTCATCTAAGCAAACTAAGTTATTATGAAATGTCTTCTATTTGTTTATCTAATTATGTTTTAATACTAAAATCGTGTGGCATGAGAATAATCTACATTGTTGTATTGTGTAACTGAACCTGAGTATTGATATGCTATTACTACAAAATTGGGATCTATACTGGTTATGGAAAGTATTGGAAGTGTGATATGACGGCTGTAGGCCGAGGTTTTGATATGACGGCGGTATGCCGAGTTTTGATATGACGGCAGTATGCCAGGTTGTGATATGACATATTTTGCACTAAGTGATGAAATGATACTTAAATTGCAGTTTTTATTGCTTAAATTGCATGATATGATTTAAGAACCCTGAGGACCAGTTGTATTGAGAGTACGGTACCATTGCTAGTGAGTTGTTTGGTTAGGTGCAACCACATTGTAGTGGAAGTGTATGGGGTCTCAGCCGGTTGGCCTGCGAAGTGTTGTAGTACCTTCCTTGGGGTTCGGACTAGGAAGTGGTAAGATAATCGGATCTATAACTGGGCTTGCAGATGCCTGCAGACGTACTTGCAAATGGTTAATTTGACTTTATTTGGGTTGATCACCCATGTGATGCCCTGGTTTTTATTTATTTTTTCAATCAAATACCTCTGATACCATAATAAATACAAGGTCAACCAAGTCAACCTGGACCTAGGGTGGGGTACCAGGGGTACACCTGTCCACATTCATATATTGTCTATGCGTTCGAAAACAAAACACATCCAAGTTCTAGGTACAATACCAGAGTACTACATTCTTCCAAAAATATACAGACCAACTTCTGAAAGTCATCAGGCCCCCAAAGTCTATACAAACATATATCCAGTCCCAAAATAAAAACATACCCTGACTAATGGAAATCTACTCCTCTATCATGAAGTTTGATCCACCTAACGCCCCAAATTTCCTGAAATGTTTAAGATCTATAGGGTGAGACACCTCTCAATAAGTGAGAATAAATTATTATCAATGTGTGGCAACGAATTTTAGGGTATCATATCTTGTTTATAAAAATATTAATTTAGCTAAGGTATCATAGGAATTTGTACTCAGATTCACAAACATATATGTATATTTGTAACCATATACTTTACTCGAAAATATAATCATGATTAATAAATATTTCTGTATACAAAGTATCACATTTGTTAAAGTACAATCATATGAGTATATCACGTCTATAATGAGGAGACCCATTCATATCATTGTCATGTAATAACCCCACATGACTGGGTTGTGCAGTTCGAAGGCTGGACTTAACCCTAGTTGGCCTACCAGGCTAAGTCAAATACCTCATTTGTAGTACGTTTGGCCCACTGCAGCCTAGTTCGGACCCAAAGGCAGTCAACATCTCTCCGAAGGTCCAATCGACCTTCAATACCTACATGCTCCCCAAGATGTGTGGTTGTACTAATTCAATTTCTAGCAATGGTACCGTGCTCTTATATCATTAATCAATCGGGTTCTCATTTCCATCACTCATTTTACAGAAAAAATCTGTTTTCCCAAAAGCTTTCATTTCTCATAAACATGCCTAAGCATATAAGTATTCATGTGTAACACATCTCGTCTATAACTCATGGTGCTCAAGCTCATGAATATCCATGTGCATGTAACACATCTCGTCTGTAATTCATGACTGTTCATCATATCTATCAGTTTAAAACTATCTTGACTGTGTATATCACATATTATCATATCATGTATGATAAAAATATGTTTGTATAAATCCCATTTCAACATATCTGTCTCAAATATATCAGTATATTACTCATATAATCATATCTGTTTATATTCCCACATAAACCTCATTCCCTTATATAAAATATTCACAGATTTATTTTCAGTAATCAAAATTATTTCTCGTGCCACACAGATGTCCAATAATATTTAACCATATCATAATTATCCAGTAAAACACTGGATATTTCCAAAACTACCCTTTCACATATATATAGACTCGATAAGTTAGAAAATTCACATATATTATTTTCATATCACACTTTAATTTAATCCTTTAATTTCCAGGAACTTCTGACATAATTTAATTCCCCTTACCTGCTTACTGAGAGACCTGTTAAAATGCCTAATTCCACACCCGCAACATTCGGAGCTCAAACCCCTAAAATCATTTTCCCCGAGTTCAATTAACTCAATCTCAGAATAATAATTATTTTATTATTTCCTAGACCCACACACTCCCAATAGTTGAGTAAACTTTAAAAATAATTAATGGACATAATTTCGTTATTCTCACCCTAGCTTTGGAGTTATCCCATGAGTGGTGCCTATGACGCTTCTACGACAAATCCACTTTAATTAAAATGTCGGTGGCGGACAATGGAATCCAGAGGTATTTTCCGTTATCCGATTAGCGGACGTTTGGCTGAGAAAATCGAGGAGAGAGTGAGTTGATGAGAGAGAGAGAGAGAGAGAGAGAGAGAGAGAGAGGGCACAACACATGAAGGAATGTTATATATATATATATATATAGAGAGAGAGAGAGAGAGAGAGAGAGAGGGCACAACACATGAAGGAATGTTATATATATATATATATATATATATATATATATATATTATAATTGTTGGCCCGGATATGCATCTAGAGGGGGGGTGAATAGACGTTTTTCACAGATATGCAACTTTTTCTACAATCACAAAGATTTCTTGGCAAGAACAAGAGTATTATATCATAGTATATATATAAAGGAAATAGCAATGACTGAGCAACACAAGAGAGAAAAGAGAAGAGAAGCTTAACGCAACGATGTTAATGTGGTTCGGCACCAAGCCTACGTCCATGCCTTGAGACCAACTCAAGGATTCTCCAAATCTACTATGTAATCCTCCTTCTCGGCGGAGAAGCCTATACAAGCAGCTGCTCACAACGAGCTCTTACAATGGTGCTCACCTAGAGTTACCTTATAATGGCTCACAAAGAGTCTTCCAATACAAGGAATTTGAAAACAAGTAGATACAATGTAAAATGCTCCTCCTTGAGCTAAATATCCCAATACAAACCTCACACTATTCCCTCTTTATCAATCAAGTGTAAACAAAAGCAAGAGCAAGAGGAAAAGATGGCACAAAGTGAACCCTAGTATGAATGCACAATAATTGTTCTCAACAATATGCTTAACTAGTTTGAAATAAATGCATAAGACCTATTTTAAAAACCAAAGGGATGAGCTGAGCGCTGGAGAGTCGTTGGGCATTTATTGACATGAGACAAATTGAAAACTAGCTATTTTGGCTCACTTAATGATGTCTGCAGCCCGACGTTAGTTGACGAGGTCATGACTTCGTCAACGAGCTCCATAAGTCCCTTCATTGATGAAGCCTTGTGTTCATCGATGAACCATTGATTCTGAATTTAGATAGGTCTCGATTTCTTTTGTTGATGAGTACCCTGTGTACATCGACAAACCATTGCATAGACTTCGTCACCAAATCCCCTGTATTAGTCGACGAAGGTGCTTTGAACTTTTAGGTGGTCTCGATATATTCTCGTCGACGAGTACCCTATGTTCGTCGATGAACTTTTGCACAAACTTCATCGTTGAATCCCTTGTATTCGTCGACGAAGGTGCTCTGAACTTTTTAGGTGGTCTCGGTATATTCTTGTAATAACCTAGAGAAATTAATCAGGGTCTCGTCGACGAACACAGGGGATTCGTCGATGAGAATACATGAGGGTCTCGTCGACGAGGACGCGTCTTGTCGACAAGAAGATACCGAGAGGGGGGTTTGGGGCAGTATGAAATTCGTCGACGAGGGGTGAAGGTTCGTTGACAAACTTCTTCAGGGACTCTTCGACGAACCCGGGGCTATAAATAGTTAAAACCCAGATTTTTTTAGAGAAAATTGGCGCAACAACCTTTCCTCTCTCTTTCTCTAAACATCTCTCTCTTCTTCTCTCTTTGATTTCGACTTCGTTTCTCATTAGATCGATCATCTGAGGCCACCACGACGCTCATGAGAAAGTTCTCTACAAGTCTACCAGAGCAGATCGTTGATGGGAGTGGTTTGAATTCCATCCCAATTTTAGGGTAAGACATTTTATGTAGTATTTGTCTTTTCCACAATTATAAGAATTATAGTATATGAAGAAATAATGATATTTTGTTCTAGAAAATGTGATTTTCAGGGTGTTGAATGGAGAACCCTGCAAGTGTAGAACCAAAGTATGGTGAGGGCTTTTCAGAAACTAGGTAAGGGAAATAAGCTTTGTTAAGAGTTTTAAAAATATTAACATAGGTTTCATAGATTCATATATATCAGTTTATGATACAGTTTTTACAGAATAAGAGTTTTTAATGTTTGTATGGTTTGAGTAGATATTTATCTAATAAAGAACTTATATAACTTTTTCCAGCATATTATGTTATACGGTATATTCAGATATTTATTTAGATCAGTATATACAGATAATTATTTAGATCAGTATACATATACAGTTTTTATTCAGATCAGTATAATACAGTTTTTATTCAGATCAGTATATACAATATTTACAGTATGTCATGTTTCCTAATACCATAACACTTGGAATATACAGACAGAGTACACATACACATTATACAGACAGATTATACAGTCAGATATACAGAGTTATCATCAAGATGCTACAGTTATATTATTAAGATATTATAGTATTTACAGTACAAAATTATAGTGTTATGGTTATTTTTGAAACATGATGAAAACAGTAGAAAAATTATAGTATTATATATATATATATATATATATATATATATGGTATCAGATCTCTATGAAATATTACAGATACAGATACAGAGAACAGAGAATGGTACCGTTGTTAATACATATAGAGTGCAATCACATATCTTAGATAGTATGTGGGTACCATCAAATTGTGCTCATAGAGGATGCAGCTCCCCAGTACGCTGAGTTGAGGGGGCCGGTTTGACGAGGTAGCAGTTCCAGTTTCACGCCTAGGAGTTTGTGCAGTTTGGCCGGGTTGAGGTAGTGTAGAGTATAATGACTTACCTAAAGGGCTGACCAGCGTTAAGTCCCGCCTACGGGTTGTACAACCCTATCATGAAGGGTCAAATCATAACATACAAATTTTTAGAGAAAAACACAGTTATGTATATGTATACAGTTTTACAGCATTTGATAAATATAGTATGATATTAGCAATATGAAAGATAGAAGGTTAAGATGATACATTTATATTTTAAGCTACAATAAATGTAAAATATACTTTTACTGATTTGCCAGCTTATGTAGTTTCCAAGTGTTATTATTATAGTTATGTAACTTAGTCGCCACACACTAGTAATAGCATATTTCCACTTATTGAGCGTCGATTCATCCCATTATTCTAATATTTTTCAAGTGAACCAGTTAGGCAAGTAGATCAGGCTCGCGGATAGAGATACCCGTTTGATTGCCTTGTAAATAGGATAAGTTATGTAGGGAAGTTGAGTTTTTGGGGAGATGGTACCGATATATGTAATTATGACATGGGAAAAATATTGAATTCTGGTATTGTATGTATGTATATGGTTATGCGATTTATGTTTTTCCGCTACATATGTATGCCCATTACTTATAAAAATACTTCAGTGCCTATCTGAGGCCTAATAGACTATAGCAGGGATATTAAGTAATATTTAGATATAAAAAAATGGACTAATTTTTGGGTTGTTACATTGTGGTATCAGAGTCAAGTTGTTAGGTTCTACAGACTCTAGAGTGTAGCGGAAAATAATACCAGAATTTAGAAAATGAATTTTAAGATGAGAAGTATAGTGAGTTAGTGAAAGTGATGTTTGGGAATTAGGATGAGAATTTAGGGTTTGATTCTGCGGGTACAAATTCGGGGGGGGGGGGGGTTTCTGTGATTTTCCTGGGGTGATGATTCCAAGAAAATCATAGTAAACTATCGATGATCTCTATTTTCATGCAGTAAGGCTTGACCTTAAATTAGTAATGAGAGGATAGGAGTATTTTAATTGGTATAGTATTATAGGAATTGGATACTCAGGTAATTTGGCAATATTGCAGGATGGACCCAGGAGGTAGTAGCGCTCACGCTAGTGGTGATGATGGAGTGGGTTCTTCTAGTGCAGGTAGCGGGGATTCAGATGATGTGCTATGCAGTGTGGCTCAGCAAGTTATGGCTGAGATAACCCAGAGCTCTAGAGCAGGGAGGTCCATCTCTAACTCAAGGATGTACCATAGAGAAATTTATGAAGATGAACCTTTCGGCATTTTTAGGAACAGTTGACCTTGTAGTTGCAGAGAATTGGATGCAAGAGGTAGAGAAGGTTCTGACGGTACTTCATTGCACGAATGAGTAGAGAGTTCCGTACGCTACGTATAGACTGGCAGGGGAAGCCGAGAGATGGTGGACGGCCACCAGACTATTGGAGGAGCAGAAGACGACTCCAATACCGATGACCTGGGCCCGATTCAGGGACGTATTTTTGGATAGGTATTATCCTGCCTCAGTTAGAGAGGGCTCGAGTATAGGAGTTTTTGTGATTATCCCACGAATCATTGACTGTCCAGTAGTATGGAGCGAAATTTATCAAGCTTTGCGTTTTTGCTCTATATCGCCCTGAAAAAAGTTAAAAAGGCTAGAATGTTCGAGAGAAACCAGAGGCGTGATATTTACAAACAGGTGGCAGTATTGAGGATACATGATTTTTCAGAACTGGTTGATTAGGCTATTATAGCAGAGGAGAGTTTACCGAGGGAGACTGAGATACAGAACCAGAAGAAAAGGACCGCACTCTCGAGTTTTCAAGTGGGTTCCAGTTGAGACCCTTGGAGAGAAGGTAGATCTAGCGGGGGTCAAAAGCAGATGGTAGAGCATGGTGGATTTTAGGGTGGACAATCTCTTGCCACTTGTCCCAGATGTGAGCGAAGACACCCAGGTGGGTGCCGGCTGGGGGAGAATATTTGTTATCGCTACGGGAAGTCCAACCATATGGCTTAATCATGTCAGATGTCGTCGAATTATGTACCAGGTCCCAGGCCATTTTGGGGTGGATACCAAACGTCCCGCGGAAGTCAGTAGAGGAATACTGCGCCGGCAAGGGTCTTTGCGTTGACGTCGGGTGACGCTGAGATGGCCAGAGACGTAGTCACATGTACCCTTATTGCTTTATCATATAAAGTTATTATTTTATTTGATACAGGTGCCACTCATTCCTTTATATCGGCGGGGTATGTAAGAATAACTGGGTTAGAGACACAACTATTAGATGTAGAGCTGTCTGTGGGTACGCCGACAGGATCTATAGTAAGATGTAGGGAGGTACTCCAGAATTTCTCAGTAAGTATTCAAGAGAGAGTACTACCAACTGTTCTTGTGGTCCTAGATATGCAGAGGTTTGATGTGATACTGGGAATGGACTGGGTACCTACTCATCACGCCAGTATAGATTGCCATCAGAAAGAAGTGATTTTCAGACCCCCGGGCGAGCAAGAATACAGATTTGTGGGTTCACGCATATGTGCCATGCCACAGCTGGTGTCGACTATTTAGGTGAGGAGACTACTACAGGTTGGTTGCCAAGGGTATGTTGTATACATAAAAGAATTACCAAAAGAAGAATTAAAACAAGCTGATATACTAGTGGTGAGAGAATTTTCAAATGTTTTTCTAGATGAATTGCCTCGCTTACCACCAAATCGAGAGATTGAGTTTACTGTAGATATGTTGCCGGGATTAGCACCGATATCTAAAGCACCATATCGTATGACTCCAGTCGAGTTGAAAGAATTGAAATATCAGTTACAGGAATTGCTGAACAAGGGGTTTATTAGGCCCAATGTGTCGCCCTAGGGTGCACCAGTTCTGTTTGTGAAAGAGAAAGATGGGACCATGAGATTGTGTATCGATTATAGGGAGATAAACAAATTGACAGTTAAGAACAAATATCCTCTCCCTAAGATTGATAATTTGTTTGATCAACTCTATGGGACCCAGGTTTATTCCAAAATTGACCTGCAGTCGGGTTACCATCAGGTGAAAGTTCAAGCAGAAGATATTTCGAAAACAACATTTCGAACAAGATATAGGCATTACAAGTTCCTAGTAATGCAATTTGGGTTGACTAACGCACCAGCAGTATTTATGGATTTAATGAACCGGGTGTTCCATCAGTATTTGGACCAATTTGTGATTGTATTTATTGATGATGTATTGGTTTGCTCAAGGAGTTTTGAGGAGCACGAGTATTATTTGAGGCTAGTGTTGCAAATATTGAGAGAAAAGAAATTATATAAAAAAATTCAAAAAATGTGAGTTTTAGTTACGGCAGGTTTCTTTTCTCGGCCATGTGATCTCTGAAACGGGTGTATCGATTGATTCGAGGAAAATAGAGGCAGTGGTGAGTTGGGAAAGACCGGGAAGTATTCAGGAGGTCAGGAGTTTTCTAGGATTAGCAGATTATTACCGGTGCTTCGTCGATGGCTTTTCCAGATTGTCATATCCATTAACACGACTTATGAGAAAAAAATGTAAAGTTTGATTGGATTGGTGAGTGTGAGCAGAGTTTTCAAGAGTTAAAGTAACGGTTGGTTTTGACACCGGTTCTGACTATTCCATCTGGGGGGGATGGGTTTGTAATATAGAATGATACTTCTTTGAAGGGTCTTGAATGCGTGTTAATGCAGTAGGGAAGAGTCATTGCCTATGCGTCTAGACAGCTAAAAAAATATGAAAAGAACTATCATGTGCATGATTTAGAGTTAGTTGCAATGGTTTATGCTTTAAAGATCTGGAGACATTATTTATATGGTGGGAGGTGCGAGATTTTCTCGGATCACAAGAGTTTGAAATATTTTTTTACTCAGAAAGAATTGAATATGAGACAAAGAAGATGACTAGAACTCATTAAGGACTATGACTGCACTATTAGTTACCACCCAGGGAAAGCGAATGTGGTAACTGATGCTCTGAACAGGAAATCAGTGGGTCTAGCACTGGCATCCATGGAGATTCAGCACTCAATTTTGATGGATTTGGAAAAACTTAGCATAGAGTTAGTAGAGGATAGTCCTCAGGCATTTTTTGTCAGCATGGTGGTACAATCTACACTATATGAAAAGATTAAGACAGCTCAGGGTGATCTTGCAGAATTGACAGAGGTGATGGCAAGAGTGCAGGATGGTCAGGGAGAGGAGTTCAGCATCTCTGATGATGGAGCTTTAAGTTTCACACTAGACTGTGTGTGTTGGCAGACGACGAAATTAAAAGAATAATTTTAGAGGAAGCTTGCAGATCACTATACACGGTTCATCCTGGTAGTTTTAAAATGTATAGGGATCTGTGAGAGTATTTCTGATGGAGTGGAATGAAGAGGGAGATAGCTGAATTTGTACAACAGTGCTTGACGTGCCAACGGGTTAAAGCTGAGCACTAGAGACCAGCAGGGCAGTTGTAGCCACTGTTCATCTCAGAGTGGAAGTGGGATCACGTCTCTATAGACTTCATTACTGGGTTACCACCAGTGCGATATGGATTAAATGCAATCTGGGTGGTTGTTGATCGTCTGACGAAGACCACTCATTTCATCCCGATTAAAGTCGGTTACTCTATGGACAAGTTGGTAGAAATATATGTTCAGGAGATAGTTCGTGTCCATGGTGTATCGGTATCCATAGTTTTAGACCGAGATCCTTGGTTTACTTCACGATTTTGGAAAAGTTTTTAGGAGGCTATGGGTATATAACTAGCAGTTAGCACTGCTTTCCACCCCCAGAAAGATGGTCAGACTGAAAGAACAATTCAGATGTTGGAGGATATGCTTCGAGCGTGCGTGTTGGATTTTGGGGGTAGCTTGACCCAATTTATGCCACTAGTTGAGTTTGCTTACAATAATAGCTATTAGGCTAGTATCGGTATGACACCTTATGAAGCGTTGTATGGTAGGAGGTGTCGTTTTCCTTTTTTTTTTTTGATAAGGTAGGCGAGAGGCGAGTTCTGGGTCCGGACAGATTATACAGTCAGATATATAGATATAACATCAAGATGCTACAGTTATATTATTCATATATTACAGTATTTACAGTATAGAATTATAGTGTTATGGTTATTTTAGAAACATGATGAAAACAATAGAAAGATTATAGTATTATATATATATATATATATATATATAGTATCAGATCCCTGTGAAATATTACAGATACAGATATAGAGAACAGAGCACGGTACCGTTGCTAATACAGATAGAGTGCAACCACATATCCCAGATAGTGTGTGGGTACCGTCAAACCGTGCTCGGAGAGGATGCAGCTCCCCAGTACGCTGGGTTGAGGGGGCTGGTTTGATGAGGTAGCAATTCCAGTTTCGCACCTAGGAGTGGATGCAGTTTAGCCGGATTGAGATAGTGTAGCGTATAGTGACTTACCTGGAGGGCCGATTAGCGTTAAGTCCCGCCTACGGGCCGTACAATCCTGTCATGAGGGGTCAAATCATGACATACAGATTTTCAGGAAAAAACACAATTATGTATATGTACAGTTTTACAGCATTTGATAAATATAGTATGATATTAGTAGTATGAAAGATAGAAAGTTCAGATGATACAGTTATATTTTAAGCTACGATAAATGTAAAATATACTTTTACTGATTTGCCAGCTTATGCAGTTTCCAAGTGTTATATTATAGTTATGTAACTTAGTCGCCACACACTAGTAATAGTATATTTCCACTTATTGAGCGTCAACTCGTCCCATTATTCTAATATTTTTCAAGTGAACCAGTTAAGCGAGCACATCAGGCTCGCGGATGGAGAGACCCCTTTGATTGCTCTGTAAATAGGGTAAGTTGTGTTGGGAAGTTGAGCTTTTGGGGAGATGGTACCGGTATATGTAATTATGATATGGGAAAAATACTGAATTCTAGTTTTTTATGTATGTATATGGTTATGTGATTTATGTTTTTCCGCTGCATAGGTTTGCCCATTACTAATAGAAATACTTCAGTGCTTATCTGAGGCCTAATAGACCATAGCAGGGATATTAAATAATATTTAGATAAAAAAAATGGAATAATTTTTGGGTTGCTACAATTCTCGTCACCGAGTACCCTGTGTACATCGATGAGGTGATGTGTTGTTCTTGTCGATGAATCCCCTGTATTCATCGACAAACCCTTTACTTTCCTTCTAAATTCGTTCAAACTTTGGTTTATGTTGAAGTAAAAGGTTTTCATCTTTGTTTTAGAAATGGTCTTTAATCTATTTTAAGATGTCTTGGGTTTAATAAAATATGTTTGAGGGTTATAAACATCTTGTTTAGTTTACTTAACTTGTTATGTATGTGAGACTAGTGCCTGTGTTCTAGTCTATCGTGAACTAAATGCATATGTAATTTGCCCATCTCTTGCTCGCTACTTTTGAACCACACCATACACAAAGGATTACAATATCAATCTCACTTACTCACACACACAACCCATAACTTGTGCTTGCTATGCAGGATCCATAAATGCTTTGGTTGAGTGGAAAAGTTTCGGGTATGTCATATGTTGGACTTTGTTGACGGTCATTTACTCTTTGCTGGTTTGAGACTTGTTTAACTCTTATGCTTGCTTTGGAACTATCCTATGCATCTGGAGTCGACTAGAGGAAAGCTGTTAGTAACCTTAAAGAACTGCTAATGAGTTGTTGTCATCAAAACAAGGCTGGAATGAAAGCCCTTAGCCACTAGGTCTAACATTCTCCCCATTTTTTATGATGACAATCCATTAGTGTTCTTTTGAAAAATGCTCCCCTTCACTATATGCAAACATTGAAATTTTAACGATTCCTCCCCCTTAATATATGCACTTTGTGATAATCATTTTTAGTTTTTGAAAAGAGACACAAGTGAATTTTTGGTAGCATGTCATCTATAAATAAAGTATTTTTCATGTTTTTAGACCTGCATGAATTTAATATCCTATACTAGTAGTTCAGTATATAGCATCTTAGTATTCCACACAAGCATATTCATCACAAGCATTTTGATACTTTTCATTCAACACAAGTCCATCCATGATTAATGTACAACAATTTGCCTCAAAAAAATCGAAATAAATGCAAAGTCATCAGGAGTTAAGTCATCATCATCACTACATCACTACATCATCACTACATCAGAAACTAAATCAGCATGTCTAACTATGTCAGAAACATCATTACTACATCATTACTATATTAGAAACTAACATCTACAAACGGTCCTTCATCTCCCTGTTTGCCATTATCAAAAATAGGGGGAGTGTCACTGAGCACTAATCCTGTGGGCGATCAAATTTTTTGTAGGAGAGCGGCTAGGGTATCGTCGATGGAGTCGAAGCGGGTGTGATTACGATTCTCTTGAAGTGTGAGGGCCGCATTGATTGAATCGAAGGGGGCACGAGTACACAGATCGGACTGCATCATAGCGAGCTGAATACCATCTAGTCGCTTTAGTACAGGGTCAACTGCAAGGTCTTTATCCTCGTCGTCCTCATCCATGGCTGCTTCGACCTCATCAACTGGGGCCCAGCCCTGCTCGTGGGTTTTGACCCATGTGTTTGCATCGTCATCCTTTTCGAAGTGCATGCGACGCAGGGTGGCCTCTGTATAGGTGTTATCTGGCGCAGGTCAAATAGAAAGCATCCCGGCGCGAATGAGGCCGAAATGATCAAAGAATGTGGTAAGTAGACGATCGTAGGGGAGGCAACCCCATTGTCGTTTCAGACTTTCTTCCATGTTCTGAACAATAACTATGGGCAAGTAGATGCCTCTGCCAACCCACAGGCAATACATGCTGAAGATGTTGCCGAGGGTCACTCAATCTCGTCCACCAGTCCAAGGGCAGAAATTATAGGTGATCATGTGGTGGAGGACCCGAAACTCAACTGTGAGGTCCTTAGATTTGGGTCGTGCGATAGGAGGGATACGGGGGTTACCAGTTATCAATTTGAGGGCTTCATGAGACTCAAACCAGTTGTAGTGCGTAGGCTAGGAGGCCTTGGGGAGGCCTTGGATAGGGTAGAGTCTGCAGCTGAGGACCTTAGTGAAAGTGTCGTCTGAAAGGCGAATAAGGGTTCCTCGTACTGTAAAGTATGCGGCAACGCCATGATGTGATGGAACAAAATTAGCGTAAAACTCACGTACGAGCTCCTCTAGATCGAAGAGGGCATCCTATCCAACGGCTTGAATTTTGGATAACAACGTGGGAAAGTGAAGTTGAAGGAATGTTGATGGTATGATCTTACCATGGACAATGTGCCGCTTGGAGATGTTGTTTTGATAGCGATAGGCAGCCTCTATGGAAACAAACCGCAGGTAAACGTCGATGGAGGCCTGCGGGGGTTGGTCGGTGGGAGGACGATGGGACCCTTTGCCGGCCTCAGTTTGAAGAACTCTCCTTTTCGGGCGGGGAGCCATTTGAGGAAGAGAGGGTTGAGTCACTAGGAGAGTAGAGACGGTGCGGGAGAGAGGGAAACTCTGAGCGGCGGGCAAGCTTGGTGTCTGTGGTGGAGTTTGTGCGGTTGCTTGATGGTGCGAGTGAAGGAAAAAGGTGGGTAGAGCGAGCGGGATGGCAGGAGAAGGTTTGGTGTGAGGGAGGAAGGAGGATGGCTTTAGAGTGGCGAGAGGATGAAGTGGGTTCGAAAGTTTAGGGTTAGGGTTTGAAAGAGGTTGTGGTTGGCTAGCTAATATTTGAAGTGTCCCGACAGTTTTTGTTGACGAATACCCTGTGTTCGTCGATGAGATTATCAAACATTTTGGTGACGAAACCCCTGTGTTCATTGACGAAGAACCTTATACTTCTCGGCGATGAATCCCCTATGTTCGTCGACAAGGTTAGTGAGAAAAGCTGTGTTTCACCTAGTTTGAGCTTTAGAGCAGAAGAGGGACAACTAGAAGATCCTAAGATAGATCCGTGGGAGTACACATGCCTAGGGCATGCCGGATTTTGTTGAACCTTTCTTCATTGAGAGGTTTTGTTAAGATATCAGCTAGCTGATTTTCAATAGGAACGTAAACTAACTCAACATCCCCCTTTTGGACATGATCTTGGATAAAACAGTACCGTATCTCAATATGTTTGGTCCTAGAGTGAAGGCACGAGTTTTTTGAAATGTTGATGGTACTAGAATTATCACAATAAGTTGGAGTACCCTTGATTAAAACTTTGAAATCCTCAAGCTGTTGCTTCATGTATAAGGCTTGAGCACAGCAACTCCCGACTGCAATGTATTCAGCCTCGGTGGTTGAGAGAGCAATAGAAGTTTGCTTTTTGCAAAACCATGACACAAGTGAATGTTCTAGGAAGTGACATGTTCCACTAGTGCATTTTCTATTGGTTTTGCAACCTCCATAGTCGGCATTCGAGTAGCAGGTGAGATCAAAGGGAGCATTCTCATGTGTTCCTGCTAAGTACCTAAAAATTCTCTTGACGGCATGAAAATGTGACTCTTTGGGACATGATTGAAATCTAGCGCAAACAGACACTGAACATGATATCGAGTCTGCTAGAAGTGAGATACAATAAACTGCCAATCATCCCTTAGTAAAGTTTTTGGTCAACATTCTTCCCTTTTTCATTAGTGTTAAGTTTTGTTGTGATGCTCATAGGGGTTACTTTAGATTTGCCCATTTCAAGACCAAACTTCCTAAGCATGTCCTTAACGTATTTGGCTTGATTAATAAAAATTCTGTGTTTTATTTGTTTTATTTGCAACCCTAGGAAGAATGTTAATTCACCCATCATACTCATCTCAAATGTTTTCTGCATGGTTTGGGCAAATTCTTGACACAAAGTCTCATTTGTAGCACCAAAAATGATATCATCTACATAAATTTGGATGACTAGCATATCCTTTTCTTTATATTTTAAGAATAACGTAGTGTCAATTTTTCCTCTTGTAAACCCATCTTCTAGGAGAAATTTGCTTAAACGTTCATACCACGCTCTTGATGCTTGTTTAAGTCCGTAAAGGGCTTTTGAGAGTTTGTATACATGTTCGGGATGTGTGTGGCTCTCAAATCTTGGAGGTTGCTTGACATAGACTTCTTAATTTATGTATCCATTTAGAAACGCACTTTTTACGTCCATTTGAAATAGTTTGAAGTCTTTGTATCAAACAAATGCTAGTAACATCCTAATAACTTCTAGTATTGCCACATGGGCATAAGTTTCTTCATAGTCAATACCCTCGTGATGGTTATACCCTTGAGGCACTAATCTAGCTTTGTTTCTAATAATATTGCCATCTTCATCTTTCTTATTCCTATACACCCATTTTGTGCCTATTATTGTAGTATTTTTGGGTTTAGGAACTAAGTCTCAGACTTTGTTTCTTTTAAATTGGTCTAGTTCTTCTTGCATGACATGGATCCAATTTTCATCATTTTCAACTTTCTTAAAATTCTTTGGTTCTAGATGGGATACGAAAGCTATATGATTACATCCACTTCTTAAGTGAGATCTAGTGCTAGCTCCCTTAAGTGAGATCTAATGCTAACTTCTTGGGATGGACTACCTATGCTAAGGTCAGTTGGGTGATTCCTAACAAATTTCGAAGCTCTAGGAAGTTTGTAATTTTCTTCCTCTAGTTCCCTAGACTTTTCATGAGATGATGATTCTGGATGATCAATTTTTATGTCTTAACAATCTTTATCTTGATCATTATTTATCTTAAGTTGCTCAAGATCCTATTCAATTCTAATGGTGGTGACTTGATCATCTTCTTCCATGTCAACAGCTATTTTGGATGTGTGAGGGTCAAGTTCATAAAAAACAACGTGTGTTGATTCTTGAACAATTTGAGTTCTTTTATTTAACACCCTATACGCTTTGCTGTTCATTGCATGTCCTATAAAGATTCCCTCATTGGATTTTGAATCAAATTTTGCTAGATGATCTCTATCTTTTAATATGAAACATTTGCATCTAAAAACCTTAAAGTGTGAAATGTTTGGTTTTCTACCCTTCCATATCTCGTATGGGGTTTTCCCTATTTTGGATCTAATGATGACGCGATTACTAACATAGCAAGCTACGTTAACGGCTTCGGCACAGAAATAATTTGGAAGATTATGTTCTTTAAGTATTGTCTTAGCCATTTCTTGGAGTGTTCGGTTTTTTCTTTCAACTACTTCATTTTGTTGTGGAGTTTTTGATGTGGAGAAGTTGTGTGAATAGCCATTTTCATTACAAAAGTCTTCTAGTTCTTTGTTTCTAAATTCTCTTCCTCTATCACTCCTAATGTGAACAATTGTCATTCCTTTTTCATTTTGAATTTTTCCACAAAAATGGATGAAGGCATTGCAAGTATCACTTTTGTTTGCAAGAAAGATTACCCATGAGAATCTAGAGAAATCATCAACTATTACAAAAGCATAGAGTTTTCCACTAATACTTGCAATATCATTTGGTCCGAACAAATCAAGATGGTTCAATTCTAAAGGTCTTGAAATGGATATCATTTTCTTGATTTTGAAAGATGATTTAACTTATTTTCCATATTGACATGCATTACATACTTTGTCTTTTACATAATTATCTTTCGGAAGGCCATTCACTAGTTCCTTAGATGATAGCCTATGTAGTAAATCCATGCTAGCATGACCTAGTCTTCTATGCCATAACCAACAATTTTCATTAGTTGCAGCCAAACATTTAATGTCACAAGTTTTAATGTTATCAAACTCAATTGTGTAGATGTTGGATTCACGGTTTCCTACTAGTATGGTATTTCCATTTAAATCATTTATCGAGCATTGGGTGGATTGGAATGTAATGTTTAACCCTTTATCACACAACTGACTAATGCTTAATAGGTTATGTTTAAGTGTATCTACAAGAGTAACTTTTTCAATAACCAAGGATGAATTACTTATTTTACCTTTACCGATGATTCTTCCTTTGGCATTGTCTCCAAAAGTTACCAATCCTTCCTTCTTGTAGGTGAGTGAAATGAATTTCCTTGCATCTCCCGTTATGTGTCTTGAGCAGCCGCTATCAAGGAACCATTTATTTCTTGTGGAGTTGGTCTTTAGGCATACCTGCTCACAACACTACGTGATTTGTTTTGGTACCCATATTGGCTTGGGTTCTACGGGGTTAGTGTTCTTAATCACCCATTTGTATTTCATGCCTTTTCCTCTGTTTCTCCTGAAGGGGCAAGTAAAACATACATGACCCTTTTTTTTACAATATAAGCAAACTTTATTGGCATGTACGGGGTTTGGTTTAGGTGCAGGGATTTTCTTTGACAAGGAGCTTCTTTTAGCACAAAGATTTGCAAAATCGATTGATTCGGATGACGATAAGCCATACCCTAATCCTTCTTTGAAAATTTCAAATCTTTGGACACCAAGTAGCTTATCAAAATTCTCTTTTTCATTTGTAAATTTGTAAATTGTATTATTTTGATCTTCAACCTTCTTTTTCAATTTTGAATTTTCTTGAAGAATTCCCATAATCTGTTTTTTCAAACTTTCGACTTCTTTTTGAGAGGACTCCTTGTAATTTTTACACACCTTGATAAGTTTTTCATTTTCAAAACTGAGAGATGCATTTTTCTATTTTAAAGTATTACATGAGCAGATTTGTTTTTGCTTACATCTTGCATGAGTTTCTTCTAAAAGTTTGTTTTTCTTTTTGGCAGCTATCAATTCAATGTAAAGCTTCCTACAATTTTCTTATAATTCTTCATATGATGGAAGGTATTCGTCGTCAGAATTTACCTCATTTTGTTCATCCACCATAAAGCAGAAGTTGGCAACTTCTTCTTCAATTTCTTCATCGGTTGAGGTTTCATCTAATTCATCCCATCCAATTGCATTCATGGCTTTGAATTTCTTTTTGTCTCCTTACTGATTGTAACCTTTGTTTTTGAAGAGAGGGCAGTCAGCCATGCAGTGCCCGATCTTTTTGTAGTTGTAGTACCTTATGCTTGATTCTCCTTTCTCCTTTTGTTTGTCACCTCGTTTGTTCATCAAAAAATTTCTGAATCTTCTTGTAAGGAGAGCAACATCATCATCGTCATCATTTTCTTCTTCCTCTATGAGTTCCTTTTGTTTTCCAGCTTTTAGAACAATTTCGGTAGCCTTCTTGGTGCCTCAGCTTCTACGTAGCGTTTTTCTTTTTGATTTCATAGGTCATGAGAGACCTAATTAGCTCGTCGAGAGTGACCTTTGATAGGTCCTTTGCCTTCCCAATTACTGTGGACTTTGCGTGGCAAGATTTTGGTAGAGAACGAAGGACTTTCTGCACATTATCTTTCATAGAATATTCTTTATCAAGGGCTTTTAGTCCATTTGTAATATGTGTAAAGTGAGTAAACATAACAGTAATTGACTCACCCTCTTCCATTTTAAACATTTCGTATTCTTTAACTAACATATAAATTTTTGACTTCTTTACTTGGATTGTTCCTTCATACGTTACCTGAAGCTTTTCCCACATCTCCTTTGCCATGTTGCATCCATAGATTCGGTTGTATTCTTCATCGTTTATAGCACAATAAAGGAAATTTTTAGTCTTGAAATTTAGTTGTGCTAGTTTTGCATCAGCCTCGGGACGTTTTCCAATTCGTATGCCATCGCTTTCCTCATTCTTGAAAACGGAGTCTCCTTCAGTGATGACATTCCACATTCGGTAGTCATAATCTTGGATGAAGATTGACATCCGATCTTTCCATGCTGATAGTTAATTCCGCAGAACTTGAGAGGACGATCCACAGATTGATCTTGGGCAAACATATCCGCCATTTTGATCTTTGCACTTGGAAGTTACTCTGAATGTCTAGTGACTGGCGCTCTGATATTACTTGTTGGCTCGAAAATGCGTCTAGGGGGAGGGGGAGTGAATAGATGTCTTTAACGGATATGCAACTTTTTCTACAATCACAAAGATTTCTTGGTAAGAACAAGAGTATTATATCATATTATATATATATATAAAGGAAATAGCAATGACTGAGCAACATAAGAGAGAAAAAAGAAGAGAAGCTTAACGCAATGATGTTAACGTGGTTTGGCACCAAGCCTACGTCCATGCCCTAAGACCAACTCAAGGATTCCCCAAATCCACTATGTAATCCTCCTTCCTGGCGGAGAAGCCTGTACAAGTAGTTGTTCACAACGAGCTCTTACATTGGTGCTCACCTAAAGTCACCTTATAATTGCTCACAAAGAGCCTTCTAATACAAGGAATTTGAAAACAAGTAGATACAATGTAAAATGCTCCTCCCTGAGCTGAATATTCCAATACAAATCTCACACTATTCCCTCTTTGTCAATCAAGTGTAAATAAAAGCAAGAGCAAGAGGAAAAGATGGCACAAAGTGAAACCCTATTATGAATGCACAATAATTGTTTTCAACAACCAATATGCTTAACTAGTTTGAAATAAATGCATATGAATTATTTTAAAGGCCAAAGGGATGAGTTGAGCGCTGGAGAGCCGTTGGGCATTTATTGACATGATAAAAATTGAAAACTAACTGTTTTGGCACATTTAATGATGTCTGTAGCACGATGTTCGTCGATGAGGTCACGACTTCATCGACGAGCTCCATGAGTTCCTTCGTCGACAAAGCCCTATGTTCGTTGACGAACCATTGGTTCTAAATTTAGATAGGTCTCGATTTCTTTTCGTCGACGAGTACCTTGTGTATGTCGAGGAACCATTGCATAGACTTCCTTGTCGAATCCCATGTATTCATCGACGAAGGTGCTTTGAACTTTTATGTGGTCTTGGCATATTCTCGTCGACAAGTACCCTGTGTACGTTGATGAACCTTTGTACATAATTTGTTGCCGAATCCCCTGTATTCATCGATGAAGGTGCTCTAAACTTTTTAGGTGGTCTCGGTATATTCTTGTCGCCAAGTACCTTGTGTACATCGACGAGGTGATGTGTTGTTCTCGTCGATGAATCCCCTGTATCGTTGACGAATCCTTTACTTTCCTTCTAAATTCATTCAAACTTTGGTTTATGTTGAAGTAAAAGGTTTTCATCTTTGTTTTAGAAATGTTCTTTAATCTATTTTAAGATGTCTTGGGTTTAATAAAATATGTTTGAGGGTTATAGACATCTTGTGTAGTTTACTTGACTTGTTATGTACGTGAGATTAGAGCTCGTGTTCTAGTCTATTGTGAACTAAATGCATATGTAATTTGCCCATCTCTTGCTCGCTACTTTTGAACCGCACCATATACAAAGGATTACAATATCAATCTCTCTTACTCACACACACAACCCATAGCTTGTGCTTGCTATGCGGGATCCATAAACGCTTTGGTTGAGTGGCAAAGTTCCGGGTCTATCATATGTTGGACTTTGATGATGGTCATCTGCTTTTTGCTGGTTTGAGACTTGTTTAACTCTTATGTTTGCTTTGGAATTGTCCTGTGCATTTGGACCGAACTAGAGGAAAACTGTTAGTAATCTTAAAGAATTGCTAATGAGTTATTGTCATCAAAATAAGGCTGGAATGAAAGCCTTTAGCCACTAGGTCTAACAATAATATTATATTATATTATTATATTATATTATTTCATTAATAATAATTATTATTTAATTGATAAATTAATAAATGAATGAATGAATTATATATAGATTTATTTATTTTTCCCGGTCTTCACAACCCAAGCTAAGTCTACCCTTCGGACCACACAACCCGTCATGGAAGTTAATCATGTCGTTTGTCCCAGGGGGTGTTTTCTACGCATATATGTAAATTTATATAAATAGTGTTATCTATTAATCGAACTGATTTATACTGTGGGAATGAATGTGTATTCCAACTGTAGATGTGTGAGTACAATTCTACAAATGTTATTTTTGATTAAATGGAGAAATGAATATTTTCTGATTCTACTAAAACTTATGTTGGCCACACCCTAATATTAACTTAATCCGTCTTACTGAGAGGTGTCTCACCCAAATGATCATTTGACTTTTCAGGATGTGTCAGGGACCGTGCTTAGCAAGCAAAGGGGGCTGAGTTTAGATTATCTAGTATGAGTAGTAAGTGGTTTGTATGGACTGAGATAGTTTTCTTTCATTTTCTGGTTTGTAATATGGGTATTTAGAGACCTCTATGTATGATGGTAGTTTAGAACTCTGGTAATGTATTTGAGGATGTTTAAATTATTTTTCGCTGCCTTTATATGAGAATTATGGTATCAGGAATACATATATTACTAAAGCAGCACCCTGGGCTCCACATGGTGGGTCGGGGCATTACACGACTATTTTCACACCTTTGTGAAAGGGTCGTGCAGCGCTAGTTAAAGTACTCTTACTTAACTAGCCAGCCTAGTGTTTACCAACATTCATCCATGAAACACTTTCATTAGCATTTAATCAAATGACAGTGAAAACAGTAAACATTCATGAAAGTTGTGACAAGCAAGTAGTAAACATTGAATCTACGTAATTCATTAACAATACCTCCGTTGACATTGTCTGTTTAGGGAGGGAGGCAAGTAGGGTAAACACGTTGACAATAGGTAGTGAGTTTTATAATGAGTGATGAACATTCACCCTCTCATAAAGTGGTTTTTATGTAATTATCATCTTAACATTAGGAAACATCAAAGTGAAGGAGTTATATTGCCTTATTTGACATACAATAAACTATTAGCAGAAAATAATCCTACATTAGTATTTACATGATGAAAATTCATTCTAATTACACGAGACAAGCGGTCACAGACAAACATAACGCCCAAACAAGCTTAGCTCGTGGCAGCCACGTGACATAATCGATACTCGAGTTCCAAATCCTTCATCTTCTTCTCAAGGTTTCACCTTCTTGCTTGTTTTTGGAAGTTAAATGGGAGGGGGGGATATTCTGAAAAGCTGGAAAAATGATAAACATAATTAGAATTCATGTGCCGTATTGATAACTATTTTCCTTTCAAATTGACACCCCAAACACACTATTGAAGATATTTGTACAAGTGGTCGCTGAAAGGGCCTTTCCTCTATTGTTCATTTGAGAGGGATGCCTAAGAATGCACCAAATTATGGGTACAAGATGGGCTGGGTTAGTGGGTGAAGAAGGACAGCCCTAATTATTGCCACCCATCGTTGTGATGCCTATTGCTTCTTCTTCAGTTCGTTGCATCTTAATCTCTGTGGGGACCCACGAGGATTATCTATTAGAGTTTTTTCCTGTTTTAATCCTTTATTTTTTAAATATATTAAATAATATCTTTTTTGAAAAAATATTTTTCAAGTAATCTCGCTACTTGGAATAATGAGATTTAAGCAAATCTCGCTATTTGAAATAACGAGATTTAAGCAAATCTCGCTATTTGAAATAGCGAGATTTGCCACGTGTCATTTTCATAAAAAATATATTATTTAATATATTTTTTAAAAAAATGATAAATCGGAAAATAAATTATTCTGCATAATAAATTATTTCTCGATTTATTACGCAGAATAATTTTTTTAAAATATATATTTTTATATTAAATATAAAGATAAATATATATTTTTTTGAACAAATCATAAAATTTTAAAATATATATTTTTATATTTTTCGCTAAATCTCAAAAGCACTATCTTCTGTTTAAAATTTTAAATTAAAGTTATTCACATATTATTTTAGATACCACAATTTAATTTTTAAAAGTTGCTAACAAATTATCTTAATTTGAATGTCTTGTTGATAATTAGGTGGAATTATATTTAATAAATAATAAATTAACAAAATGTAAAGAGAATTATTTAGAGTTTGAAATGGTTTTTATTTACCATCCCGCGACAAATCCCCAAAGTTGTCATCGGTTTTTTCTCCTCTCCAGAAAATCGTCACTGATTTTTCTCCTTTCTCAGTCAAAAATCTGTTTTTTCTAATTTCTTTTATTTATTATATTTACTGGGTATTTACACCCAATTTTATACCTTTTTTATATGTATATTCAAAATATTTTTTTTAAAAAAAGCTAAATTTTTATAACTTTTTAAAATTTTAAATATTAGAAAATAAAAAATATCTTCCACAACTAAGCAAGTCTTTAACATTTTTTTTTCTCATCTCTTATAATAAAGATAATCCATCTTTACTTTGAATAATAAATGTAAACATAATTATCATATCTTAATCTTCTCTCATTTTTTTTTTATTAATTGAACAAAACAATAAATGGAAACATCTAAAAATTAGTTTTAGAAAGAGTATTTCACATAATTAGAATCCACAAATAAATACATTAATTACACAAATTTTTGACTTAAGAATGTTTAACCTCAAAAAAGCCAACACACTTTTTTTTTTTTTTTTTGTTTCTTAAAAAGAATTAACTTTTTACTTTGATTTTTTCTATTCATCATTCATAAAAAATCAGTTAATAATTAAAATAACAAATTATATTTGGTAATTTGAATTCAAGAGTCAAATTTAAATTTGGGTAAAATTATAAAAAAAATATTTATTTTTTGTACAAATACATAAAAATCATATTCATAATTTAAATTTCAAACTCTAAATATATATTATTATTTTTAAATATTTTTTAAAAATGAATAATATTTTTGAATGTTATATTTTCTGTCCCTTTAAGAAACTGTCAGTGTATATATTAGGGACAGAAATTTATAATTAATATTAGTAATTTAAAATAAAGTTCAAATTTTCAATTTATTATATAATAATTTTTTTTAATATATATTTTTAAAAAATAATAAATCGGGAAATAAATTATTCTGCGTAATAAATTTTCTTGATTTATTAAGCAGAATAATTTATTTCCTAAATTTTCTTTTTTTTAAAAAATATATTAAATAATTTTTTTTATGAAAATGACATGTGACAAATCTCGCTACTTCAAATAGCGAGATTTGCTTAAATCTCGTTACTTGAAGTAGTGAGATTACGTCAGGGCTATTCTGAAAAATATTTTTTCATAAAAAATATTATTTAATATATTTAAAAAAGAAAGGGGTAAAATGGAAAAAAACTCTTATCTATTGCTCTGCCCTCTCAAATTTCAGAGGTAATTGTTTTGTTTTGGGTAGAAGATTGATGTGAGCAGGATGACTTGACTACTCTCTTTGCTTCTTTTTTCAAATTATTCAAGTACTACTGCAGTGGCAGTGCTCATACCAATAACAATCTGTTAGGTTTTAGTGAGGAATTCAAGGACATTTAGAAGCCTGTTTGGATTGTTGTGAAAGTCTCTTGCAAGAATTTGTAAGAAATGATTTGAAAGCAAATATAGTAAACATCACAAGAATTTGTTTTCAATATCATTTTTTTTAATAAAAATGATTAAGAAATTGAAAACTTCAAAAAAAAAAAAAAAAAAAGTTTTCGAGTTTATTTGAAAAAAGAAAATTAATATATTTTTACATTACGTTTTGTTCAAATATACATAAATTCAAATTCAAAAATTAAAAATGAAGAGCATTTAAGCCTTAAAAAAACAAAAAACTTTTGGAAGGAAATTAAAAGTATAAAAAAGGGAAAATTTTTTATGCTTTAAATAAGTTTTACCCTGGACAACTTGCATGCATCAATAACACCCACACAAAATTTGCAAGAATTTAAATAAATTGCCTCAATCATATCTTGAGCTGACATTGGCCAACTGGGGTACAGGTAAGTGGAATCTATTGATCTCTATCTTTACTCTAAGACTAAGGGTGGTTTTATTCAAGGAACCTAATTAATATCCTACACTTGTTGAGCCTACCCTACGCTGCCCTCCCCTACCCTACACATTCATTATTCTAGTGGTAATGCAGAGGCTAGGGTGACCCATCACACTTAATTGCTTGTACTCATGATTAATTATGAACATATAAAGTAAATGCAATCATCCTGGTTCGCAATTGGGTGTTCCTGTATTTGTCTTATTGAAGATATTTTTTGTAAAGTTGAGAGCCAAGCAATCCTTTTTACCAACATTATGTTTTTGCTTTTGCTACAAAGCTAAGCCAGTGAAAAAGCATAATGAAAAACAAAATGTCCCTCTTCTCTCATTTTGAAGTTTCTTCCCAAATCAACATAGCAATATTCTTCACACTTCAAGAATGAAAAAGTGCTGTTTTTCTATTCAATTAGAGGTGTCTTAAGGAAGATTAAGAACCGATATACTTGGATCGTCCTATTTTTTTTAAAAAAATAAATAAATAATTTTTTGTTTAAATTGAACAATCTTTTCTTAGAACAAAAAAGATTGAATAATTATGGAGATTAGTAGATTGTATATGGTTTGTGTGCATCTTTTTGGTATTGAGCACCTTAAGTTAAATTTTCGATGTAATTTTTTAATTATAAAAAAAATTAATAATCAAGATATTAATAATACCAGAAGATTTTGTTATCTTGGATAATTGTGCAAGTGGAAGGAGATATTGAAGATGATGTGACTCATAGAGTTAGAATGAAGGAGTATGATATGTTGTGTGATCATAGAATAACCTTAAAATTAAAAGAAAAGTTTTATAAGACATATATAAGGTCATTTGAGTTTTATCAAAATGTTAAACAAGTAAGAAATGATACATACAAAATGTATAAATTTTCGAAATGCAAATATTAAGGCGGATAAGTGGTGTAATACTTAAAAATGAAATTAAGGAGCGAACATGTATGCAATAAACTGAGCATAACACTAGTTGAAGGTAAGATAAAATGACGATTTAAACGGTTTGGACAACTGAAACGCAACTCAAGTAGTGCACCTTGAGGAGAGTGACTAGTTATTATTTTTTATATTAAAATGGGTAAGAGTAGACCTAAATTAAAATAACTTGTAATGGGGTAGTGAGAAAAAACTTAATGTAACTCTTAGGCTACCGAACGAAAATACCTTCGATCAGGTGAAATGACAAAAAAAGATTCACGTATCTGACCGCATTGATCAAGTGGAACTAAAGGCTTCTTCTTGTTGTCATCATCGCCAAAATATTTGATAGAATTTCATATTGAACCAAAAACACTCCTAATTTACGTATGAGGAATTCATATAAACTAAAAGATTGATATGCCATATTTGGAGAGATTTTAAATTTAAATTTGTATTAAATTTGAATAAGATGTAATATAAAATTGTATTGAAAGTTGTCTAAACCCAATCAAATTCAAATTAAAGGTCCAAAACCCATGCTTGCAAGTGTAGCATTAAGACAAACATTCTCAGCACTCTTCGAAAGTAGAATTATCTAAAACTTAGATTCTGCCAACCAAATATAGTGCTCCTTTTGAAGTATGTAATGTATTTTATTTTAATCATGGAAATAAACACTAATCCTTTTCCCCAAAAAAAAAAAAATAATGTTCATTTATTCACAGAATTTTTGTATGCCCACAAAAGTTCTTAATTTTCCTTTTTCTCTCGTCCCAAACAATAAAATGGCACCAGCGGCAATAGGAACTTTGCTTTCACACTTACAATAATAGAGGACGAGCACTTTCATAAGTCATTTTTTCCAAAGAATAATTAACTAGTGCACCGCATTTCACGGTCCATATACAGGGATGCATGCTGCACCCACAAGACAGCCTACAATCCATGCCCTAAAGATTTTTCTTCTTTCCTTTTTTGGCGAGGCAGCAGTTAATCTGCTGAATCTAGTCTAGATTTACCTTCCCTTTCTGGTTTGATGGTGCCATTTTCTTTTCTTTTCTTTTCTTTTAGGGATAAGCAACAGCATCATATCGTCAACCTTTTCAATCGTTCATGATTGATGTCTTTGTTTGTCCATACGTATATTTCATGCCTTTGATCATGGCTTTGCTGTAGTACAGGGATTTGGAGATGAACAGATTTTTTTGGTAGAACCGGCTGCTGCTGCTGCCAAGGGGACATGCACACACTGCTCAAACATGCTGGTTATTATTCATCATGATTTTCATTTGGCATGAGAGTTTTTTGGTCTTCTTTATGTGTATTTCTTTTTGCATGTTTTTCATTTGGCATGTTTGTTTATGTTGAGATGTGTTTGGGTCTTCTTTTTTGTGTTTCTGTTTTCTTTGTTTTTTTTTTTTTGGTTTGGGGGGGGGGGGGGGTGTGTGGTTTAGGGAATTGCATTCATTCAAGTTGTAACTCTTGGTATTTAACACGAAATAATTAATAAAAGTTTCATGATTAGTTTTAGCATGAGGATGGGATTTCATGATTTTTCTTTTCGGTCTCATGTCTTGGAATATACGGAATCCCTAGAAATGTAGAACCCGTTAGTTGTGAAAAATAATTTTTATTAATTATTATTTAAAAAAAAAATTAGTAAAATTTTTAGTTCTACAACATTTGTATATGAAAAACGCAAAATAAATAAAAAGTTTTAATACCATTGTTTGTCTAAATAATTTTATTTTTATTTTATTTAAAAAATAATTACGAAAACAATGTCTTGTTTTTCAATTTTCTAAATTTGTATAGAAAAGTTAGAAATTTTTTAATTTCTTACTTCGTGTTTCCATTCAGATCTTAAGTTTGATTTGCATAAATTATGGTAAAATATAATGCAAAATTGTATGTAGTTTCTTCCAAATTCATATAAATTCGAATTCACTAGTTTCTTCCAAATTCATATAAATTCGAATTCACATTTCAAAAATCCGTGAATGCAAATACTAGCTCATATAATTTTCTTGAATTTTTTTTTTTAAAAAAAGGTGATCTTTTTTCATAATTATTTTAAAACCTAAAAAAATATTTTGCACAAATAAATAAATTTTTATTTTTAGTACAATTTTTAAAAAATTTAAAAATAAGTTAGAAATTTATAATTCTTTCAAAACTTAAAATGGAAAATGAAAAATATTATTCACAACTGAACAAAGCCCCCTAATTTTTTTTTCCTTAATAGTGTGTAATTGAAAAGAAGTCAATATATAATTGTTTCATCATCACTTAGAGCATAAGGGAGATTTTTAGTAACTTTCTAAGTTTGTTGATCATGGGATAGAACATTATGGACACTTATAAGATGTATCTTTCTAAGAATATACTTAGAAGAAAAATATTTCTATGTTTTATCTTTTTTATTCTTTCTATATTAATTGGGTTTGTTGTGATATGTCTAAGTTGATGTTATGTAATCTATAATAATAAACAGAATGCTTGAAAACAATTTATTGTTATAGCAAAAGTGTTACATATGTACGTATACATATATACACAATCACACACACACACACACACATATAATATATATATATATATATATATATATATATATATATATATATTAACGCCCCGAACCCGAAACTGGGATTCGGAGTATTATTTAAAAATAAATAAATAAAAAAATCTCTGATACCAAATAATTATACAGCGGAAGACCTCAATATTTATATACCAGAGTACTAGAAACTTTTTATTACAAGAATATCTCAAATAACAAATTTAAATACATTCTTAAAAATTTTAAGATAAATCATAAATAATAAATTTAATTATTAATCTAAACTATTATTTCTAACCCCGCGCTTCCGCTGCGCTACTCTGATTCCTATCTCTCTCCAAAGGGCATCTGAAAAATATTTGATATTGATGGGGTGAGACACTTCTTAGTAAGGATATAATAAATTATTATCAGTGTGTGGCATATGAGTTCTAGTGTATACAAAATATAATCATTTGTTAAATGACAACAACTGTTAAAATACTTATAGACCGTATTCACATATGCAACATTATTTTAAAAGCGAGAGTTCCCGAGGATTGAGGAGATTACCCACCCATACATGTAATGCCCCTTTACTCTGATACCATTTGTAACCTTACTCATTTAGTTTGGGTGTGACTACAACTGATACCTATCAGGGTACTCGCCTTACTCAGCAAACCCTTGAGCGGAGAGTTTACTTCGGCCCAATCACATGTAATGTCGTAGTATACAATACGTATAATACTTTACTAAAAATAATTTTCACATGCAAACTATAACTCACACCTATATAAATATTATGAACTGTAAGCTGTTAATATTTTTGCAACTATAAGATGTATATTGTAAATATTTTGCAACTATACTTTGTGAATTGTAATCTCTGGAATACTCTACTCTGTTATACTCTGTTACATATGCTTTGTTTTCATATACTCTACTCTATTATATTTTGTTAAATGTACAAATATGAATATAAGAACTCACTCCTAAATGGATAAACGACATGCTTCCCTCCATGATGAGTTGTGCGGCCCGTAGGCTGGACTTAACCCTAGCCGATCTGCCACCAGGTTAAGTCAACTATACTCCATCTCTGCTAGTACGACTGGCTTTTACATGCTGGTCTAGACTCTAGGGGGAACTCTTCACTTCACTGGCCCAATCAACTATTCAATACCAACACTCACCTCGAGACGTGTGATTGCACTAACTCTTCATTACTGTATTTATGGTACTGAACAATCTATGGTCCATCGGAGTTCTTAAACCATACTTTGCAATTTGATAAAACTACCTGTGGTATATATGCCACCATAATTATTTACTATACATGCATTCTTTTCAACCATTCTAAAAATTAATACATATATGTCAACACATTTCCAGTATTTCCACCAAATGGTCTAAATCACATTTTCACGATAATACCACAAAAATACTCAGATTCAATTATGCAATAAAATATAATTAAACCTCATACCACACAATTTATTCAATAATTATAATTATATAAAATACTGAAAAATAAGAAATTTAATACCCAATATCTGTTTTACTGAAAATACTGGTTTAATTATCTCCACCATTTATTTAATTCAAAATGTATATTTAAAGAAAAAATGGAGATAATCAGCCCTACTCACTCTAATCATTTACCAAAACATGTTTAACAACTCAAACTAATAATTTCAGTCAGACAAATCATTCAGAAAAATCTATTATAATAATCAAAAACTCAAATACTTTAATTCAATCGGTTCAACTTTAAAATAATAATTATTATAAAATCCCTAAACTCACAAACACTCATTTAATTAACTCATAAAAATAATAATAATAATAATAATAATCCAAAATCCAATTTTCATATACCAAAATATTCAGAAAAATGTGTATATAATTCTTATAATTTCATATTATAATTTAATCGATTAAATTATAAAAATTCCTGATATAATTTATTCCCCTTACCTCACCCCAGGAGTGGTGTCTATCACACTCATACGACAAATCCACTCCGGTTAAAATATCGGTGGCAAAGATAGGAATACAGTGGTTTTTTCTGTTCTCCAATTGGCGCATATTTAGCTGAGAAAATCGAGGAGAGAGAGAGAAGTGGCGGAGGAGAGAGACGGAGCAGAGTTGTAGAGAGAGAAGGGAGGGAGCGTTCTCTGTTCCCTTCTCAGAAAATAAATTCCTTCGTAAAGGATCTATCCTTCAGGTTAGGATATATATATATATTACATTATATTAATATATTAATATATTATATTATATTATTTAATTAATAATATTATTATTAATTAATTTATTTTGTTCTATTTTATTTTATTTTTTAGGGGATCACTACAATATATATATATATATATATATATATATGTGTGTGTGTGTGTGTGTGTGTGTGTGTGTGTGGTGGCCCAACTATGCGAAGGTCCTAGTTTCACACGAGACTTTTATTGTTTAATATTGTGCTAAAATTTAATGAAAAATACGATTCCTCATGGATTATTAGTTGCAAGTTGAAAAATGTCCCGATTCACAATAGTGCCTAATATTTTTGAGTCTTTCTTATTGTTTTAAAATATAAACATGGCTTTGAATTGAAGGCAATCCTATTACACATCTCTCGAATTTGAGTATAAAAGTGACAAAGCCTAAATTTTGAACTTTGAAGTAACACGACAAAGGGGCTTTAATACCATATTGAAAAGAATTCAACCCACCTAAAAGCTTTAATTGTTAGGTAAATATTTATACAAAAAAAAAAAAGCTACTCAGCCTAGGTAGAAGCTTAAATCATTACTGTTAACATATCTCCCTAATTATATATCTCCATAATTTAGGCACATCTGCGTACTTACTGAGTTACCCTTATAGTTTGTCTCATTCACCTATAAACAGATGGTCCTTGTATAGTTTTAAACACACAAAAGAATAATACAAAGTTTATTAGTTTTAACATAGTATCAGAACCTTCTAAACCTAATTTTTTTCTTCCCTAACCTTCCTTGCCGTCGCCACGCAACAATCTCTCGTCCGGCCATCTCTCGTCACGAATCACGTCTCTCTCGTCTTGCATTCTTGATTCTCTACCACTTTGTTTCTCTCGTCTCTCAGCGTGCTTTGTCTCTCGGCGATGACAACTCTCCTTCTTTAGCGACGATGTCTTTATGATAACCCAAAATACTTGCCTGTGGCTCCTTCTTCCTCTACGACCAGCTCTTCATCTTCCCCGCCGCCCGTGGCTGCAACTACCACAAAGTCTCCACCTTCGGCGATGGCACCACCCCGCCTCCTAGAATTTCTTCACCTGGTCCGCTGGTACGCCGATTACCTCGAACGCCTTTATCAGCCTCCTGCTTTCTAGGTTTATTTGTAGAGGATGTGGGCGCAACGACAGCCGAAGACGGTTCGACGCTGCTGGAACCTTCGTCTGCTGCAGCCATTGTCATGTCGGTGTCCATTGCAGGCAACTTTGCTATCTGATTTAAAGGCAGAGAGCACCCAAGTTCATGAGACACTTTGTTATCACATCTTAGCACATCTTCCTCCACCATAGCACTGAGCCACCACTGCACACTCTGAGCCGACTAAGGACGGACGACATCACTGTTACACAAGGGTGCCCTCGCTTGGCCGGTGGGCTGTAGAACCGGTCTCCGTTCCGATTGTGAGCCACAACACTGATTCGGGACGACCATAGCACTGATTTGGGACTTGATTAATTTTTACTGTGATTCGATTTTTAAATATTGTTCTTGCATTTTTTTTTTTCTACATGACCACCATGTGCAGGATATAGATAGCTCTCCATAGCAAACCACCTCACCTCTCAGTTCCGTATTCGACTCTCTCTGGCAGTGTTCTTTTGTTGGAGATGCACCATTTTTTCGACGTGGTATCTCTTAAACTCGTCTCTCAGATTTGGTTAATTTTCTCTTTGCTCTACATCTTTCAGTATTATCCATTTTTTATGGCATCTTTAACTGATGTTGCTCGCTCTATAGAGATTGTTTTGAATGGCTCCAACTACAATGCTTGGGCCCAACAAATGTCAGTTTTTTTGATTAGTCAGAGATTATGGCGTTTTGTTACTGGAACAAAACAAAAACCCATGAAAACTGCCACGCAATCCACAAAGGAGTTTGATGAGACTCTTGATGAATGGGAAAGTACACACTGTAAGATCTTTTCCTAGTTTATTAATACATCAGTTCCTACTATTTAGAGCTTACTTCCTAAGTTTCATAATGCCAAACTTGCTTGGGATTTTTTGGCAAAACGATACAACTATGATAATGATGCTGCACTCAAGTTTCAGTTGGAAACTAGGCTTTCCCAGATGTATCGGGAATTTGAATAGTCTATTGCTGAGTTTCATGCTCAGGTTAGTGGCATTTGGGATCAGCTTTCTCAAGTTGACCCTGTTTTTTCTGATGAGCAGTCGATTAAGCTTTTTGCTGCATATCAGGATCATCGTCAATTCATATACTTTATGTTGCATATCCAAGATCAATTCGAGAATACTCGAGCTTCATTGTTACATCGATCTCCTCTTCCTACACTTGAGCTTGCTCTTGCTGAGCTTATTTTTTAGGAGACACGCCAACAGACTCATTGGGTTCATTTTACCGATATGGTCTTGGCTACTGCTCCGTCTAGCTCCTTTACTTTGGTTACTCCTGTTACAGCTATTGCATCTTCTAAACTGCGCCATTTCAATGGCCAGTGCCATTATTGTAAGGAAGACGGTCACCATATTTTTTATTGTCCTAAGAAGAAGGCCAAGGATGTAACGACTTGAAGAATAATGGTATTTAAATAATAAAGAGGGAGGGAAAAGAAAACAGTAATAGAAGGAGGAAACCGACTTCGTCAATGATGTCACACTTTGGGATGTAATGACCCAAGAAAATTTATCGGGTCCTCGTCGACAAACACAAGGGATTTGTCGATGAGAGTACAAGAGGGCCTCGTCAATGAAGACAAGTTTTGTCGACGAGAAGGTACCGAGATACTATGTTCAAGCTCTGAATTTCGTTGACGAGAAGATGGCGTTCATCGACGAACCTTCTTCATGACCTCGTCGACAAGATGACGTGGCTCGTTGACGAAGGCCACAGTATAAAGTGCTAAACTCATTTTCTTGTGCAAAAAACTTACCGAAACCCTCTCTTTTCTCTCTCTACGGTCTCTCCCATCTTTCTCTTCGATTTCGGCCGCGTTAGTCACCAAATCGACAATGTGAGGCCACCACGACATTCTTGGGAAAGTTTTCCCAAAGTCTACTAGAGTGGATCTTCGGTGGGACAAAGTTGGATTATTTCATCCCAGATTCAGGGTAAGGCCTTTTGTTAAAATTTAACTTTCCAGCAGTTATAGGAAATGTTGTAGACATAGAAATAGTAATATTTTATTCTAAGATATATGGTTTTCAGGGTGTTGAGTGGAGAACCCTACGGGTGTAAGACTCGTCATAGTAGCAGATTTTTAGCAGGAATCAGGTAAGGGAAATATGCTATGTTAGGCAATTATAGAATGATTTTTAGTATGAAATGTATATTTTTACTAGATTATTATTCACAGCAGAACTGTATACAGTTTATCAATTATGAATAATATGTTTTAAATCATTGCGTGGCTTAAGAAAATAGATATAGTACAGAAACATGCTTTATAGTATTTTTCAGAGTTATATTTTACAAAATATACAGATAGTGGATTTGTTTAATAGCAATTAAATAATACCATGATTATATAGTTTACAGTACCATGACATACAGATTTACAGTTAATTTTAGAAACACAGTTGATATAGATATAATTTACTACAACGTCATGGTTAATACAATTATTATAGAATCATGGTAAAACAAATAGTTGTACATAGAGATGCATTATATAGTATCAGACTCTGATGGACCATTACAGATACAGTTTATAGAGCACGGTACTGTTGCTATATACAACATAGAGTGCAACCACTTATTTAGATAATACGTAGTTGATAAGTTGATCGTGCCCACGTGTGAACAGGCTCCCCATCAGATATGGGTTGACGAGGGCCAATCGAACTGACGGAGTATAGTAATTTATCCTGGTAGGCCAGCCAGTGATAGATCGCGCCTACAGGCTGCACAACCCTGTCATGAGGGGTTAAATCATGACATGCAGTTATCCATCTAGAGAAGTTTTCAGTTATTATTATGTATGTACAGTTTCACAGAAACAAAGAATATACATACATATATATATATATATATATATATGTATATATATATATATATATATATATATATATTAAAAGTATTATGTATAGAAACCTAAAATACAGATATGTTAAGCAACATGGAAGAAGGTGGTGGTTTATATTACTTGTACTGCATTTACAGATTCAGTTATACATAATTATATAGAAACAAATTTTCATAGTGTTGTAACTCATTTTCCACACTAGCAATAGCATATTTCGTCTTACTGAGCATCGTCTCATTCCATTAAATTAATATTTTTCTGATCCAACCAAGTGAACAGATCAGGCTCGCAGGTAGTGGGGCTTTAGTACTGTCCTGTTAGTAGAGTGAGTATTTTTGGGAGTATTTTTGTATAGCCCTAGCCCAGTTGAGGGTATTTTAGAAAAAAGTCATATATGTATAGTTTGGGAACATTGTAGCTCTTTGGTATTGTACATATTTATATATGGTGGTGGTTGTGTGATTTTAGTTTCTTGTTGCTTAGGTGGATGACTAATTTTATATAGGAAGGTATCAGAGAAATGGAATTTCACAATAATTATTACCTAAAAAAAAACCCCCCGTTAATTTAGTAGGTCGTTACAAAGGATGCTAGGGATGCTCTCAAGGCTAAGGAATCTTACTCTTCCAAGCTTGTTGCTGCTGTCTCCACTAGCTCCTCAGTTTCTACTCCATCTTATGCACCTCCTTTGTTGTCTTTTTTTGTAGCTGACCTTGAAGCAATTATCACCCAGGTTCTATCCTGCATTTCTACTGCCTTATCAGTCTCCACAGGTACCTCTACGCCTTGGTTTATTGATTTTGCCTGTTGCAATCATATGACCTCCGATTCCTCTTTAGAGACACATAAGCAGTCTTTAAATTTTGTTCCCTTAATTTATACTTCTAATGGTTCATATATGTCTGTTAGTCATCTTGATCATGTTTCTACTCCTACTTTTTCTATACCTAACACATATGTTGTGCCTAACTTGTCTCTCAATCTCCTTTATGTTGGTCAACTTGTTGAAAGTGGTTTGATCTTAACCTTTTCTCAAAAAGGTTGTGATGTGCAGGATCCGAAGACGGGCCAGCTTGTTGGGACCGGGCATAAAGTTGGTCACCTTTTCAAGCTCACATATATGCATTTGCCTCGTTCATGTTCTCCTCTGTCTCTTTCTTCTGCAGTGTCTTCTAATGTTTGGCATTCTTGTCTCGGTCATACCTCTTTGTCGCGTGTTCAGTCTTTAGCTTCTAGTGGTTGCTTAGGAAATGTTAAGTTTGAACATTTTGATTGTATGCCTTGTCAACTTGGGAAATAGAAAGCTTTACCTTTTAGTGAAATTAATTCTTTATCTTTTGCACCTTTTGATTTGGTTCATTATGATATTTGGGGACCTACTCCTGTCCTTACTAAGGGTGGGTCTCGTTACTTTGTCATTTTTATCGATGATTACTCTAGGTATACAAAGATTTATCTTTTGCATGATCGCACTGGGTTACTTAATGTTTTTTGTGACTTTAAGTAGATGATTAAAACTCAGTTTGATTGCACCATTAAAGTCCTTCGGTCCGATAGCCTTGGAATATACTTCTACCCCTTTCATTGCAGAACTTTAAGAGGTCGACACCTTATCCCATCGATCCTGTCCATCCACCTCCCAATAGAATGGTCGTGCAGAACGTAAGCATCGCCATATTTTTGACACTATTCGCTCTCAACTCTTCTCTACATCCCTCCCAGAATCCTTCTGGGGTGAAGCTGCTCTTACCATTGTTTACAATATTAATCAGGTTCTTACCCCTGCTCTTTCCAATAAATCTCCATATGAGGCTCTCTATGGAAAGGTACTTGATTATTCTCTTCTCAAAGTATTTGGTTTACTTGCTTTGTTTTACTCCCACCTCATGAACATACAAAACTTGAACTTCGCTCTCGTCTCTGTTACTTTCTTGGTTATGGCATTGAACACAAGGGTTATCGGTGCTATGACCCTAAAGCCAAGCGTCTTCGAGTCTCTCGGCATGTTCTGTTTTGGGAACACAAAATGTTCACTAGTATCTTTCCATTTTCTTTTGATTGTCCCTCATACTCTCCCATTTTCACTAACCCTGCCATTGATCCCTCTCCCGATTTTTCCTCTACTGCGGGTCATGATAGCTCATCAGGTGATCACTCTGCGTCTGCCTTTCCCAAACCTGGACTATTTGATGATCATGCCATCACATCCACTCCGCCTGAATCCTCTGATTTGGATGTCCATCGTTCTAGTTGGGTAAGGGCGCCTCCTACCTATCCTAGTGATTATCACTATTTTTCTACTCTTGACTCCCTTCACGAGCCTCGCAATTATCGTGAAATTTGTTCTGTTCTTGTTTGGCAGCAAGCTATGTCTGAAGAACTTGACGCACTTCACAAAACTCATACTTGGGACTTGGTTGACTTGCCTCCTAGAAAGACTGTAGTTGGGAACAAATGGGTGTATAAACGGAAAACGAACTCCGACGATTGTGAAGTAAGACATAAAGCTCGTTTAGAGGCAAAGGGCTTTACTCAGGAATATGACATTGATTAAAAGGAGACATTTGCCCCTGTTGCTCATATTACCTCTGTTCGCTCCCTTTTGGTTGTTGCCTCTGCCCGACGATGGCCTTTATTTCAGATGGATGTCAAGAATGCCTTCTTACATGGTGATTTGGCTGAGGAGGTATATATGCAGCCCCCTCCAGGGTATCCTCATCCTCCTGGTAAGGTCTGTCATCTTCGCCGTGCTTTATATAGGCTTAAGCTAGCTCCTCGTGCTTGGTTTGCCAAGTTCAGCTCCACTATTGCACAACTTAGGTTTGCTTTTAGCCCCTATGATTTAGCTCTTTTTACCCGTCACACTACTACTGGCATCACTATTCTACTACTTTATGTTGATGATATGATCATTACTGGTGATGATACTTCTGGTATTCAAAAGCTTAAGCAATTTCTGTGTCAGCAATTTGAGATGAAAGACATCAGTTCTCTTCGCTACTTCCTTGGCTTAGAAGTGTCCCCTACCTCTGATGGCTACTCTTTGACTCAAGCCAAATATGCTTTTGATCTTCCCACACGTGCTGGTCTCACAGATTGTAAGATAACTAATAGTCTGCTGGAGCCCAACATCAAACTCCGTCCTACTGATGGGGAGCTTCTTCCCGATGCCACTCGTTACCAACAACTTGTTGGGAGCTTGATTTATCTCACTGTCACTAGACCAGACATTGCCTATGCAGTGCACCTTGTTAGCGAGTTTATGTCGGCTCCTCGTTTCGTTCACTATGCAATTATTCTTCGCATCTTACAATATGTGAAGGGAACCTTATTTCATGGGCTTTTTTTTTCCCTCTCACTCATCCTTGACGTTGCAGGTTTATTCAGATGCTGATTGGGCAGGGGACCCTACTGACCGTTGTTGCTCGCTCTAGCACTGAGGCTGAGTATCAGGCTCTTGCTGATACTACTTCTGAGCTTCTTTGGCTTCTCCAAGAAATGGGTGTTCCTCAGTTCTCGAGCACTCCGCTTTATTGTGACAATTATAGTGTAATACCCCAACCCCGAAGGATTTGGGATATGTACTTTTTACCATTGATTTACAGTGGAAGTAAATAAACTCGATTATTATTAAAACTAGAGCGCTAATTAACTGTATTACAATCATTTATTCCAAAAGCAAAAAAATTACACAAACATAATCATATGGCATTATTCTAATATTGCTAATCAAACTTTTTTTTTTCTATTCCCACCCGCATGCTTGTTATGCTTGATTTCCAATATACCCTTCAGAGTTATTTGAAATGTAAAATATGATTAGGGTGAGACAATGCTCAGTAAGTAAATAAGATTATTATTAGTGTATGGCCAAAATGAGCTTTCATAAATTTGTAAAATAATATTTAATATTATAACTTCAAAAAAAATGCTTTTAAAATAAAAGTAAATTTAAAAATTTCTACATAAAAACTTTTACTATCAACTATAACAGTAAAATTTTATAACCATATACTTTAACTGTTAAATTAAACTTTTAACTTTAAAAATTGTAACTATAATATTTAATTATATATATACTTTTCCTTATATGTTTCATTTAGATTATCATTCAAACACAAGAATGACCCTGTTCATATAAACGTATACTTTACCTTCAAATCATCAATAACACTATGCACGTAATTAAATATGTATATATACATATACTGTAAAAATCACCTTTAGGCATGTTGATCGTAAGTCATATTTACCCTCATGACTGGGTTGTGTGGTCCGAAGACTGGATTTAACTGCCTGACCTAAATCAACGTACATCATCATTAAGTGAGATTTTCTTTATTAAGTTCTGGTCCGGAACCAGGTGTGCAATCAGGAGAAATCTACTACCATACATAACCACTCAGGAGATTTTCTTTATTAAGTTCTGGTCCGGAACCAGGTGTGCACTCAGGAGAAATCTACTACCATACATAACCACTCTGTAAACAGTGTGGGTACACTCTAATCCGTTTAAACTTTAAGTTATGGTATCGGGCATTCGTAATTTTCTATATCATCTGAGTCATAAGGGGTTTTAAAAATATTTTTATTATATAATTTGTACAATTAAAATAATATCATGAAAATCTCATTTTTATTCATATTTTCGTGAAATACGCAACGTAAAAAAATCAACTCATGTAATCTTTACTCATATTTTCGTGAAATGTGTAACGTATAAATAAACTCGTGCTATACAATTTTCGTGTAAAAAAAAAATATTTTCTTGAATAGAAATTAATGATATAAAATACCCGAGAGGTTTTGAACATTTCTTAACTAAAAAATAAATGCAAGTATATTAAGGATAAAACTAGTATAATTAAATATGAGTAAAAATAAACTCAGGAGAATTTTATGAAATTAATTAACATAATTGAAATTTACTTACAAATAAATTCGGGTATAAATTTTAAATAAAAATTTAAAATAATCAAATTTACTTACCTCTTCCTTTACGTTGTGCTACGAACACAACGAATATCTCTAAAAAATGATATCGGAAAGAGTGGGTGAGTGAGAATTCAATTATAACAAAAATTCTCCCTCCACCACTAATTCTTTCACTCACTAATCATTTTCTTCCTTTGAAAGTTTTTTGTGAAAAATGAAAGTTAAGAGCTTCCTATTTATAGGAAAATTTTGGGAAAGAAAATAGAATTTATAAAAGTGTGGGGAGAGTGGTGAAATTATAATTTTTTTAAAATTAAAAAATGGGCATGAGATGGGTTAGGTATGGGTTAAGTATGGGATGGGGATGGGGATCATGTGGGGGAAATGAGAGTGTTTGTCGACACTTCTATTTAATTAATTTTTAATTAATTTAATCAATTAATTAATTCATTAATTTTTAATATTTTAAAAATCATTATTTTTATTATCATTGTTATTATTTTTAAGCTATATTTTAGTTTTTTTTTAATTTTTATTTTTGAAAAAGAAATAAGTTCGAATTTCGAAAACTCATATGAGCCCCACACAACTTTGAGACTCAAGTGGGTCCTATGTAATTCCAATAGTTCTCGTACGGTTTTATGAGCCCTACATAGTTTCGAAACTCATGTGGACCCCCACACGATTTCGGGACTCATGTGAGCCCCACACGGTCGTGTGACGCATAGGATACCTATATTATTATTATTATTATTATTATTATTATTATTATTATTATTATTATTATATATTTCTACAAATTATGTCAGTCAAAACATTATTTTATGTATATGTACTTATTCATGTATACAAACAGTGTCTATCCTGTTTATTTTATGAAATTTCATTTTGATTAGGCCGACCTCTAGGGAGCAACTGAGCCGCAATGGTCTCTGAGCACTTGCTTAGATAAGGTTTTTCTTATGTATCAAACATGGAATCAATGACCTAACAGAGAAACACTTTCTTTTTGATACTAACTAAATGACCATTATTATTATTCTACATTTTTTTTTGGGTTACTACACATAGTGTTGTCCAAATCGCTCACAACGATGTCTTTCATGAACGCAACTAACACATTGAGATCAATTGTCATTTTGTGCGTCATCATCTTCAGGAAGGGACACTTTGCCTCTTGTCAGTTCCTTCGGTTGATCAGTTGGCTGATATCTTCACGAAGGCTCATCCACCTGGTCACCATCGTGTTTTAGTCTGCAAACGCTAGTTGACATCTTCGATACCGCCTTGAGTTTGAGGGGGGATGTTAGCATATCTCCCTAATTATATGTCTTCCTGATTTAGGCATATCTGCGTACTTGCTGAGTTACCCTTGTATTTTGCCTCCTTCACCTATAAAAGGATGGCCCTTGTACAATTTTAAACACATAAAATAATAATACATAGTTTATTAGTTTTAACAATTACAAAACTAAATTTCAATTTCTCGCATTGTATTAGTTTCAATTCAAATTTGAGTTAGTTGAATGTAGGTTTTAAAATTACACATAAAAGCAAAGCTTGATTTCATCATCACAAAACTAAATTTCAATATCTAGCATTGCATTAGTTTCAATTAAAGTTTGAGTTAGTTGAATGTAGGTTTCATAGTTACACATAAGAGAAAAGCTTGATTTCAGTAGGTTTATGATTCAATTTTTAATTTTGTGGAGAGTTATGAATTTACATTCGGATAATTCCTTCAAAAGTGTGTCCGGTGTCTTTAAGAAAAGGGTAAAAAGGCATCTGTCAATGATTTGAATCCTTCAATGATACCTAATTATATATATAAGCAATATATGGATTTTATTTAAAGGCATTCCTGGCTGACAAGGCTCCCCACTTTATAAGGGTAGGGAGAGGGTCGTCACAGTATATGCAATTTCACCCTTACTTTTATGAGAGATATTGTTTTCTTAGACCCAAACACATGACCAATCATTCAATATATGAATTTTATCTGTGTAGTACAAAATTACGAAAGATGTCTCTTCAGATATAGAGGTAAAAATAAATAATCAATTCTAAACTTTAGAAGAAGTCTTGTTCAATGGGTGTTACACTTTGCCTAGCTAAATGACAAATTTGGCAAGCCTTATGTTCATGGATAAAAAAAATTAAAAAAATATGGGAACTTTGACCCCCCCCCCCCCCCCCAAAAAAATTACAAGAGATTTATAAGGAAGTTCAACCCTATAGTTGCTCCTATCACTAAGTGTCTTAGAGGCAAGAAATTTAATTGGACTTCGAAAGTTCAAGATCAAGAGCTTTGAGAAGATAAAGAAGATGATGATCCAAATGCTTTGATAAGATCTTTGAAGTGGATTATGATGCATGAAAGATTGGAATTAGGGATGTCTTGAGTCAAGAAGACCATTGGTTTATTTTAGCGAGAAACTTAACAAGGCTCGACAAAACTACTTACCTATGACCTAGAATTTTATGCTATTATTCAAGCATTGAAATTATAGCAGCATTATCTTATTCAAAGGGAATTTATTTTGAATTCTGACCATGTGGCATGCTCAATGAGTGGCATTCTTGAAGTACACTTTCAGATTAAGATGTAAGGTTGGTTTTCAAAATCAGGTATTTTTGGCATTTATCTTTGAGAAGATTTCTTTCCAAAGATTAGCTCCATACCAGCTAAGGTTTAAAGATTTTGGGGCTTGGGTTTTAAGGAGTCAACCCAGCAGTGCCTACCAATCCCATTATCACTATTGAATGCATGAGAGGCTAGAAGAAATCCATTGTTACTGTTCTAAAACAATGGTAAAATAGGTACTATTATGAAAATTAAGCCAATAGTGAGGCTGATTTTCTTACTAAAAAAGGAGAAATGAGAAACAATGTAATCTATGAAGAACAACACCTTCTACCACGTTATCTGAAAGGTATTCTTCAGATGGATAGGTGGGGTCTCGTTTCCATTCATCGTTAGTTCAACTTTAGAGAGTTTGGTGTATTTTGATTTGATTTTGATTGTGTTTATGTTTTTATCTTCTTTATTAGTTATGTTTAGTTTTGTTATCCTAATTTGGTTGGTTGCTGGTGTTGGTTTTTTTTTGGAGGGTTTTTCTGTACTCTCCCTTTTGTTTTTATCTTGTAATCACGGTGTTCCTTCGCCAAAAGTAAGGGTATATTAATAAATAAATGGAGGTGCCGCCCTCTTTTAGTAAAAAAAAAAAAAGAAGTTTTCTAAACCCAAGACTAAAATTTGCAACACTAGTTTTTTTTTTTTTAAAATATTTTGAGGATTCCATAATTACTTGAGTCAAATAAGGTTATTACAATACTATCTTGAAACCATAGTCTTTGTTATAACGTCACAGAGGGCTGACCCTAGGAATGGGCAGGATCAAATCTCCGAATCACCTTGGCCAAGTGGTGAACACAATATAATGTGATATGAAGCCCGATGTAATATAATGACTAAGGAATGGGTACTTTAAAAACAATGGAGTCACCACTAACTTATTTATTCTAAGTGCGGTTATAATACCTACTTAACATACCACTAGTTCATTAGTCACCTAGGACATCATGGATAAAGCATGAAATTTTCTCTCTATAGATTGGAATTTGAAGTTTATAGAGGCATAATTGAGATATGGTAGAAAAATCTAGGAGCACTCACATCATATTAGAATTTGAAAAATGATGAGCGAAATTGAGATATTGTTGACTCTTTGAGTCTGATCCCTAGTTTTGATAATGACAAATCGCATGTTACTAATGTGTGTGCCTAAGTACTTGAATAGGATAATCATTCAGAACACACACATGAAAGTGAAGTAGATGTCAGAAAGACCTTAAAGAGCACATACTCCTAGCATATTCAATAGGAAAATAAAGAGTAAAAGAAGAAGACAATTGCATGTTGTGCTTCATTGTATTGCATTTTAGTTTATTTTGGGTTTATAATATTTATATGGTTTGTAATAATGCATCTGCATGCATGATAAGGTTTTAATGCTCAAAGGCTATAGATTGACTATAGGGAACCTAACCTCGGTCAATCGACGTTGGATTTTTTGGGTCAAATTTAGGGCAAAATAGTAAATTCAAAATGCCCTTAGTCGACCGACCACCTTGTGTTATATTACCACGGTTGACCAAACCACTGTGCCATGGAGTCAACTTTTGACCAAGCCTCAGTTGACCAAACCCTTTTGGTAATAACTAGCTTGGTCGACCGAACACATTGTTGGCTGAAAAGACTATGCCTCGGTCGACCGAACCCCAAGTAGTGTAAAAGCCTTGGTCGACCGAACAGATCAAAAGTCAACATGTTGACTTCACGTAGTTGACCGTTCTAAAATGAATGTATTGTCCTTGGTAGATCGAATCAAAACATGTCTGACCCCCCCAACTATTTGACCGACCATTTCTGTAGTTTAAATTGGCCACGGTCGACCGAACCATATGAGCGGTTAACCAAACCTTATTTATGGTCGACCATACCTACGAAAGGTTCAAAATCTCCTTGATACTGTCGACAATTTCCGTAGTTCAAAATCGTCACGGTCAACCAAACTTAGCAATATTGTTGACTAAACCTTGAAAATGGTCAACCAAACCTCTCAGGTTAGCAAAATTTTTACCGCCAGTAAATAGGATTAATTTTCATTAAATATAATTAAACTTTTTCCAAAATACCCTTGATGTCCCCAACAGTTATATTTTTGCCAAAAACTATATATACCCCCTCATAACTCAAAATTAGTAAGTTGATTAGTTAGAAAAACCTCTCAGATTCTTATATCCTATTTCAATCTTCCTAAGCCTATTTTTTATCCTCTTTTTATCATTACTTTGAAAAATCAATTTCTAAAGAGAGTGTTTTATATATATTGGGCATTTGCTTTTAAATCATATTGTTTTTACTCTTGTCTTGCATATATTTCTTATATCTTATTTTGAGAGTATTATTTTAGTTTGTCCCACATATTTCATTTGATAAATATTCTTGGGAGTTAATATTATTTGCTTGTGAATTATGCACATCCATTGCAAAATTCAAAGGCTCATTGGCTTGTGCTTGCAAAAATATCTTTGAGCCATAAACCCTAGATTTTCCTACACTCTATTTGAAAAACATTTTTGGAGAAAAATATTTTATTAGGGTTAAATATTTGAGTCATTATCATACACACATATATATACCTTACTCAAAGATTGTAAAAGTTATTTTTGAGAAAATTTCATTCTCACATTGAGCATTAATTCCTTATCATACGTGAGTGTATTGAGTATATTGTTATACATCATCTGCTTAGTGTTAGAAGCACTTTTATTGTACAAAATTATTGATATCTGTTGTATTCCCGACGGGTGGTTGGAAAAGAAAGAATAGCTCTGTGAATAGTCTCAGACTTGCTCAAACCCGGTTAGGAGAGCACCGAATTGGTTTAGATCCGATTAGGAGAACTAGGTGCACCATCCTGTAAGGTGTTATAAATAGTGTCGCTCCACCCGCAAGTGAGCAACTAGTGGAATCCTCTTACTTGTGAGTTTGAGGCGAGAACGTAGGTAGTATTGGTTGAACTCCGATAACATATCGTGTGTTTGTTTTTAATTTCTTGCACTTTATATTCTTATGCATGATTTAATTATTGCATATTATATTTATCTGTGTAATTGGTATTTGCTTAGGAAGACCCTAAGTTGTGTATTTCTGCTACTGGTTTAATTGAACCTAGGAGAAAAAAATTAAAATTACAATTCACCCCCCTCTTGAGAATACACCAATTCCAATAGATATGACAAAGATTGGTTACAGAACCTCACTACAAAAAAACTGGTTTTTAGTGACGAATTCAATTTCATTACTAAAAGTTGGTATTAGTGACGGTTTTTAATAATCGTCACTAATAGTCTAAGCATTAGTGATGGTTTTAGCAGTCATCACTAATACGACACTATTAGTGACGGTTTAAAAACCATCACTAATACTTTCGTCACTAAAAATAGCGCGGTAAACAATTTTTGCCCAAAAATTTTTTCGAAAAAATATTAGCGACGATTCTAGGGTATTAGTGACTGTTTTGAAACCGTCACTACTAGTGTTTTTATTTAAAAAATATTAAAAAAGAAATGATCAAGGGTATTAGTGACGGTTTGAGAGAACCGTCACTAATAAGGGGGTATTAGTGAAGGTTTTGAAATCGTCACTACTAGTGTTTTCATTTAAAAAATTTTAAAAAAGAAATGGTTAAAGATATTAGTGATGGTTTGGGAGAACCGTCACTAATAAGGGGGTATTAGTGACGGTTTTGAAACCGTCACTACTAGTGTTTTTATTTAAAAAATATTTTAAAAAAATAGTTAAGGGTATTAGTGACGGTTTTGAAACCGTCACTACTAGTGTTTTCATTTAAAAAATATTAAAAAAGAAATGGTTAAGGGTATTAGTGACGGTTTGGGAGAACCGTAACTAATAAGGGGGTATTAGTGACGGTTTTGAAACCGTCACTACTAGTGTTTTCATTTGAAAATTTTTTTTAAAAAAATAGTTAAAGGTATTAGTGATGGTTTGGGAGAATCGACACTAATAAGGGGGTATTAGTGACGGTTTTGAAACCGTCACTACTAGTGTTTTCATTGAAAAAATAATAAAAAAGAAATGGTTAAGGGTATTAGTGACGGTTTGGGAGAACCGTCACTAATAAGGGGGTATTAGTGATGGTTTTGAAATCGTCACTGATGCTCAAAATCTGAAATCCCCGCTTTTTTACGCGCATAATTTCCCCCACTTTCCCAAATTTATTCTTTCTCCTCCTGCCTCCTTCTCCCTCCTCCCGTCTCTTCTTTTCCCAAATTCCGATTCAGTTTCCTTTCTCAAAGTTAAACGAAGCTTGTTCGTTTCGGCGAGCGGAGGACGACGAGAGGAAAAGGATCGCAAACCCTAGATCGGCAATGGCTTCGCCGCTGCTATAGTCTCCGCTTGTAATCTACGACCGGCTGCTCTTCTCTGCCGTTGATGTTCAGGTACGTTCGTGCTTCAAACTTTTCTCTTGCATTTCGTCGGGTTCTCACTTGATATGAGGTTTGGGGTTGGGTATTTCCATGCTGCAAGTGCTCTGCGATTATTTGTTTGGGTTGAGGGTGTTATTGTTGTTTATTTATTTATTCAAAAAACATTTTTTGGGGCTGGAATGACTCCGGACTTGGCGCTTCTCCTTTTCATTTGTGTTGTTTTCGGATTGCTGAGACTCAGGTTCAATGTTCTGTTTTTCGAGTTTTGTTTTTGTTTTTTGTTTTGTTCGCGTTTTGTGTCAAATGTTACTGGTGGTGGAGTGGAACTAAAATTTTAAAATTTTAATAAAAATACAGAAAGATCATATAATCTACCATACAAACAGCTAGGATATTAACAGTATTGAAGTACTAGATTCAGCTAGGATAAAATATTAAACATTTTTCACGTCCAAACAGGCCTTGTGTGTTTTTATGGAGATCCGTCCTATGCGGATCCGTGGTATGGAAGAATTATATGAATTGTTTGAGAAATGTGTTTTTTCCACAGAAAAAAAAAATGCAGAGCAGGGTTTTATATTGCATTGCTTGCTCAAGTTATTTTTGTGTTTTGCAGTCTAGTTTGAACTGGCTTCTTGGTTTTTGTTAACAGAATCACAATTGAGTAAGCTTTGTTAACAGGAGCCATTATCAAAGCAACCTTTCTGATTTTTGTAAATCCTTAATTTGCATTAGATTTACCACACAGACACAGAGAGGCACACGTACACTCCAGCATTAATTGCATAAAATATGATGATTTAAGTTTCTGTGTGCAACAAGAAAACAAATTTTTTTACTCCAAACAAGAAATAAAATTTCTTCAATCCGAAAATAAATTTTTTTCTTTGCTCATTGAAAAAACAAAATTTTGCATAAACACACAATTAAACCTTAAAAAATCTCAAATTAGCGCTGAAAACAAAATAATTTTAAGCACAGCAAATAAAATTCCTTTGACCCTATACCATGTTTTGTAAATGTTGAGGATAAGGGATAGATTAATTAATGTTTTGTTTGGAAGTATAAATTTTAAATCTTAGATTTAGATTTGGTTAATCTGGATAAATTTTGATACAATTTTGTATTATATTTTATCTAAATTCAATGACTATCCAAACATAGGGTGAGGGTATTTAGTCTAACGTAGTCACTAAGACGGACTCACCTTATAAATAACTATTCCATTCTCACCTTATTTTATTATGTGAATTTAAATCCAACATAATCTTACTATTAAATTTAATATTTTAGCTACGATGATTTTTCAAATGTTAGCTATTGTTTTTATGGTTTCATGTTTATTACGCTAGATGTTATTTATTTATTAATTTTAATTTAGTGCATAAAAGGTGTGATCTAGCTTTAAGCCATACAACATTTTTGCTTTCAATAACTACTCCTTCTTATGATTTACATTTTGTTAGGCAACTGTAGAACACTACATATCCTATACCTCTTTTGTGAGTTTAGATAAAACTAAGTTCGTTGTGTGATACTAGAGGTCGTGTGCACAGTGACTATATACATAGAGATATTTTCTTCGTAAGCGCGAAATTGACTTTAAGGATAATAGTTCTTTCCCACCTTCCGATAAGTAATTATTTTTGTGCTTAGTATTAATTTCATTCCCTCTTTTATGGTTGTCTGAAACTCTTTGGATACTCAACTAATTTACCAGAATAATGAATCTGTCATCTTCCTTTCTCCACTTAAATATCAAGATATTATCTCAAATAATAAGTTAAAACTCTCAAAATTTGAACCATGATAATTTAATCAAGAGAGATTGAAATAAATGAATTCTTTTAACATATAATAATTGCTAGGAATTAGTATTGGACCCAATCTTCATCATCACTAAAGCCAAGAGCCCCCATTTAAAGCCACTTCGGTATCAATTTATTCAACAATACATGAATTTAGTTCGCTTAGATGCAAATTAACTCATGCGCCTTGCCTTCATTCTTCTTCTTCATATTAGGTAACTTCTTAGCTAGGTTGGATTTTAAGCTTATTCTCCTTGGTAAGCTAGGACATACTTCCAAAGGCCGACTTTTGTGCATTCCAATTGATATTTGTTTGTTTTATTTTTGTCCCTATCATTTATGCACATTGCTTATAAAAGTGTTTGCTAAAATTCCTACATGAATTATGAGGTCTTTGCAATATTTATTCTATTTGTTAAATTGCTTATGCGTTGTGAAATATTCAAATAGTTATCAAAGCAAGTGGAGGTTCACCGGTTAGATTTCTACAAATAATGGAAAAGAAAAGAGCAGGTGTTTAGGATTGAATTGCCAGGCTAGGACTTTTATTGTGGGAATAGACTACTGGAAATTCTATATCTTTTAATAGGTGTCATCACTACTATTATGATATTTGTTTACTCCCATATAAAAGAGCAGGTGTTTAGGATAATATTAAAACAATGTTATGTTTGTTTGAGATCTTTCATAGAATATTTTGTTTCTGGCAAGCTTCCAATACATAAAACAACCAAAAATTCTGAAATTCACAATTTTGAACCCCAGAGAGAGACTGGCTAATAAAGTGTATATGTAATGATATTTTAGGAACTTTAATCTTAGATTTAAATTTGGACAAATCCTACAGAAAGGCTTTTCAATTACACTAAAATTGTTAAATACTCAAATAGTTCTTGATCTAGCGGGTAGAAGCATAGTTCTCAACAATGGGTCTTTTAGATTGAAATAGAATATTATTTTCCCCTATTAGTTGATTGAAGCATGTTTTACAGCTTGGAGGATAATTTCACGTGAAACCTCAAGCCAATTTCTATAGAACATCTATGATTGATATTAGTAGAGAGATCATGCGATGTGTCTCCATGACCCATTCTGGGTATGCATGCTGCCAGTTTGACCTCCTGCATAGATGCAAATATAAGTTCGTTAATAATTAATTCATAAATGTGCACATGCAAATACTTTTTCTATAATTTGCTTCTCCACTATGCAAAAATAGAAATGGAAAACAAAAAGCAACAATGATACAAAACATATCTGCTACTTTTTAAAAAATCTTTGATTCAGTTTTTTTATAATTTTTTCCATGTTCCTGATTTGTTAATTTTGTTTCAATGCCAAAAAATTCATGTTGTTGTAATTGGAATTTTTGAACACAAACCTTTCTTTATATGTATATGTGCTTCGAATATAAATGTTATATTGAGCATATTTAGTGTCAAAAAATTTGTTCAAACTATCTAACCAATTAAATGAGCATGTTTTGTGTTTTTAAGCGCACGTGCATTCGCTTGTTTGTGCACTTTTGTGTGTTTAATTGTGGATACACCTATTGCATCCTTGTTCAATTTTTTCCTAGTAAGCCTTTGTTTTTGCAACATTGTTAATAACGAATCATATTATCTAGGTATTTTATAATTTTGATTACAATTAAGTGTTTTCTCCATGCTTAAGTTGTAAGAGAATATCTTCTTGGTTGAAAGGAAAGTTTTATAGGACAATTGTAAGTCAACCCATGCTATATGGATCAAAAAGTTTGTAATCAAAATGATAATAATTACAAGTTATTATTATTGCTGAAATCATGATATCAAGGTGAATGAATCACAATACAAGAAAGAAAAGAGAGAATAAGAAATGAGTGTATTTGTGAGAAATAACTAGTAAGGACTAAAAGAAGGAGCAACCTCAAATCAAGTTAAAGGGAGGAAAAGGGTCTGCAATAAAGGCTCAGGAGTAGTATTTGTTGTCTACATATTTTTTTTATATGAGTACTGACATTTTGCCATACGCAAAAGGGTCCACTATCCAACTATATGTAAAATATTTAATCATGATTTGCTAGGCTTGTCAAACTTATGCTTCAAGTAGTTATGCGCTTTTTCATTTTGTGCATGTATGCATGTATGGGCCTTGCCCGCGGGGGTGGGGGGTGAAGCAATGGGAAATATGAGCCTTAAGCATGTCTTAAGGATCGGGACTGATATCTTTGAGCTTTAGCCATAGAGGTTTATATTCCTTGATGCTCTTGAGCCTGATTCGGGTTATCATGATAAGGCATATGCCTCATGCATTAACCATGAATAGGATCGTGAAAAGCCTTCACTCTCTTGCCATGCACCATTATCAACTATTCCTATCAAATTTTGTTATGATTTATAGAAGTTGATTAATTGAGGCTATATCTAACATCAATAATAATGTTGTTGTTTTTCAATTGGAATTGGGCATGCCAACCTGTACTACAAATATTAATCATAATTTTTGTAGAACTGAGCCTTGCTTGGTTTTTATCTGGTCTTGCCTTTCCTGTGTTTTGAACATGGGTCTAGCTTGGCTGCAATTTTAGTCCTCGTCAAACTCTTAGGACAGACAAATTTTCTGGTTTTTAGAACTTAAATACATTGAAGGGTCTTCTTTGTAGTTGTATAATCCACTGGGTGTTGTCGAGCACCGCAATAAGCTTGTCGGATTCAGATAATCCAAAATATAGTGCTGCTCGTTGAATTGATGAAAATCATTACAACATTTATCTCTTGATTTTAAGGTCCATGAATACTGATCAACAAAACAATAAATCAATATTATTTTTATTTTAGTAATTAAATATGGGGGGAGTAATTGTAGAGTTACGAGCCTACATGTTAGAAGGTCGAACGAGTTTTAAAATAGTTCGTTGATTTACTTTTTGTCACATAATTCATATGTCATGAATATATGACTGTTACATTATTTAATGCTTATTATATGAAGTTCCTGCGCACTCGCAAAATTCATTACTAGTTGGATTATTGTGAACTGTTTATTGTAAACACCTAGGTTTAGAGCATATCTCTATGGAAAATGTCATATTTATAAGAGAAATGCTGTCAAAATTTTTCAAAAAGCGTATATTAATTTTTTTAACTTTCTTAATTTGTAGGTTTGCAACTGTGATAACGTCAGGACAATGTCATGCACTACGGATGCAGCTTTTCACTTTTTTGTTATCTGAACAGATGAAATGTATTTGAATTTGAATAATGTATTTGTTTTTAAATTTGAATTTGTATAAATGTATTTGAATTTGAATTTGAATTTGTATAATATATTTGTATTTAAATTTGAATTAGAATTTTGAATGATTTATGAATTTTATTGCAATTATGGTTTAATATTATGTATAAGAAAATGTAATTTAATTACAGATTTTTATAGGAATTAATAATTGGAAAAAAATTAAATTCACTAATAATTGTCCAATTTAAGTATTAGTGACAGTTTCAAAATTGTCACTAATACTATGGCTTTAGTGACAGTTTTAAAATCATCACTAAATCCATAAGTGACGGTTCTGCAGAGTAATAGTGACGGTTCTAAAACCGTTACTAATAATAGAGCATTAGTGACGGTTTTAAAATCGTCACTAATAATAGAGCATTAGTGACGGTTCTAAAAACCATCACTAATAATAGAGCAATAGTGACGGTTCTAAAACCGTCACTAATAATAGAGCAATAGTGACGGTTTTAAAACCGTCACTAATAATAGAGCATTAGTGACGGTTCTAAAACCGTCACTAATAATAGAGCAATAGTGACGATTTTTGGTCGATCCGGTGTAGAATCTATAGTGATGGGCTTAGGTTTTTAGTGACGATTTTAATCCGTCACTAATACTCTATTATTAGTGACGGTTTGAAAAATTCGTCACTAATAAGTATTAGTAACGGCAGGTATAGCAACTAATTGAAAACCGTTACTAATAACCTTATTTTTTGTAGTGCCTAGTCTATTGATTGAATAGGCGTTGGTTCATGAGCATACTTGAAAAAATAAAATTGTGCATATTCATGCATTGTATGCATAGCATTAGTAGAAATAGGAAGCAATCCACATGCATTTTGTAAAGTGTCATCATCACATGAGTAGAGTTAGTGTGTGTCTTCATGTCATGCATCATAATGGTCATATCATACAAAATTCATCATGTAGATTTCGTAAATGGTGTTCATTTCACTTTTCACCCCTTCAATTCATTGTCCTCCATAAATTCGAATGGTTTGCATTCTACTTAGGGTATGGGGCATTAGTTCCTAAATCCAAGTAGTCATTTGCAAATTGTTTTGTCTATTTCGGATACATGGGGCATTAGTTCCCAAATTCGAGTAGTTACTTCCAAGTTACTCTATCTACTTTGGATATTTGGAGCATTAGTACCCAAATCCAAGTAGTCATTTCCAAATTGTTTTGTCTACTCGGATATTTAGGGCATTAGTTCCCAAATCCAAGTAGCCACTTTGAAGTTGTTCTGTCTACTTTGGATATTTGGGGCATTAGTTCCCAAATTCAAGTAGTAACTTCTAAGTTATACTGTTTACTTTGGATATTTGGGGCATTAGTTCTCAAATCCAAGTAGGTACTTCCAAATTGTTCTGTCTACTTTGGATTTTGGGACTTTAGTTCCCAAATCCAAGTAGTCACTTTCAAGTTGTTTTGGTTATCTTGACAATCCGACTAGTCGCATCCAAGTTGTTTTGACTATATATCTCAGTAATTCGAGTAGTCGCATCCAAATTGTTTTGACTATCTTAGAAAATTGAGACATCCAAGTTGTTTTAGCTATCTTAGAAAATCTGAATAGTCACATCTAAGTTATTTTGACTATCCTGGAGGCATGTGGCATTAGTTCCCAAATCCGAATAGTCATATCCAAGTTTTTTTTACTATTTCAGCAATCTGAGTAGTCGGATCCAAATTGTTTTGACTATCTCAACCATTCGAGTAGTTGCATCCAAGTTGTTTTGGTTGTCTCAAAAAACTTGAATAGTCGCGTCAAAGTTATTTTGACTATCTTGGAGACATGTGACATTAGTTACAAAATCCCATTAGTCACATCAAAATTGTTTTGACTATTACTCAATTTCTTGTTAAATCTACTGTTAAATTGACGATCAGGCACTACCACCGGGTCCTAGTTGTCGACATCGTCATTTTGGGGTAGGTAATTTTTCAATTGGGGTTTTATAGGCCCCACTCCAAAGTGAGAGTGAGATTTGAGAAATTTGGTAATTTGACTATATTTAAGGGTATAATTATTTATTGGGTACCTAAGGGCCTAGGAAGTATTAAAATAATATTTTATTTAGGGTTAATTTAATGGAATTAAGATTTTTGATTCAAGGTCCGGGTGAGCGCCGCAGGTATTTTTCGGGATCCCTGTTGGCGTAGTTCAAGAAATCAGGTAAGGAGAAAATTTATATATTAAATCAGGTTTTTCATGAATTAAAAATGATTATGTGTTATTTATGTATATATGTTTTTATGTGAGTTTAAAATGTCAGCCATGAAATTTATGTTTTCTGAGCCTAGGATTGTCGATATAGTTATGTATATGCGAAAGTGAACCAATGAAAGTGAAAACAATTTTCTGATGAATTAAATAAGAAATGAAATGTATTTTGAGCATATAAATGTTAAATGTGGGTTGACTTATATTATGAGAAATATATATGAATTTTACTACTAAATTGTGTGGCGAGAGAATCTGTGCAAATTATATGTTAAATGTATGAGATGCAGGCTAAGTAAATAAAGTAATGAGAATAAAATATAATATGGACAATGTTGTCTGTGTATGTTAAATGCAACCATGTAAAAGCAAGACAACTGAAAGCCAGGTTAGCAGATTCTAGTGCATTTCTATGTGGACTAACTGTAGCAAATTCTAGCGGATTTCTATGTGGGCTAACTGATGACGGCTAAAAAGCGGCTGTAGTAGAAAGGAATGAAATGAAAATGTTATGAAATTAAATGACAAGGAATGACAATGCAATGAAATGAAATGTGAAATGTGAATGATACAAATAGAAAACAGTCACTTAAGGTGAAACGCAAAGAAATGTTAACTTATGAACATGAAAGAATGTAAATGATTGAATAACGATGGAAATAATGATGATATTAGAAGTATCTATGTATGTAAAACATGTTACGATTGGGCGAGGCATACTCTTCGCCTAAGGGCTTGCTGAGTAAGGCGAGTGCACTAGTAGTTTCAGATACGATAGTAGCTGCATAACGCACTAGGGCAGAGGGAACCTACTTGTATGGGCTGGTAGAATTTCCTATCCTTAGGACCTTTGCCAGTAAATTATTGTTGAATGCGTGAGTACAAGATCAATTTAGCACTTAAGGGCTTACTGAGTAAGGTGAGTGCCCTGGTATGCTTAAATCGTGACCTTTGAGTTGTTAAATGTATCAGAGCAGAGGGGTGCTACTTGTATGGGCGGGTAATCACCCCTATCCTTAGGAAATCTCGTGGGTTAAATCTTTTACATGTGTTTGATTAGGATCAGAGAATGATTTCAGAAATTATGTTAATGATTTTCAAATGTTAAATAATATGTTATTATATAAACTCATGTTGGCCACACACTATTTTAATATATTGTTTCCTCCCTTACTGAGATATGTTTCACCTGAATATGAAATTATCTTTTTCAAAATTTCTTCGAGATTGAGCTTAGAGAGCTCGAGATTTTATAGTATTTTTGGTAAATAGAAAGAGAAAATGGTATATTTTTATATTAATTTTGATATGTATATTTCATGTTTTATGATTTATGTTTTAAGTTTTATAAGATATGGATGGTTGTGAAACATACTGGTATTTGTGGATAATGTTTTGGAGACATGTATATATTTGAATACAGGTGGATGATTAATTTATTATGGTTGGTAGTTAGAATTAGTAACTCTGGTATTATGTTATATGAAAATTATGTTTATGTTTTCCACTGCATATATGTTGATTATGGTTATCAGGGATTTTATCAGTTATAACGCGTTGGACTTAGGTTTAAGGGTTCGGGACGTTACATTATGGTATCAGAGCCAAGTTCAACTGGAAGTGTGATTAATTTCACATCGCGTGGATATGGAAATATTAGAGTATTAGGTTAGGAATGATTTATGCCAGAGTATAGGATTGAGTTGCGATAAGGATAGTGATTGGTAAATTAAGATACCGTTAAGAATTATGAGTTGTATTTCGTAAGTTTGGGGGCAGAAATCCCTTGGTGGTCTTCTGTGTTTTTCTGAAGAAGTAGCTAACTTCAGAAAATCATGGTAAATCCATCGATGGTGATGTTTCCGAGCAGAGAAATAAGAACTTGGAATTCGAACTCAAAGGTTAGGTTGGTTAATTTAGGGAGAAAATTTTTTTAAAGGAGAATAATTTAGGTGATGTGATTAAATGGTTTGGTGATCAACTTGGGTGTTTGTTATTTAAATTGGAATATATGAAAATGTGTGGATTTCTTTAAATGAGGAAATGATTGATTAGCTAGTAAAATTTCAAGGACGAAATTTTTTTAAATGAGGGAATAATGTAATAACTAGAAATTTTTTTTTTAAATTAATTAATTAAAATTATTAATCAATCAATTAGTTAAACACTTTTAAATTAATGTACTAAATAAACAAATAAAGGAAATAGAAAAAAAATTAAATTAAATTAAAATTATTTTTTAGTAATTAATTAGTTAAATATTATTAAATTGGATTAATTAAATTAAATATAATTCATACACACACACACACACACACACACACACACACACACATATATATATATATATATATAAGTATATATAATATAATATAATATGATATTGTTATAATTTATATTATAAAGTAAGTAAAAGAAAAAAACAAGAAAAAGAAAAAAAAAAAAAAAAGATAAGGAAGTAAAGGCCCAGAGGCTTCCTGTGAATTGCGGGAGCTTCCTGCGCCACCCCTCTTCGTTCTCTCTCACCACTCCACTCCTCCGTCTCCATCTCTCCCTCTCTTAATTTTTCGGCGGATGTTTGACCAATCGAAAAACAGAAGGTACTGTTGGATTCCTAACTCCGCCACCGACATTTCTACTGGAGCGGATTTGTCGTGGGAGCGGCGTAGGTACCACTCTTGGGGAAAGGTATATTGTCCCTAATTTCTCAATTTCTTGTTAAATCTACTGTTAAATCGACGATCAGACACCACCACCGGGTCCTAGTAATCGATATCGTCATTTTGGCGTAGGTAATTTTTCAATTGGGGTTTTCTAAACCCCACTCCAAAACGAGAGTGAGATTTGAAAAATTTGGTAATTTGGCTATATTTAAGGGTATAATTATTTATTGAGTATCTAAAGGGCTAAGAAGTATTAAAATAATATTTTATTTAGGGTTAATTTAATGGAATTAGGATTTTTGATTCAGGGCCCGGGTGAGCGCCGCAGGTATTTTTTGGGATCCCTGTTGGCGTAGTTCAAGAAATCAAGTAAGGAGAAAATTTATATATTAAATCAGGTTTTTCATGAATTAAAAATGATTATGTGTTATTTATGTATATATGTTTTTATGTGGGTTTAAAATGTCAGTCATGAAATTTATGTTTTCTGAGCTTAGGATTGTCGATATAGTTATGTATATGTGAAAGTGAACGAATGAAAGTGAAAAGAATTTTCTGATGAATTAAATAAGAAATGAAATGTATTTTGAGCATATAAATGTTAAATGTGGGTTGACTTATTTTATGAGAAATATGTATAAATTTTACTACTAAATTGTGTGGCACGAGAATCTGTGCAAAATATATGTTAAATGTATAAAATGCAGGCTAAGTAAGTAAAGCAATGAGAATAAAAATGGACAATGTTGTCTATGTATGTTAAATGCAACCATGTAAAAGCAAGACAACTGAAAGCCGGGTTAGCAGATTCTAGCGCATTTCTATGTGGACTAACTGATGACGGCTAAAGAGCGGCTGTAGTAGAAAGGAATGAAATGAAAATGTTATGAAATTAAATGACAAGGAATGACAATGCAATGAAATGAAATGTGAAATGTGAATGATACAAATGGGAAAGAGTCACTTAAAGTCAAATGCAAGGAAATGTTAACTTATGAATATGAAAGAATATAAATGATTGAATAACAATGGAAATAATGATGTATTATGATATTAGAAATATCTATGTATGTAAAACATGTTACGATTGGGTAAAGCATACTCTTCGCCTAAGGGCTTGCTGAGTAAGGCAAGTGCACTAGTAGTTTCAGATGCGACAGTAGCTGCATAACGCACTAGGGCAGAGGGAACCCACTTTTATAGGCGGGTAGAATTCCCTATCCTTAGGACATTTGTCGGTAAACTATTGTTGAATGCGTGAGTATAAGATCAATTTACCATTTAAGGGCTTACTGAGTAAGGTGAGTGCCCTGGTATGCTTAAATTGTGACCTTCGAGTTGCTAAATATATTAGAGCACAGGGGTGCTACTTGTATGTGCGGGTAATCACCCCTATCCTCGGGAAATCTCGTGAGTTAAATCTTTTGCATGTGTTTGGTTAGGATCAGAGAATGATTTTAGAAATTATGTTAATGATTTTCAAATGTTAAATAATATGATATTATATAAACTCATGTTGACCACATACTGTTTTAATATATTGTTTCTTCCCTTATTGAGATGTGTCTCACTCGAATATGAAATTATCTTTTTCAGGATTTTCCCGAGATCGAGCTTAGAGGGTTCGAGATTTTATAGCATTTTTGATAAATAGAAAGAGAAAATGGTATATTTTTATGTTAATTTTGATATGTATATTTTATGTTTTATGATTTATGTTTTAAGTTTTATAAGATATGGATGGTTGTGAAACATACTGGTATTTTGTCGATAATGTTTTGGAGACATGTATATATTTGAATACAGGTGGATGATTAATTTATTATGGTTGGTAGTTAGAATTAGTAAGCTCTGGTATTATGTTATATGGAGATTATGTTTATGTTTTCCGTTGCGTACATGTTGATTATGGATTATTAGAGATTTTATCAGGTATAACGTGTTGGACTCGAGTTTAAAGGTTCGGGGTGTTACATTATTTGATAAGGCCTAGTTCAAAATTTGTGTCTTCTGTCTTTATAGATTTGTTACCTTAGGAAGCGAAGAGACAGATCTTCCTGTCATCTTAAGTAACAAACTTATAAAGAGTGGCAGTTGTAGACATCCCATTTTGTCCAAAGGCTTATATAACAAAAATTGAGTCATATTTTGTTTATTTATTTTATAAGAAAATAAAAACTATAGAGAAATTGAATTCTTCTTTACAATGAAAAAAAAATAGAAAAAAAGAAAGAAAGCTGGATACTCTAATTCCATGCTGGCACCTGCACACTTGCACAAAAAAGGTAACAATTACCTAATTGATATGATTGATCACCTTAAATTGGATAATCAATTTAATTAACCAATTTGTTTTGAGCTTGATTGATCAATTTAAAATTTATTGATTGATCAAATTTAATCCAAAATGATCCCCCAAGCCTATAAATAGTGGTTTCTGAAGGCGAGACACATAGAGAGTCATACAGATAGTGGGGATTAGACACATAGAAGCTGAAAATTTGAGAAGGTAGAAAGAAGAATTTGGAAGAAGAATTCGTAAGCATCAAGAGGGAAAGTTGGAGAGCTAAAGGTTGACAAAGAGGTTGTACTGAAAGGGTAGCAGTGAAGAATTAAAAGGGCTTGGATAAGGGCTACAAAATCAGAGTTTAGAATCAGAGAAGCAGTGAGGAATTGACATCAAACTTAAAGATTGGTTAGAATGGGTGTGTAAGGGGTGTTAGTGCTTTCCCCTCGCATAACTAGACTTTCAATCCCAACTCTGGTAAATGTAGACCGAGACTACTAGTTCCTTGACCTAAGATTAGTCTAGAGACCATTCAAAAAGTGGTGATTAGGTGAACTAACCACACCTAGGAAAATAACAAGTTAGTGGTGACTTCATTGAATTTTAATATTATTATTCCTCGCCATTCTAGACACTTTTTCGGCACATTGTAACATCGGGAAATAAAGCATAGATCACTGACCCATCCAAAGAAAACACAAAATGGACAGCTAGAATTGCGCTACACCACCTAATGACGTCACCCAAAATGCGCGGACATGTTCACGACACATGAATCATGACACTTGTCCCACTATGAATTTTTTTACTTTAAATATATATTTTGTATTTTCCTTTATTTTCTTTTCCTTTTCTTTTCTGCTACATTTTTACCCTAAATTCTCTCGAAACACACTCTTTACTTCTCCTCTATCAAAATCTCTTTCTTTTGCTCTTCTCTCCCTTCATGGCCACCTGCCAGCCACCGCCATAGGTACTACCTCCTCTAGCGGCCTCTGCATCTACAACGAAGCTACCACACCAAGGTAAACCTCTTCTCTCTCTCTCTCTCTCTCTCTCTCTCTCTCTCTCTCTCTTCTTCTTCTTCTTCTTCTTCTTTTCCTTTTTTCTCTTGTATTATTGGACTTTCTCGTGCTTTTCCGTGAGCTAAATAGGTTTGGGGATAGGACTCAGGTTAGCTAACCTAGGTTAGGTTAGGTTAGGTTAGGTTTGATAGTTGGGTTGATTAGGTAAGCTCAGACTAAGTGGGCTTGGGTCTTAAATTAGGATGGGTTAGTTTATTTTGGCTAGGAATTGAGCTATGAGTCTATAGGCAACGATTAGTTTGGGCTAGTTAAATTAGGATAAGTGGGCTTTGGTGATTGCGCTTAGGTAAGAACTAGGCTGGTTCGGTTGGGTTAATGGGCTGAGGGTTTAGTTAGATAAGTTTGGTTTGGGTTTAAGTCTAGGTTGGTTGGAAATGGTGTTTGGGCTAAAGGTAGGCTTGGGTTGTTGGTTTAGTTAGATGGGTTTTGGGCGAGTTAACCCACTGTTGACTTTGGTGTGATCCCAAGAGGGGGGAGGGGGTGAATTGGGTTTTAAAACATTTCGGCTAATTTAAACATTTATGTCGATTCACCACAGTTCATATCTCGTTCATAATGCGAACATGTATGTAAAATGATTAAACTATCAGCGCAGACATACACGTGTGCAACATATCTCGTTTAAATTAAATGTGTGCATGCGAATAATTATAGCAGTGAACAAGCAAACATATACATATGGAAATTAAAGTGCAATAATTAAATGAAATAGAGAGAGAGAGAGAGAGAGAGAGAGAGAGAGAGAGAGAGAGAGAGAGAGAGAGAGAGAGAGAGAGCGACACACGATATTTGTTATCGAGGTTCAGCCAACCAACATACGTCCCGCCTTGGGCATACCCCCCCAAAGATTACACTAACCCTGCTCACTTAAACGGGCAGAGCAGAAGCCTTTTTCATCCTCTCCTTACGGGGTGAAGAAAATCCCAGTTTAATTTTCGGGTTGAACCAAACTGGTCTCACTTACGAGGCTGAGACTCCCCAATTCAATTTTTGGACTGAACCGAACCGATCTCACTTACGTGGCTGACACTCCCAGTTCAATTCCGGGTTGAACCCAACTCTTACAATGAAAATCATTTTGTACATATAACATGCTTCAAACAATAATCTAGGATGTACATGTTTAAGATCTAACAATTGCACTCTCTAATGATATGAAATATGTGCTCAGTAGAGTAAGAGTGTTTATCTAAATAATTAATGCACAAATGAAAACATCAAAAAAATTATTATATTCTCCAACAAAGATTTTTTCTAATAAAAATGTTTGGAGAAACTAGGGTTCAAGTTCAAGAAGATATTTGTGCAATAAAAGATTTTTTCCAAAAAAATGTTTATCAAGAAAAAATAACCGAAAGAAATATTAAAGCTACTCTAAAAAATGATTTTAATAAATGAAGTTGCGAATGAGAGTAAATGTAAATGAGTGTAAAATAAATGCTCAAAGTAAAAAAATTCTCTTCAAAACGATTTTCAAAATAATGATTGGAAGAGATTGGAGAGTATAAACTGTAACCCCAAAAAAGATTTTAGAATGAAAATATGAGTGGGGGAACTTTGATTAGAAAATGATTTCAGAGGTTTTTAAAGTTAATCAAAGTTGCTAATCTAGAGTAATGAAGGAGTATTTATAGACTTCCAAGAAAATATGATTGTTGGGGACACGCTCAGTATTTTGGAAAAGATTAATTAAATTTTAATGATATTTTAGCACTTCAAAATATTTCCAACCTGAGAGGATCAGTCGACCATTTTTAAGGTTCGATCAACCATCTCACTAAGTTCGGTCGACCGGGGGATTTTTGAACTACATGTTCGATTGATTGTCCAAAGGCGATTCTGAACCCTCCGAGGTTCGGTCGACTAGATTGAGTTCAGTTGGCCGAACTTTATAAACTTTGGTCGACCAAGTCCTTTTGAACTTGGTGGTTCGGTCGACCAGGACTTTGGGACTTGCCACGTGTCTATTCGATCGACCAGGGTGTTGCTTTACATTTCTGATCAGTTATCCGAAGGGTCAAATTGTTGACCCTAGGGAGGTTCAGTCGATCGAAGGGCCTTAAGTATAAGGGTTCAGTCGACTGAACATCTCAATTTGGGCATTTCGGTCCTTTTCTTCTTATAAGATTGTTCTTATTCATATGATGATTAATTTTAAGACAAAAGAGCACATTTTTATGCAGAAATAAGGGTCCCAAGGTCAGTTCTAAGTCCTTTGAACATATACCCTAAAAATTCGGCGTTGATCGACCGAAGTCAGCCCTAAGGTCTGTCTACGGTTCTATTTGAGCATACATTCATACCATGCATGCAGATGCAATATATTACATACCATATAGAAAAATAAATGCATATACAATTGAAAACATATCTTCTTCTTCTTCTTTTACTCTTTCGTCTTCATGGAATATGCCAAATAATGTGTTCTTGAGCTCCATCTAGCTTCCATCTCATACCTCTTATATGTGTGTTAAATTATAACTTGTTCAACCACTGAAAACACACATAAGTAACTTGCGGTTTATTATTATCAAAACCAGGGATCGGACTCAAAAGGCCAACACCCACGACTCAACTCTTACCTAATAGGAAATTTTAGATTTTGGTAATTCTAGAACTCCAAAGTTACCGAAGAAAGTGTCTTTGATCCAACCTTCAGATTGTAAAGAATGTAACCATATTTGAGGGAACTTCATATCTTGCATTGAAGACAATCAAACGAGGCATTAGTATTCGTTCGAGTCATTGAAATTCATAAATTGTGGTTACTCCTACTTGTTAAGGAGATGTTGAATCATGTATCTTGGGTGTTGATTGGATGAGGATGCTAATTGAGACTTCAGCGAGGCATTAACATTCATGACAAATTTGGTGACTATGGTTGTCTTTGACATGAATAGTCTCCCAAAATTAAATAAGAACTTTCGTAGGCCTACATAAGTTCCCAATTTTCCTTTTTCTCCCCTTCCAAAAAATCAAATGCGACCAAATGTAAGAGGAACTTTGCTTTCACACTTCCAATAATAGTGGGACAAGCTTTTTCACAAGTGCTCAATTTTTTTCAGAAGGTTAATTAATTAGTGCCCCAGCATCCCTTGCTCCATATACAGGGATGGATGCTGCACCCATTGGGACAGACAACAATCCATGCCCTATAGATTTTATTTTTCTTTTTTTGACGAGGCAGCAATTCATCAACTGAATCTAGTATAGATTTACCTTTCCTTTCTAGTTTGATGGTGCCATTTTCTTTTCTTTTCTTTTCTTTTCTTTTCTTTTGGGGGTAAACAACATCATATCATCAACCTTTTTAATTTTTTCATGGTCGATGTCTTTGTTGTTTTAAATATATATTTCATGCGTTTGATCATGGCTTTGTTGAAGCATAGAGATTTGGAGATGAACAGATTTTTCTGATAGAACTGACTGCTACTGCCAAGGAATAAAATATAATAAATATTATTAATATTTGTCCAGTCTCACATCCTTTCTGTGAGCGGTTTCAAAACCAATATAAGATTCTCTTAACTCTCTCTCTTCTTAACACTCAGATTTTGAGGATGAGCCCTCTAACGTGGTATCAGAGCAGGGCATTGGGCTACTTAGCTCCTCCGTGAGTTGGATTTCTCCTCGCCTCATTTCTCCCATGGGCTCGAGGGGGAGATTTAATGTCTGTCCAGTCTCACATCGTTTCTGTGAGTAGTTCCAAAATCAGTATAAAATCCTTTTAACTCTCTCTACTTAATACCTAAGTTTTGAGAATGAGTTTTCTAACAGATATGAAAACACATGAACCATTGGTATTTAAGTCAAAATAATAAAAATTCCATGATTTGTTTGAGCATTGAGATGGGGTTTCATGATTGTTCTTGCAAGTCTTTATCTCTTGGGCTAGTTTTAATTGTTATTTCTATGCCTATTGAAAAAATATCTTTCTAACATGGAACCTGTTTGAACTTTCGACTCGTTACGTTTTGTAAAGTAACTTTTATTTATATTTGCTTTAGTTGTTCAATTTCTTACTTGTATGTGAGAAATAAAAAGAATAAAAATGTTTTGACATTATTTCTTCGCTGAAATAATTTTATTTTTTCAAATATTACAAAATTTTCAACATGTTTTTCAATTTCCTAAGTTGGTATGGAAATCTTAGAAAATATGTTTTTTTTATTTATCATTTTTTAGATTTCTGATTACTTATGTTGCATTTGGAAAATGGAATTTGGATCTTAAGTTTGATTGTATATTATGTCAAAATGTAATACAAAATTATATATTATTATTATTATTTTTTTTTTTTCGATAACCCGAGGACTCCAGCTACCATCGTGTCACTTTGGACACTATGATGCGACACCAGACTCGGGGGAGGGGGGTGAAAGTCGTCTGCCCATTGATGTACCACTGATAATTTACTTGATCAGCGAGACCTAGGGGGAGGACGTTGATAAGTAGCTTGGTGCCGTACCAGAGGGTCTGAAGAGCTTGTTGGTGGCTAAAGTTCCTATGTAATAAAAAAAAAAAAGTTTAAACATTGTTTGACGTTTCTCATTGCTTTAAAGTTTAAGCATTGTTTTGATTTGAATTAAATGTAATCTTGCCACGCGCATCTCACAAGAAATAGCAGCACTGAAAATTTAAGTATAAGAGTGATAAAACTTGGGATTTGAACTTTGAACCATTTTTGAGACTTTAACACCATATTGAAAAAAGTTCAACCTACCCAGAAGATTTAATTGTTAGGTAAATATTTATATAACTTACCACATACTATTTTTCTTTTCTTGACCAATACTCTAAAATTAAATTATGAAAATAAGACTGTCCTTAAGTTGAACTTTTAATCATCGAGTCAAAAAAATAAATAAATAAAATAAATGAATAAACTCTAACTCTAAATTGAACTACCATTCAAACTGGTTTGAAGTTTAAACCACTACAAAACTAAATTTTATCTAGCATTGCATGATCTAAACTTTAAGTTTGAATTATGAGTTGAGTCATGAGTGCAGGTTTCAAAATTACGCGTTAGAGCAAAGCTTAATTTCAATAGGTTTAAAGTTTGAATTCTACGGAGAGTAGTGAATTTACATGAGGACAACTCCTTCAAAGGTGAGGCTGGTGCCTTTGAGAAAATTATAAAAAAGAAAAAAGTAAAAAAAAAAAAAAAGAATATTGGTCAATGATTCGAATTCCTTCATTGTTACCTTCCATAAGTATATATGAATTTTCTCTATGTAATACAAAATATCTTTACGAAAACGATATCTTCAAATATTAAGGTTAAAACACATATATCTTATAATTTTAAAACTTTTACAAATTTGAGATGAAGCTAGGCAAAGTTCACTGGTCTTAAACTTTGCCTAGCTTGATCTCAAATTTGGTGTAAGGTTTGAATAAAATTGTGAGAGCCCTGATCCCCCACAAATTGCTCTAGAATAAGTTTGTAGAATTGTCAAAGTGTTAAAAAATGTAAAGTCATTTAAGCAACACATTCCATGAGTTAAAGATGAAGGATGGAGGAGGTGGTGGTGGAATAGCCCACAAAGTAGTGCTGAGTAGGTTGGGACTATTGTCAAAAGAAAGTGCTAATGCAAAGGAATTTACACCACAACTTTCATGAGTTAAAAATGTGATGAATTGTGATGTAGACTTTCAAGATTCATTGCTCCTAACATAAGCTTGCTTAATTTCAAATTCCAATCTTAGTTTCTGCACTAAAAATTTTTCAATTAATAAATTTTAACTTGTATTATATTTGGCGAGAATCACGGTGACAGAAAAGAAAATTGGCTGAGTTATTTTCATTAACCACTCTTAAAAGAACTCCTAAAATAAGTAAGGAAAGATATATTAATCACGAAAAAGGAAATTGATAAACATAAAAGTAAAGACACATTAAGCGATAAAAGGTCAACTTTCATATAAAGATTAGAGATCTCCTGAATTAGGTCCATATCCAAATATTTATACTTATATAATAATCCACTCAGTAGAACTAATTTTTTCTCCAAATATAGCATTGACCCAAGTATTGAAGCCAATCCAATGTACCAACATTCTCAAAACCATGAGATATTTTAAATTTTTTTTCCTCCTTTAATAGTCATTAACACCAAGTGGATCTATGATAAAATTGAAATAATAACATACGACCTATACTTTTAGCTATGATCAACAAAGGTAGTAGAATATATTTTCTAAAATTTGATTGGGTTACTAACATGGAACCTCTTTCACCTGAGCAAATAGAACAGTATCTCAAGCTATCTATATCTCTTCTTTTTCTTCTCCTTTTCCCTCTTTTTTTTTTTTTTTGTTTCAGATTATAATATTCCATATACATATTCATATAACACGTGTCTAGTATGAATAGTTGAATGCAAGTAATAAATCATATTATTATTACTATACATTACTATAACATTTATCATCACTCTTTCAATAAAGTCCAATATATTCATATCATATGATTATTTTTAAGAAAAAAGAGACTGGCCTCTCTTGAGTTTTGACAAAAAAATAGAAATTTCTCTTAAGATTTCAAAATTCTAATAATTTCACCTGAAGTTTTAAAAATACCTTAAATTTCTCGTGAAATATATCAAAAAGACACAAACATCCCCTCAAAAGACTTGTTCTTTTACAAAATACAAAAATAAGTTTGTATCTTTTTGATAAATTTTAAGAGAGATCTCTAAAAATTTTAAAACATGAGAAGAAGTTTCTGTCTTCCAAGTACCGCCCTTGAGGTTTCAAGAATTTCAGGAATCTCCCGCAAAAACATACAAACCTCTCCTTATATTTTGTAAAAAAATAAATATTTTGAAAAAAAAATATTTTTAACAAATCTGCATGTGGAAGTGATCAATTTCTTTTACTCTAATTTTTATGATACTGAGCAAGTCTACAGATGATGGGGAGAATGATTGACCATGTAAGGAAATGTGAATGGCACAAGTGGTGATTCAATGAAAGGAAAACACTGTTGCAGGATTAACAATGACAGGACAGGGGAAACTGAGGTGGGTGGAAACTGGGAGAATTGGAAGTGGGGCCCTTTCTCTGGCTGTGTTCATGTTCATGCATCATAACATTATTCCTTTCTTTCCCCCTTCTTCAGACAAAGCCATTTGGCCCATCCCATTCCCATTTGATCACCAATAAACAAAACACACTTTCTTCTTTCTTTCTCTTTTTATTTTTTGTGGACATGGTGAGAAAATACAGATAAGCCTCCATTCAAATAAAAACACTCTGACCAAATCCAATGTTTATAGAGCCATCTTGTTTTTCTATGCAGGATGGGTATCATAAATTTGTTCGCTAAGTGACAACTTAGTTACAACTTTTAATTTTAAATACCAATCTTGGCAAACTTTTTGAAACCCCTTTTCGATTTAAATCATCTCGACTGCTTGTATTATATGAGTTCGCTAGAGATTTTCAGAAACTACTAAGTTAAGAAAATAAATTTTAATCTTTAAATTTAAGTTTGTATAAATTTAAATAAAACTTAATATAAATTTGTATTATATTTTATTTAAATTTATATAAATTCAAATTTATCATTTTCACGATAATTTACACATCTAATCATCAATGATTTACCTTGGGTTAGCTCTTCATTAAGGACACTGATGTGTTTGCCTAACAACAACAACAACAAAACCAATCTTAGTTCCATTAAGTGGGATCGGCTACATGAATCCTTTTCCTCCAATTTATGCGATCATGGACCATTTCTTTTGATAAATTCAAGAATATTAAATCGTTACTCATTATCTCCTTTCAAGTTATTTTAAGTTTACTCCTACTCCTTCTATTGTCCCTCATAGTAAATAAGTCACTTTTCCTCACAAGTGCACTATAAGGCCTACGTTGCAAGTATTCATCCCATCTGAATCGTCCCTCTCTTATCTTATCTTCTATAAGAGCTATACCTAACTTACCACGAATATGCTCATTCCTTAATTTATATTTCAATGTTATACCACTCGTCCAAATAAGGATTCTCATCTCGGTAACTTTACTTTTTGAATGTTATATTTTTTCGTCGCCCAACATTCTGAATCATATAGCATAACTGGTCTTATAACTGTTCTATAAAACTTCCCTTTCAATTTTAAGAATATTCTACAATCACATAGCACATTTGAAGCACTTCTCTATTTTAACCACTTGCTTTAATTCTATGTATTATATGATTTTCAATTTCTCCTTTAACTTGCATAATAGATCGAAGGTATCGAAATCTACAAATTTTGTTTATTTCTTTATCATCAAGTTTAACTTTGTCTCAAATATTCCTCCTATCATTACTACAATTTTGGAACGACAAATTTTTTTTTAATATAATAATATTAACATTATTTATAAAATTCACGTATTTGATGAATAAAATGTACATGCAATGCAGCTAAAATTATTTGATATACTTAGAAAAATTAATTTAAATAAAAATAAAAATTAAATTAAATATTAAAAATCCTAATTAAATTATTCGCGTATGACCCCATATTATGAAGAGCCACTCCTAGATTTACCATCACATTCAAAAAACAAATACATTAATCAAAACCTATCATGGGAGAACAAGGCAATGAGTGAGACCCATGTTGGCTTCCAAAATGAACTACTACGCGGAAGGTGCTTCCAATTCAAAGCATCGGTATTGCGGGCTTGTATTATGAGAATCTGCTGGAAATTTTCAGGAACTATTGAGTTGGGGACATTTTAGTTCGTGAATTCGAATATGTGCAATTATAAAAAAATTTAAATATAAATTTTCACCATGTTCCATTTAAATTCATATGAATCCAAATCTACCATTGAAAACAGGGTAATTTGCAAATCTAATCAACAATCATGACATTTGTAAAAGAAGAAGATTTACATAAAACACAGAAGCAAACAACAAATACATTACTGGATAAGAAAGTAGCCGCAGAGTACAATTCATAAACAGGAGACACCTGCAAAACTAGGGCTTGGTAAAGGTTACAAAAAAAAAAAAACCAAAAACAAAGTTGTCAAGGCAAAGCGTACAGACTAGCAGCTACTGCCATTTGCCAAAGCCCATACATGTAGAACTGCCCAAAGCAACCAAAGCATAAGAACTACGAAAAAAAGGACTCCCACCACATCAGAAAGGATTTCATACACATGAAACACCCTTCCCGACTAATGGAAAACTATCTCGAAGCGACTCAGAAAACAGACTAGATAAGACGGAAATAGACAAAGCTTTCTCCAAGCACACCCTGAAAGGAATGTGTGCCAAAGCTAAAACACCGTAAGCATAGAACATATGGCAAACCCTAACATGGACCTAACACACCTTGAAATGGATACTCAAAAACACAACAGTAGCTGTATTCTGTATTCTCAGGGAACAATGGCGACGAAAGAGGCAGCCCCCATCAGTGGGAGACTAAACAAGTCCAACAAGCTTCACTTTGATCAGGAAACCTGCCAAAAAAGAGAGGGATGGAAAAGTGATCTGCCAAAGTTCCCCGGAAAACAACCAAGCCACTGAGCTATAAGCAGGTCCATTGCTACCGTGTGATATGGCATGGCAACTAAATGCTTCAGGAATCTGTCAAGTTGAACCAAGTAGTTGAGTTTCTTGACCTAGTTGGTATCTACCCGTTTGAATATGTAAAACAAGTATTTTCTCTTCAAACAGGATTAGAACAGGATATCACACCTCCACAGATTCTCCACTAGCAGCTCTATTGTGCTGCTGCTGATTGAATTGCAGTGTTGGAGATTCAACCCAATCAGGGTCTGGCCCAGTTTGCTCAGGAAAGGCATGCTGCTGTTTGAAACTTTTGAACATCCGGACAGAGAGAGAATTTGTAAATTGAGCAGCTCTCCACAAGAGAGAGTGGCAACACCAGAATCTGTAATTTCACACTTTGACACATCAAGATCGTTGAGTAATGGGCAGTTGCCTGCAATTGCTGACAAGCTAGCATCAGTTATCTTCCTGCAGCCATCAAGATTAAGGAGTTGTAGTGTTCCACCATGTAGCCTAGCAATAGACAGCACCACCTCGTCTGTTAAGTTCAAGCAGCCAGTAAGGTTCACCTTAGCAAGACCAGCCTCACAGCTCTCCAAAAGTGGAAGAAGGCCAGCATCTGTAATCCCACACAGCCCACTCAGATCTATATTCTGGATCTGAGGGCACAACTTCCCTACCATAGCCAAGCTAGAACTACTGAATCCTGAGCAATTACGGATGGACAAGGTTCGGAGGGATTTGCAAGGAGAGGGCACAGGGAGTCCCGGAGTCAAATCCTTAATTCCCATGCACTTTACTAGCGCAAGAGACTTCAACTTTGATCCACAGTTTGAAAGGGCACCAACAACCCCTGTATGGGTGACCCTGTTGCATTCCTCCAACTGCAGGCTCTCAAGCAATCTGGCAGCCTTGGAAAAGGCTACCAGCCCATTGTCAGACACAAAGCAGCACTTACGAAGGCACATCTGCTTCAAATTCGGGCAACCCTTTCCCATGGCTTCAAGACTCACATCTGTTATTCCTCGACAGGATGTAATTGTCAAAGAAATGAGTGTCTGCAAACCCTGAGCATTACCCATAACCCAAAAGCCTTTTTCACTGACATTTTGGAGACTACTTAGAACAAGACTGTTAATAGCCCTGCCATAGTGTCCAACTACAGCAAGAGAGAAATCTGTGATGTTCAAGGCCTGAAGCTTTACCTTTGTTAGAACAGAAGTGGCTGAAGACAACAGACATGCAATCCCTTGATCCCCTACAAGAGGGCAGCCTTTGATAGAGACCGATTGTAATTTGGTGCAGAACCTTCCAACAGCTTGCAGACTCTCATTGCCAATTTTAGAACACGACTCAATATTCAAAGTAGTCAGGTTAGGGCACTTCTCAGCAATTGCACTTAAACCCCTATTGGAAATTGAAGGACACTCAGAGAGGTCAAGCTTCTCCAACATGGGGCACCCATTAGCTATCTCAATTAGACCATCATCCCCAACAGAAGACACGTTCCACAGAGAAAGAACTCTCAGAGAAGGGCAACCACGGGCAATTGCCGAGAGACCACGATCAGTGACTCCATGGGTTGGGTTGCTACCCCGGATGGAAAGCTTGCCGAGTCCCCCATGTCCACTGGTTCCTACTGCAGTGGCAGCAAGTCTCAAATCAGTGGCTTTCTTCCCTTCAAAGCACCTCGTAAGGTGCCCATCATTTTCGAGGTCCTGATCTTCATCACCAGTGACCATTTCAACGTCATTTTGAACGGGATGAGATGCCTCCTTGTTGCAAAATTCACCCTTACGTATGCTGCTCATTAGCATTAGCCAGTGCTTGGAAACACAAGCACAGGAGCTCCTCTCTTTTCCTCCATTGAGGCGTCTGAAGATCTCAAAGAGGCATTCATCGGGAAGGACCTCAATGGAGGGCTTCTTGTCCTCCTCAATTTCATTTTTCCTAAGGACGAATGGGGCGCTAATGCGAGACCGTTTGCGGGGAGGGCAGTACACATCCACATGGGAACCAAGAGAAAACAGGAGGCTAGAATCCATGGAATTTGAGTAATATGAACCCCCCGAATACATGTCATCCTCGCCTACAAAGCCAATTAAAGAAACTACAATCAGCTCAGACTGCCTAAATAAGTAATCAGCAAACTGCAACACCAGAATTTCTCATACAATTCCTTCAATAAGACACTTCCTACTAAAATCATCGATTCGGTTTGTTCAAAAAAAAAAAATCGTATTAGAATCCGCTCATCTTTGTGTTAATTTTATCGTGCAAACCCCCATGTCTCATCACTGTGTTTTGAAACAACAATATTTATCATTATTCCCCTGCGCCTAAAATATCTAGTTTGAAAATATTTTCCCAGGAAAATTTTTCAGAGGAGAAGTAGCCCAAACGGTGAAATGGGTTTTCAGCACAAACAAATTACAAAATTACACTCCAAAATCCAAACTTATATTCCATTAGACTACGAAATTAAATTCACGAGCTATTCCGCTACACCTAAACTTTCTATTTCAGAATAATTTTTCCCATGAAAATCTTTCAGAGCCAGAGGAGAAGTACCTCAAATGGTGAAATGGGTCTTCAGAAAAACAAAAATTACAAAATCAGACTCCATCCCACGAAAGAAAAAGTCAAAAGCTCAAATTAAATCATGTACACTCGAAATTGCATACAGAAATCCCTAAACGGATCAACTACCCAAAGCGAAAAAAAAACAAAAAAACAAAATTACAAGATCCGAGAGCATACCGCTGTAATTGAGGAGAGTAGGCATGGCTTCCGTTTCTGACAAGAAACCCCCGCCGAGAGAGCAAAAAAGAAGAGATGTATGAACAAAAGAGCGACGACCCAAAAAAGAGAGAAGCCTTCAGGAGACGATTGCATTAGAAAAACAGCCGGCGTCAGAGCATCCGAAACCCTAACAAGTAGGGCAAAAAGGAAGAAAACGAACGAGGAAGGAGAAAAAGAAGAGGAAGAAACAGAGGTGAAGGGCGCTGTGGGGGAGAATGGAGAAAGAGTATATAAGGGGGATGAGTCGTCGTCAGATGAATCAGGGCCACCTCCCTCTCCCCTGCCCATGCAATGTATTCTTCCTCAAAACCGGACCTCCCGGTTATTCCCCCACCTTACCTCAGCAACTCCTGAAACCACAAGCCTCTTCTTTTACCGGTCACCGCCTCTCCCTGTGCCACGTATGTTTCTGCACAGATCACCCCTTTCTGAACCCTACCTTCGCTTGTTCAATTAAATATTTCTTTTGGGTTTGTCTTCGGTGTCTCACCAGTCACCCATGAACTTAAAAAAATAAATAATAATAACTATTCGTTACAAGTTATTTAAAAAAAAATAATTATTAAGATTTTCTATCAAATTGGGATGAACAATAATCACGTATTTTGATTAAGTTTTTGGTAAATTTTATTTCTAAAAAATTAAAAATAAATTAATAAAAATTTATTAAATATATATAATCTAGGCTCGATGTTGAAAACTTTGAATATTTTTTGTTCAGTTTGATCTTTTTGGACTCGCATATTAGATGATTGATAATAAGAGAGTGAATTAAGATAATTAAATTTTACAAAATTAAGCCCCATATGCATCTCTTAATTTTTTTTTTTAATTTGTAAATAAAATGTTTAAAATTTTTTATATCTAATTTTTATAACAATTCAACTTTTAAATATCAAATTTCTCCAGTTTATTGTTCGCTTATGCTCTTTTGATTTTTATCTTTGCATGGTTTGAATTTGAGACCATTCACACCAAAATTACACACTTTAATTATTAGTATGTCTCGACTTTTAAAGCTAAAATTTAAATTTATCGGTAACTGATCTAGTTTTGTTAAGAAAAAAAAATAAAAATCTCACCCTTTTTAAGTGAAGTCGATCAATGAAGGGCTTTTGAGCCATCATAGAAATAATCTATCAATTTATTATTGGACTCTACTAAATCGCTAAAAAAATATTATCTAAAATTTTCATATATATATATATATATATATGTATCATGTTTTTATTATAACAATAAATATTAAGATAATATGATTTATATTTTTGTATTTTTAAAGCTTAAATTTAAATTTATGTTTATATAAAAAAAAAAAGATAATCTCAATTTTATGCTCTTTTATCTATTTAAGGCATATGGGTTTCTAATGATTGCACTCAAGTTATGTTGTGTCATTTAGCATTTCATACATAGTATATATATCTAGACAAACATAATTCTTTAAATTCGAGGCACATGATAAATTCCTCTATAGACTACTTTGTAATTAAAGAGTTTGTTTAAATGGGTAAATTTTTTTTTTTTTTTTCATTTCTAAATTTTAAACTAATCATAAAATGATAATTTATTTTCTAATTTTTTAAAAATAATATAAGGTAATGTTTGAAATCACGAATTTTGAGACTTGAATTTGAGTTTGTTTGGGTTTAGAAGAAACTCTATAAATAATTCACACAAATTAATGGACAAAACCAGATTTCATGTTGGCATACACAAAATAAGAGTTAGAAATTTAGAAAAATAACAAAAAAAAAAATATTTCCTAACTTTTCTGTGTATATATTTGAAAATTTTGAAATTAAGGTGACATTTTTATAATCATATGAAAAGATTAGAAATGTAAAATAAGACTATTTCCATAAGCAAATAGTGTTGAAACTATTTATTATTATTCATTTATTTCATACAAAAATTGTAAAAATGAAAAATTAATTTATTTTTTTATAATTTTTTAAAGTAAAATAAAAATTATTTTCCACAACTAAGTAGACCCTCCGATCACTTTGAGGTAGTGATGATTTAAATGAATCAAACATTTCATTGAAATTAAAATTTTCATTTTGATTTGCATTAGAGATGAATTGCATATTAATATATTTCCTAATTTATAATCCAAATTGAATTCCAATGCATGTAGCATTATAACAAAACACTCACATGACACATATATATTTATGACAAAATAAATATTGACCCGGCCAAGTTCAATATGTTGCTATGTTATATATACGTGTATTCATGCATAGTATCGATATTTTATGCATTAAAATTTTACCATATAATGTCGGGACATTAAGCAATATGGACTATTTTGAAGAATGAGCCTCTTCCATGCATTGAGCGTGAATTGGTACACAACACCCGGTGCCTAACATGCATGCTAACATTTTTTTAGGTAATTAATAGATTAAATGATCTCATTTAATTTAAAACTAATTAAAATCACCTAATCAACAGAAGAGTTGAAATCCTTTTTATTTATTACGCGATAAAAGTTAATTAGCATACAAAATATTGAATTCGACATTTTAGCCGATTTAGGAGGTTAATTTGGAGGCTTCATGTGTTTTAGGGATGTTCTATGGAATTCGACATCTCTATGGTTTGGATTTTCATTTTGGATGTTGGTGATTAGTTTGTTGTTCCCTGAATTTAAAATTTATTCGTTTGTCATGTTGTAAAATCGTCAAGTGACAGCTATTTTTAGGTCAACTTGTAAAGTCTACCTCTTTTTTTTTTTTCAAACTTTTGGGTTGAGTTTGTTCAACATTGTATATAAATGCACCAATGCAGAAAGAGGAATTAGACCGGCCCTACTTGAAAAAATCTCATCCTAACTAACATGCCTAAGTCTATTCCTATCAAAGGTAATAAACATATATATATATATATATATATATATATATATATATATTTATATATATATATTTATTTATTTATTTATGACAAAATAAATATTGACCAGGCCAAGGCCGAGTTCAATATGTTGTTATGTTATATATATACTTTTTTTTTTTTTTTTGACTACGCACCGGGTATCCACATGTCCATTTTACGGTCCATGTGACTAATCCTGCGCCCCTTGAAGTTGACCCCACAACTCCAAAGGGAGGGTAAATTCAGGAGTTCAGGGGCGGAAACGAACTCAGGAGAGTTTGAACACCTGACCTCGTGAAAGGCACTCCCATAGTCCGCACTACCACCTGAACCACACCCTGGGGGTTATGTTATATATACTTGTATTCATGCAAGGTATCGATGCTTTATGCTAAAATTTTATCATATAATGTGGGGACATTAAGCAATATGGACTATTTTGAAGAATGAGTCTCCTCTATGCATTGAACGTTAATTGGCACACAAGACCCAGTGCCTAACATGCATGTTAACATTTTATCACATAATTAATAGATTAAATTATCTCATTTAATTCAAAACTAATTCAAATCACCTAATCAATAGAATATTCGAAACCCTTTTTACTTATTAAGTGATAAAACTTAATTAGCATACAAAATATCGAATTCGGCATTATAGTCGATTTAGGAGGTTAATCTAGAGACTTTCTTGTGTTCTAGGGCTTTTCTATGGAATTCAGCATCTTTGTGGTTTGGATTTTCATCTTGAATGTTGGTGATTGGTTTGTTTTCTATGAGTTGTAAAACCTATTCGTTTGCCACATTGTAAAATTGTCAAGTGACGGCTATTTTTAGGTCAATTTGTAGACTCGATCTCAATATTTTTGTTTGTTAAACTTTTGGCTTGAGCTTGTTTGTTCAAATATATATATATATATATAGACGATATATAAATGCACCGTTGCATAACACAGGAATTAGACCTACCCAACTTGAAAAATCTCATCCTAACTAACATGCCTAAGTCTATTGTTACCAAGGGCAATAAACATGCATGATACATGCCCCTTTTGGATTCTCTTCCCTTAGACTATTATATGTGTCGTGCAATGAATTTGATGTGTAATGTATATGATGTTTTATATATAAGATACATAATTGGTAGGTCCAAATTAAAGTTACGTATGGCTAGGAAAGGGAGGATGAGATGGAGAAGCCCACGGTGAAGGTTAGAATCAATGGATCTCATTGAGCTCCTATGACTACAGCTATCCAAACTTGACTTGGTTCAGGCTTTAATTTTCCCCTTCAAAAAATGTGACCATTCTATGTTCTTCTCATCTCTCCCCCTTTGAATTTCCTTTGATGTTCATATTTTTATTTTCTTAAAATATTTTTATATCGATCTAACATATCCATCCTTAAGACAAGTTTAATATTTCGAATCCCACAAGTTACACCTATATGGGGACGGTTTTTACGAGCAATAACAATGGTGTTGACAATTTAATTTTAGTTCTCCATGAATATCACATGAGTTCGTAAAAATAGTGAATAAAATACATTAAAAGGTTATAATCAAATTGGAATTTCTTGAACTATAGTCAATAAAGCACTAACGTCACTAAAAAATCAATTTCCTTTCGAACTCTACAAAAAACCAAAATACTCACAAATATTGTCAAGAATTTGAGTTACTTGAATTCAAAGTATACGAAATTGCAACACGAGTTTTCCAAAAGCATTCACTAGGGCAAAGCAATAATGTTTCGATAAATGTGATGCCATTAATATGAAATAAATTTAGTATTTACTGCAAATTTAAAAGGGTTTAAATGATATTTTTATTAGCTTCTCGGTCTCTAATTTTTTTTATTTAAATAACTTAATCAATTACTAACTATAATTCTATGCAATAATAATAATAATAATAATCTCTAAACATTTGAAATTAGATATACAAACAAAACGCTAATTAACTTCTTTGTCTTTCAAACCTTTAATAGAATTTTATAACAGATTTTAAGCAAATAAAAGGAAACATTGGTTAGTTATAAATAATAAAAAAATGTTATTAATTGGTTTTTAAGAATAATTTTTGGGAGTATAATTTCCGCCTTTTCCATTCCATTTTAATTAAAATTTTCTATCAGTTTCTTCCTTTTAATTTTGAACTTGACTTTTCAAACATAAAAATTACTTATATGAGCAGATAATTAAATACATCCATCATGTAAAAAGATGAAATTCACATATTCGGCCTTTCGTAATTTTTTCTTATTTGAAAATTGTTTGAGAATAAATGTTAATAATCATGTTACTCTGCGCCTCCATCCAAATGAAATAACCAAAATTAATCAATCACATCTCGCTTACATATTACTTAATTTTTTTTACTGTGCATATATTTATATTTTAAATTTTAATTAGTCAGTACATAATTCAAGTTCTCTACTAGTTAAGTTAATAAATTTCATCCCGGCCTAACGCTTTATAAGTAATTTGTACTAGAAAAAAAATCTCTATAAAACCCATTTTTGAATGTTAATCTCTCTCTCTCTCTCTCTCTCTCTCTCTCTCTCTCATTTTCTTCTACATGCTACTTTAGTTTTTGAAACCCTTTTTTTCAAATTAATTAATCATATATATATATATATATACGTTAAAACACGTAACTTGGCCAAGATACAATGAACTACTAATTGCAATTGATGTTTTGGTAAAATTATTAGTTTGAAACTCATCAATTACTTTTTTGCCTGTTCTGAAAATAAAATAGAAAATTTGTGTTAACTTTGACAATTATTATCTAAGACTAAATTGAAAAAGTTACGTTCCATTATTAAATTTAAGCGAACAGAAATTTTACCTAATTCTTTTAGAAAAATTTTCTTGAAATATTAGTCAATATTATTAATATAGTTGGTGTTAGAGAAATGCCTATTCACATTCAAAATAATTTCCAAACATGCTTTTTTTTTTTTTTTCAAAGAAAGATAAATTTATTAAAGGAGCTACAAGCAAGAAACTTAAATCCTCTCGAACGACAGAGAAGAACAAAGAGGGGAGAGGTGGGTAAAATCACCCTCCTAAATCATAGCAAATATAGGAAAACTCTTTCCAATCCAGATGGGACAAGAGGGAGTTGGACCTAGTCTAAAGATACAGATTTGATAGACATTTATTATATATTTTTCGCGGTTGTGGAGTAGTTTTCCTTGAAGATTTTTTCATTCCTTTCCTTCCATAATTCCCAATAGATGACCGCTGGAATAACTATTTTCAACCTTTTAACAAGCCCTTTAAGCTTTGAAAAATTTCTTGCTAAAAATATTGATTTCAGGGTACTCAACATGATCAGGTGGCTACTGTTTTTCTGACACACAATAGCCCAAATCTGCTTGCTAAAAGTATAGTGTATGAAAATGTGATCAACTTCTTCGCTTTCCCTCTTACATAAGACACCCATAGGCATATAGGCATGTTTAGATTATTTTAGTTGGATTATGGTACTAATTTTTTTATTATTGGTTTTTATGCTTGGGATGATTTTTATAGTTTATTTGTAAATTTCATATGTCCTGCTTGTAATCACGGTATTCCTCCGCCATAAATGAGGGCTATTAATGAATTTTTTATTTTTTTTTACAGATTGTCTATTGTAAGAATTCTATTATTAATTGCAAGTCAGCATAAAACGCTCACCTTTAAAAGGATGAAAGAGTTCCACAACTGATTGTATGGGATTCCAAAATTGCTTACCATAAATCAATATTTATTTGCTACCCAATTGATTAAAATTATCATATTTAACCCTTTGTATGAATAAGATTGCATATACTTTAAAATGTTAATTTGTTGACGAGATAATTGATAATAGATTAATTAGTAAGTATGTAAATATAAATATGGGCTAATTTAGTAATTTTGCAAACTTATAAAGTTCTTTTGTACTAAATAAATCAAAGTTATAAGTTAAGATGTAACTTAAGAAAAAATTATGATTTTTTTAATTAAGCCATAGTTAATGAGTTGAATTGCAAACAAAGAATTGTTAGTTAGTGTATTCAAATTTTTAAGCTTTTTATCTCAAAGTGAATTACGCATTTTGAAGGCCAAATATAGAAATTGTTTCCATGTTCATTAAACAACAATCTCCACAATATATTAAACCATTTCCATCGGTATGTTCTAGAAATGTTATCTTCTCTCTTTTAATCAAAAGTTGAAACTTAATACATACGACAAACGATTAAAGTGTAATAAATCAAATAAGATCAAGTTTTATATTCTGTCTCATATCATAATGACTTCACACAAAAAACGACAAAAGCTTTGATACAACGCATAAGATCAAGTCATATATTTGTCTCGTATTCCAATAATTCAACTTGGTCTGAGATAATAGATTAGACTATTCAATTTTTATTTTAATGACAAGTAGCCTAGTTTGGAGGGCTAGAATCATATTCCAATTAATATTTTCCAAGAACTTAGCTCACCAATATTAATTAATAATAGAATTGCCAAGAAAGTGATTCACCTCCCATGGCATATAGCAATACAAGGCTCAACTAAAAGCATCCCTAGCTAGCCCAAAGGAAAGCTGCAACGTTTTGAATTTTATATAAATGTGATGTCAGCATCAATGTGAATAAATATACTCTAGCAAAAAAAGAAGAAAGAAAAAATGGTCATTTGGAAAAGGCACAAACATAGTCTTTTCCATGTCCTTTAGCTAGCAACCGAATCCTATGAGTTCTATAATACTTACTAGCTCTAGGCCATTTCATGCACTTGTCCCCATTCTATTTTCTTTTGCTTTAATTTTTGTTTTATACTTTGAAAGATAGATCATTTTATCATATTTTACTATATTTTAATGCTATATTTTGCTTTTAATTGATCCACTAAGAATGTGGATTCATTTAGAATCACAATGGCCTATAATGTGCATATCTCTTGGGTACATTGAATTCATACCACATTCCTTTTGTTCAAAATTCATGTGAACTTATGATATTTTAGGAATTTGTCAGTTACGTACTATCCCTTTTGAGTTATAAAAAAAATAAATAAATGTTTGTCAGGACATAGTAGTTTAATATGAAAAGAAATTAAGGTTTGATCGAATGCTTGAGATCAAATTTCATATACTTTGTCTTATATAGCAATAATTTGCTTCATATTATTAGTCGGACCATCTTTTAGAATCGTGAAGAATTGAACCACTGCACTTGTATAGTAGTCATTCGTAAAGTTTCAACTCTACGCAACTTTCATTTTGATGACAAAACTTTCATTCAAGTGACAAATAGCCTATTTTAATTGAATGTCAAGCACTCTATTTCACCTAGCATTTTTTAGGTGATACTTTCGGTCCTTGAATATAATATATATATATATATATATATATATATATATATATATATATATATAATAAGGTTACTTTAATATCAAGTGGTTGAAGCTTGACAAATACGCAAAAAGTTTTTGTATCATTAAACACCATATGAGATCAAATTAGATTTTGTCTCATATCAACCAATTTATCTAGGCCTAATCAACAAATCATCCATCCCAATCTTTAAAAAAAAAAAAAACTTTCACATAGTCTTATTTAGCCATTTATGGTTACAATTTCATTTAGTTGAGTTAGCAAAGTTCACTTGCATGTATTGAGATGTAATAGTAATGAATTGACTTTAAAAAGAAAAAACAATTGTGTAAAGGCTCACATATTGTCTTTTATGGAGTCATCACCCCAATCTTAATGTAGATAGGCAAGTTTTGAATCAATTTTTTCTTAGACTAAAACTACATATTTTTTGTCCAGATAGAACATGCTTTTTTTCATTTATTACTACTACTACTACTACTATTATTATTTTCAGTCTTAAGCACCTGCTACACATATGTGCCTTAATTATGGGTTTTTTTTTAGAAAATAATATATTATCTTTTATCGTATCTGTCGACACCCCAATTTTAACTAAGCCATTTTCGAAAAAATCGGCGTAATTAAAAATCGACTTGAATCCCGGGATTGGGAGGATCCGTTTGAGTCCCGATATTCTAAATTGAGTCTCGGTATATTTTGAAGTCTCAGGGAATTTTTATTGAGTCCCGATGAGTTTCAATCAAGCCTGAAATTTTTAATTGAGTCTCGATGAGTTTTAATTGAATCCCGGTGAATTTTAATTATGTCCCGTTGAATTTTAATCGAGCCCCGACATCCTAATTGAATCTCGATGAATTGTAACTGAGTCCCGATATTTTTATTCGAGTTTGGGTCCCCCAGTGTTCGAAAATCAAGTCTTTTTGAAACAACTGAAAATGTAAAAATACATATTCCAGCCCCTCATGTAACAACCCGACCCTTTATACGGACCCAGATGTCACTCACTCATACAAAATACCTGTACCTATTCAAGATACATAGACAACCCGCCCTAAACAGGGACATACGGGTGTAACTCATACATAACAGGAATGTAAATGTTGCGGAATAGACATTCATCGGGATTTCTAATAGACATATACCAGAGTTTACTGTTGTGTTCTCAAATACATTTATACAGACTTAGAACATATCCTAATAATACAACCCCAAAAGAGATATTCCAACTAAGTTCAATATACACACAAACCACTTACTTATGTTACAACCAAAAACAATTCTCCAATTTCCTTAAGCAACTAGGACTGACGTCCTGATGCACCTGAAAACAAAGGTTGTAAAATGGAGTGAGACACCTCTCGGTAAGGAAGAAAGTGTTACAACAGTGTGTGACCACATATGCACATTTGAATAAAACCCATATATATGTAAAACATTTCTTTACAATACTGCAATATATAAGATTTATTTGCACATTCTAGTATTTAAATCATGCATATGAATATTAGAACAACAACCAGCTTGTCATAACATGTCTTGACTATTTATCCGTGGCACGGGTTGTGCACTGATATCTCCAACAATGCCCTGTTCGTGCAGGCATTTGTCAAGTATCTAATATATAGTCTGACTGCTCCCATCTGGTCTATTATTTCACCAGTGGTTTCATTACTCCTGCTAGCCGACTATCTATATACCCACACTGATTTACATGTGTGGTTGCACCGTACCCTTCCAACTGAGGAATTCCCTGCCATTGGGAGTATCTTTCACCTCCATTAATGAAGCCTTTTCAACTTCTCACATTGGAATATCTTTCAATCCCTTTTGCTGGAGTATCTTTCAACTCCTTTGGTAATAAGCTGTGGTTCCATTTATCATATATACAATTTATAGAAAAATATAGTAACCTGTGCAATTCTAGTATTTTCACAAATTCAGATAATCACATTGGGTTCAAACCGGCACTATCCACTAGGTTTACCCTTTTTTGTTTCACTGATAAAGCTCGATGTATAATCGGCCTCTGTTTTCCACATTTTTAGTATAACAATTTTGGAACTTCAGTTCCCATATCTTACATACATAGTATATAAAATTCATACATTTCCATTTCAACATATATCACACGAGTTTCATCCAAAAATCCGCTAAATGATAAAAGTTCAGTAACCACCATTTAAATGGAAAAGTAAAAGATTTAAGCGTCTCCTACTACAGTTTAAATACAAATAAGTGATTTTCATAAGATTTGGAGATCATACGCCAAAATCCTCGTTTTTATAAAAAATCGTAAAATCATAAAACTAGCATTTCTACTCAGTAGAATTTAGCAAATAAGCAGTTAAATCATACATATAAATATAAACTAGCTTTTAAGCGGTTTAGTTTTCTAAAAATGTTGTTGTAATCAATTTCCCCTTACCTTAAACTTGAAACGAAATTTCGTACGAAAACGATCTAAAGCGACAACCCGGGACCCTCAAAACCTAAAAACCACAGAACATAACCTCACTATAATTTCGACTACTATCCAAATATCCAATCAAAATTGAGATCAAATCCTTACCTCGACTTTTGGGAAAACCCAAAAAATCCTTAAAACAACGATCTAATCCGTTAAAGTTGTAGAACTTCCTCCTCTGATCCCCGCAGGAACTTCTATTTTTAGAAATGGGTGTTGAACGGCGAAGATTCTTAGAGAGAGAGAGAGAAATTTCATTGGTAGAGAGAGAGCTTTTGGGAAGAAACTTAGCTTCTAAGCAACCAAAATGGATATTTATAGGGTCTTTGACCAAGTCCAACTCGTCGACGAGGCAGCATCTTCGTCGACGAATCCGCCACACAGCTCGTTGACGAAGCCATCCCTTCGTTGCTGAGCCCAAGTTCCAGATATTTCTCTGACCCACCACTCGGTATTTGCTCATCGACGAGCCTCTGAATTTCGTCGATGAGACTTTAAAGGACTTCGTTGACGAACGTGACTTCTTCATCAACGAACCCAACTTATATGGGTTTGGTTCTCTACAATCTCCCCTCCTTATAAGAATTTCGTCCTCGAAATTTACTAACCATTGCTCAACATAAACTTTTCTTATTATTCCGCTTCACAAAAGAGTTGACCATCACCTACAAAGTGACTTCGGCCCAAATTCATTACATACCCTCACTTATGGCGGAGGAATACCGTGGTTACACAAAGGATACATCAGAAGCTTACATATATAAACAAGACTCTCCCGAAGATCATATCATTCAATCTACACCATCTACACTGCAATATATCTACGTACTATCAAGTAATTGCAGGTACTTCTGGCGTATTTCAGATTCTAATTCCCATGAAACTTATTCCACTGCATGGTTACACCATAATACCTTTACGGGAGGTATTTCCTTAGTCCGTAACTGCTGCACCTTTCGATCCAATATCTGCACTGGTACTTCCTCGTACGATAAAGCATCATTGATCTCTAAAGGTTCGTAACCCAGTACGTGTGATGGATTTGGCACTTACTTTCTCAGTACAGACACGTGAAATACATCATGGACTTTGGATAATACTGGAGGTAAAGCCACTCGATAAGCAACCGAACCTCATCACCTCTTTCATCGGAGCAATCCTCAAGAATAACATATCTCCTACCTCAAATTTCAACTCTCGTCGACAAGTATCAACATAACTCTTCTATCAACTCTAACCTGCTTTGATTCTTTTCCAAATTAATTCGACCTTTGCAGAGGTCTGCTGGATAAGTTCTGGACCCAGTATCTGCCGCTCTCCTACCTGATCCCAGCACAACGGAGATCAACATCGACGACCATACAAAGCCTCATAAGGTGCCATCTCTATGCTCACCTGGTAACTTTTGTTATATGCAAACTAAACAAGCGGTAGATATCGTATCCAACTATCACCGAGATCTAATACACAAGCCTGCAACATGTCTTCTAACATCTGAATAGTCCTCTCCAACTGTTCATCTATCTGTGGGTGAAAAGACGTACTGAACATCAATCGTGATCCCAAGGCATCCTATAAACTCTTCTAGAAACGAGATATAAAATGTGGATCCCCATCTGAAACAATAGAAATAGGGACGCCATGGAATCATACCACCTCCTGCACATAAAGTCTTGCCAGCCTATTCAGAGAGTAGCTGACTCTGATTGGAATGTGCAGTGGTAAACCCGTCACAAAATCCATCAAGACATGTTCCCACTTCCACTCAGGGACATCGAGTGGCTGAAGTGGTCCTGCTGGCCTATGATGCTCTGCTTTAATCCACTGACATGTCAAGCATTGCCCTACAAAATGGGTGATCTCTCTGTTCATGTTGGACCACCAAAAAGATTCCCTCAAATCCCGGTACATTTTCGTACTACCAGTATGTACAGTGTAGAGTGAACAATGTGCCTTCTCCAGAATGACCCGTTTAATCACGGCATCATTCGTTACACAAACCCTGCCGCGAAATCTCAATATACCATCTCCAGAAATACTGAAATCCGGCTTCAACCCCTTATAAATTCCTTCTGTAACCTCATTCAACTCGGAATCCTCCTTTTGTGCCACACGAATTCTCTCCTGCAAAGTTGGCTGTACCACCAAGCTAGTAAGGACAGCCTAATGGTTTCCTTCTACCACCTCCAAACTCAACCTCTCAAGGTTCATACAGATCTGATGCTGAACCTCCATTGCTGAGACTGATGCATCAACAGACTTCCAACTCAGAACATCAGCTACCACATTAGCTTTTCCTGGGTGATAGCTAATAGTATAATCGTAGTCTTTAATCAACTCAAGCCACATGCGTTGTCTCATGTTAAGCTCCTTCTGGGTGAAAAGGTATTTAATACTTTTATGGTTGGTAAAAATCTCACACCTTTCACCGTACAAGTAGTGCTTCCAAATTTTCAGTGCAAACATTACCGCTGCTAACTTCATATCATGTGTCAGGTAGTTCTTCTCATATTCTTTGAGTTGACGAGAAGCGTAAGCAACTACCTTGTCCTGCTGCCTTAAAACACAACCAAAGCCCTTATTTGAAGCATCACTATAAATAAAAAAGCCACCATCACTGGATGGAAGAGTTAGAACTAGAGCAGTGACCAGTCGCTGTTTCAGCTCTTGGAAACCCAGCTCACACTCATCCGTCCAATCATACCTCACGTTTTTCCATGTGAGTCTCATCAAAGGACCTGCTAAACTAGAGAACCCTTCCATGAACCGACGGTAGTAACCTGTAAGACCCAAAAAACTTCTGACCTCCTGAACATTCTTCGGTCTCGCCCAGTCCACTACTGCTTCAATCTCACATGGGTCCACGGATATACCTTCTTTAGACACCACGTGCCCCATAAATGCAATCTGTTCCAGCCAGAACTTGCACTTCTTCAATTTAGCATACAACTTTTTATCCCTAAGCATTTGCAATACTAGCCTCAAATGAACTTCATGCTCTACAGCACTCCTAGAATAAATTAGGATGTCATCAATAAATACCACGACGAACTGGTCTAGATAATCAAGGAAGACCCTGTTCATCAAATCCATAAATGCTGCAGGTGCATTAGTCAAACCAAAAGGCATAACCATAAATTCAAAATGGTCATACCAGGTTTGAAATGCAGTTTTCGAGACGTCCTCCGCTTTCACCTTCAGTTGGTGATACCCAGACCGTAGGTCAATCTTAGAGAAGACCTGCATACCCTGGAGTTGGTCAAACAAATATTCGATCCTGGGTCGCGGATATTTATTCTTTATTGTCACCTTATTCAGTTCTCGGTAGTCGATACACATCCTCATCGACCCATCATTCTTCTTCACAAATAACACCATGCTCCCTAAGGAGAAACACTAGGTCGAATGTACCCCTTGTCTAGCAGCTCCTGAAGTTGTTCTTTCAACTCTCTTAATTCGGTTGGAGCCATACGATAGAGAGCTTTCGATATCAGCGTAGTACCTGAAGTTAACTCAATAGCAAATTCCACTTCATGGTTCAGAGGTAACCCTGGCAAGTCCTCTAGAAACACGTTAGGGAACTCGTGCACTACAACAATCATCTCCAATTCCCGTTCTTCTGCTGGCGTGTCTTTCACAAACTCCAGATACCTTTCGCTCCCTTTAAGGAGTAGCCTTCTAACTTGCATAGCAGAAAGGATCCGTGGTATAGAACGCACACACGATCCAAGGAACTGAAATTCCTGCTTTCCTGGCTGTCTAAACAACACCTCCCTTCTGTGGCAATCGATACTGGCATAACTGGAAGACAACCAGTCCATCCCTAAGATGATATCAAAGCCATACATGTCGTACACCACAAGATCAACTAGTAGCATCCTTCCTTGAATTTCAACCGGAAAGTCACGGACTACACTGCTACACCCAATCGTTGACCCAGATGGTGTAGCTACTACCAGTTCATAATTTAACCATTGCACCTCCAATCCAAACAGTTTAACAAATCCACGGGAAATAAAAGAATGTGTTGCCCCAGAATCAAATAATACTACAGCTTTGTGAGAAAGCATGTAAATGATACCTGTGGCAACATCGCCTGCGTTCTCAGCATTGGCTGGAGTCAGAGAATACACCCTGGCTTGGGCCGTACCCCCTTATTGACCACCATGCTGTGCCTGAGCATTCCCTCTGAATGGTTGCCGCGAGGCTCCACTGTTTCCCTGCATCCCACAGTCTCTCACCTGGTGCCCTTGCTTACCACACCGCATACAAGCCCCCGTAAACAACCAACACTGCCCAGGGTGTCTCCTACCACATAAAGGGCAACGTTGAAAACGTGCGGTGTTTTGAGACATACTACCACTATTCTTCTTCCAGTTACCTTGCTTTGCCCCAAACGAAGAACTAGGAGGCGCTAGCCTCTTCTTCAGAACCTGGACCTCTGTGTCCTCAAGCAAACACTTCTCTGCCACCGTGGCTTTATCAACCAACATAGCAAAGTCCTGCAACTGCAGAATCGTCATCTGCCTACAGATCTCCTTCCTTAGATCCCTCTGAAACTTCCACGCCTTCTTCACTTCATCTGGTATCACGAATGGATCGAATCGGGACAACTCTTGGAATTTGGCAGTGTATTGCTGCACTGTCAACGATTCCTGAGTCAGATTCATGAATTCTTCCATCTTCACATTTCTGACCGTCGCCAGAAAATACCATTCAAAGAATAACTCTTTGAACCGGGCCCACGTCAATGCTATGGGTATCGGTCGGAGTTCCTCCATCTTCTTTACAGACACCCACCATCTCACAGCCTCTCCTGCCAACTTGAACGTGGCAAAGGTGACCTTCTGATTCTCCATATAGTTCAAGACATCCAGGATATTCTCGATCTCCTGGATCCAATTCTCAACATGAACTTGATCTGCACTTCCTACAAAAGCCGAAGGCCTCAATCTGATGAACTGATCAATGGAGCAACCCATCTCCTTTGTAGAGCGGTCTTGTCCTCTATTCGTCCACACTACCTCAGCCATGAGTTGTTGTGCGAAATCACACAATACACTAGTGGAGTCACTGCCAGCCTCAGGGCTGGCACCCTCACTACTACTGCCTCCCACGTTGGCAGTAATATCCCTAGATTCCATCCTAAAGAATAATTACGAGAATCCATTAGAAAAGTAATAGCCTACCCATCAACTACTACTATCACAATATAAGGTCAATTCTCTAAGTTCATATCCTCAATATTGACATACTCCATTAATTAGACGTACCCATACTAACTTAATTTTCACCCTTCTACTTGGAAACAAAACCGTCAATGGATTGCCATGATTTTCTTGAACCTTTCGATTTATCCAGAAAAACATAGAAGTCTATAAATGAATTTACGTTTCTAGGTATACAAAGCAAAACTCACGGTCTTATACATGTCCTATACTATGGTATATTCTAGACTATCAAAACTAGCAAATCCTGAGTTCTGCACATATCCCTAACCAGGCAGCATGAATCAAATCATACTTCCGACTAGCTATGGCTCTGATACCAACTGTAACAAACCGGCCATTTATACGGACCCAGGTGTCAATCACTCGTATAAAATACCTATACCTGTTCAAGATACATAGACAACCCGCCCTAAACAGGGACATACAATTGTAACTCATACATAACAGGAATGTAAATGTTGCGGAAAAATATAAACATTCATCGGGATTTCTAATCGACATATACCAGAGTTTACTGTTGTGTTCTCAAATACATTTATATAGACTTAGAATGTGATGATCCAAAATATATATATATATATATATATATATATATATATATATATATATATATACGATTAAAGCATGATAATAATAATAATAAAATGATAAAAATTGTAAAGACTCGAAAATTTAAAAGGATTAAAATAATTTAGAAAAAAATAATAATAATAATAAATAAAATAACAGATAAATAAATAAAAGGAATGGCGTGAGAAAAAGAAAAAAAATTAATTAAGAAAACAATTAAATTAAATTAAGATAAATTAAATAATTAAATAATTAGTAATTAAATTAAACATTATTACATTGGATTTAAAAAAAATTGAAATAAGATATATATATATATAATGTAAACTTCCTAAAGCAAAGGTTCAGGAAGAATCCTGTCTGCAGCGCCAACCCCCCCCCCCTTGAATTTTATTTCCTGCGGCCAGCCACCTTCGTCTCCGTCTCTCTCTCTCTCTCTCTCTCAATTTCTCGACGGGTTTGCGTCAGATCGGGAAACCGAAGGTGTCGTTGGATGCCTAGTTCCGCCGCCGACATTTCTACTGGAACAGATTGGTGGGATAATTTCATAATTAATTAGGTACCGTTCGTAAGAATAGGCGCGTAGAGGGTGCTTGTACTTTCCCCTCGCGTAACCGAACTCCGATCCTGGTTTTGGTAACGCAGACTGATTCTACCCTTAATTGGGCAGTAATCAAGTGTTCTAACCATATTAAAAGGTTAGTGACGATTTCATTACTATTTTTCCCCGAAAATCAATCAACCATATGTTATTTCACCACCTCGGGGCACACGTGCTCCCGGACGTCGTGACACACAGAAGCAATTGGTACAAAAATTTCACTAAAAAATTTTAGAATACACAATACACTTCATAAAGATCTCTCTTATGTCTCACAATACCCTCAGATAGGGATAAATAGACATTCCTTCGGAGGTTTCCCTCCAATTACCCAACCACCCCAACGTTCAAATTCAAAATTTAAATTTCTTCTCGTAGCCCAGGCGCACTCGTCGACGAGAACATGGGATTCGTCGACGAGTCCAAGAAGCCCACTCGTCGACGAGTCTATCCTTTTGTTTAAGAGTCTTTAACTCTGAGATTTTCTGACTTTCGGTATCCACTCGTCGACGAGCACAGGACACTCATCGGTGAGTCTTTTGCTGCCTGCACAAGAAGACTTTTTTCACATGTTTTTCTTCGTTTATTTGTGATCCCATTAAGTATAAGAGTCACACACAAATATAATAATTTTTCATTTGTTTTCTTTTAAAGATGCACACGTGAAACTGTGCTAATCATTTTATGAACAAGTGTCAACAAGAGTGATGGTTGTTTAATTATTATCGAGATCGTTAGTCATTCACCTTCCCTATGTACAAATGTACTTTCAAATTAAATCTATAATTTTTGCAACCTTTTTAAGTTTTTTCTTTATTTTCTCCGTCTTTTCAAAAATAAAAAATAAAAAATGAAGGTGGCAACCTCTTGTCTTGGGTGTTTTCATATTTTGTGTTTGTTTTTACCCCCTTTCTTCAATCTTTCTTATTTGGGGATTGTCATTCCGTATGCCGCCAGTGGCATCAACAATCTCTCGGGCATAAACCAAACTGCTTTTTTTCTAGCTTTAGTCAATCTTTTCCCAAAGTTTCAATGTACAATTCATAAGCCTAATTTTGTGATAGTTATTAAGCTTTTGAATAAATATATTTGTTAAAATTCATTACGATAAATTATATTTTTACTAATTTTATATACAGTTAATATATTTTTAATCAATATAATAATATATTATTATAATTAAATTTAATAAAATAAAATTACTTGCACCTAATTGTAATTTTTTATGATTTTATTTATTAATTTTTATGAGTATACGAGATTGTCACAACTTATTAAAAGATAAAATATGCATAAATTTATATAAGAATTTACTACTTATTATAAATATGTGAGTAACTATGTGTTATTTATTTATAAGCACTTAATCAATACTTATTTTCTAATGCAATCAAATTTTAGTTACGACTTGCATAATTTATCCATTCCAGTTCTAAATAATTCTTAAAATTAATTGTCAAAAAGATCAATGGTCCTTCAATAGTAATATATTATTATTAGTGAAGAAATTATTATCATTATTATTATTATTATTGTTATTATTATTATTATTATTGATTATTAGGAACTCTAACCACTAACGACCCTTTCGGACCCCCTGGTACGACACCAAATCTAAGGATCAGCGTCCTCCGCCCTCAGGTCTCGCTAATCAGGGTAAAGTCCGGAATGCAGACACGACTTCTGTGCATCAGTTGGACATTTGGGCAACTCGACCCCCGTGACACATCTCCATTACCATCCACGATCCCCACTGGTTCACAGAAAACTCTCACCATTTATGGTCCCCGCTGGCTCACAAAACGAATTCTTATCATCCACGGTTCTCGCTAACTTACAAAGTAAACTCTCATCATCCACAGGTACCGCTGGTTCCGTGAGCTTATCTACTTGGAATTGAACTCTCGATCCTCCTTCTTACTTGCTAATGTCTTTCCATCGCGCCATGCCCGTGGGGTCTTAGTGAAGAAATTATTGAAAAAGTGAAGCGTTGAGTTGTTATATTTAGAAGGACTTTTCACTCAAAATTTGTATAAAAAAGAATTAAGTATTTATCGTGCAAGTCGAATAAGTCTATCTCAATCCCGAGTAGTATTTTTGCGATCAATTAGCGATATTTAAGAATTTTCACACAAGCAATATTTGTCCTTTAAGAATTGAAACTCTTGAATAATTTTTTACTAACAATATATTGAAAATTTTGTGCAGGTGCATGGATGTGAACATAATAGGATGGTTTGAAAAGCTTATTTTTATTATTTTATTTGTTCTTTCATTCCCTACCATATATGACCCAACTGACAACGCACACGCGTTCATTGACGCACGGGAAGCAGTAGCCCACTGACCCATTTTTAATGGCCTCAACCCCCCCGGTGCAGTTCACCATTGCCGACTCCCAACCCTACCGAGAGGGCTGCGTGCACTTGGAGCACCGCCACTGGTGTTCGCATTTAAAGGTGGACGGAGATTGTACGTCATGAAGCATATTCATAGACACGTTTTAAATATGACAGTCGAGTGTCAAAAGAACTTTAGTTGAGTGTCGAAAGATTTTTAGTCGAGTGTCACGACAGAGTTTTGGAAGTCACAATTTTTTAATTGAGCTAAAACCTTGATGCTTTTTTTTTGGATAACGTCCGGGTGTCCCCAACCGGCATCTACCAGGTTACCCTGAGATGCATCACAGCCGGGACTAATCCTCACGCCGTGCAGAGTAATGAAGGAGCAAAAATTTTATTCAAAATGAAGTTTTGGTCTCCATTATTTTAAGAAAAATAGAAAAAATATATATATACTTTTGAGAGAAAAATCATATGGAAGATCAGAAAAATAAATTTGAGTGTGCACGTGCATGTTGTACATAGCATATATGATGCTGGCGTGAGTTGTTAAAGAAACAAATCAGAGATATTATAGGAATAAATCAATCAGAGAGATTATAAAAATAGTCATAACTGTAAAATCTCTTCCATCAAAGGATTAACCATAATTATGATACATAAAATATGATTTTAACTTAATTATAGCCATAAAATCTGTACAACCAATGATAGGTTGTTAATCTCTCTCTCTCTCTCTCTCTCTCTCTCTCTCTATATATATATATATATATATATATATTTGTACAATACCTCTGTAAATTTATGAAAAAAATAATAAAAAATTTGACATGGTATCAGAGTCACACGATATCTGACTCTCAGTTTACGTCAACCCCTAGCACATAGCCTCCTTTTGCCCAATCCCTTCTCATATGGGAGACGACGACGAAATTCCAACGAAGTCTGGTGACTTTACGACCGATCCTAATATGTTCTTCTTTGAATTATTTACCACCAAGATGGTTGAAGCTTTGTCCAAAGCTCAAGCCCCGACCATGCCTCCTGAACCTACGGTTGTCCTTATTGGCATCAGGTTGGATGGTTCCAACTATGCTTTATGGTCCCAACTTGTCGCAATGTATATCTCCGGCAAAGACAAGTTGGGCTACATCAATGGCGAGTTAACTCTGCCATCTCTTGATCTTATTACGTTCGTTCATTAACAAAGTCAGTAGCATATCAGTCACCTGATGCTATATCATTAGTTGCGTGACCATGAAGCTACTTTATTGTTCCTCAAAGTTTGGCTCTAAAACTTAATTTAGAGTTTATGAAAATATTTTCCATGATTTAAAAATAGGTCTCTAAGTCCATAATAATTCCTAAGAGCTTCAATCTTCAATATTGAGTATCGAAGTACTTACATGAGACTTTAATAAGATAAAACTCTCTAAGTTCCTAAGTTTTCATGTTGTAAAACTTTCAGTATCCTTTTGAACTTTGACCAATTCTTCAATAACCTTCATGTTCCTCATGACTTGAAACTTTATACCCATCATGGCTCATAGTTTTAAGTGTAAACATCATTCAAGCTCTTCAAACATACTTACTTGATTTCATAAAAATACTTAAACCCTGAAACTTAACTTAAACAAATATGTTAAGTAACTTTGATTTGTTATCATAAACGAGATTAAGCCTTATTAAGCCAATAGAGTTGAAAATATTTGCTTCGAAGCAAATCTAGTCTACATCGAAGGCATGAGCCATAGGTAGAATAGCTAGCACTACAAAAAAACTCGTTTTTAGTGACAGATTCAATTTCGTCACTAAAAGTGGGTATTAGTAACGGTTTTTAAGAACCGTCACTAATAGTGTAAGCATTAGTGACAGTTTTTTGTAAGGGTTGATGGGCTAACAAATTACATGCTGGATTTTTAAACTCCTTAAAGAAGTGAGACCTGTTTGCTTAGCTTTTTCAACTTTTTTTTTTTTTTTTGGATAGAAGAAAGTAGAAATATTTTTATGTGACAACATGTATTCACAACTCAAAATTTTTTAGGTATGCGTTGGACACAAACACCAACATTCTTGTCTCCTTGTTTACATTACACGGAAATAATTGCAGAGCATGTATTTAAGGGCTTGTTTAGGGCATGTTGCTGAAATTTAGTTAAAATTTTCCCAAAAGAAAACCATATACAAAGATAATTATGACAAAATGAATGTTAAAATATTTTTAAAATGATGAGTGAAAGTTAAACGAATATTAAATTTCATCCTTTATGTGAACAGCGTTGCAGATTACTATTCATAATGCACCGAATGACTAAATTTTTTTTATGGATGTTGGTGTTTGTGACCCACCTTGTGCAACGCCCCATCAATGCGCACTTAGGATTTCGTCTTTCCTTGCCATTACCTCTGCAAACGGAGCTTCAGGCTGCCTCAAAGCACAGCCACTCGCCACGATGCGTCGCCAAACGACAGAGGGTTGAGGACCCTCCAAGGAGAGAGTCTTCTTCCAGGGGTCGAGTGGCTCTAAGCGAGCACGATGGATTTCAGAGGAGATGAGAGCACCAAGGGTGACTCTTGAGGATGTGCGCTATCCCTCGGCACATTCTGCTGCGCCACCCATTAGAGAGCAGTCCCCGAATACCCCAGTGCTTACAGAGGACATGCCCACTCAGTTGGTGCTATTCGATATGATTAGGCCAACCATGCCATTGGATGCTGTCGTGGGGCCTCCAATGGACATGTTTGACTGGTGTCGCTTCATGTCCTCAGGCCACGCAAACCACCCTCCTCACTTACCCCTAACTTGTGCCTTATTTTGGAGGAAATGGCACAGGACCGAGATGCTGCTAGAGCAGTAGCCGCCTCGCCTTGCTCGGCCAGTTCTGATTCTGATTCTGACTCTGATTAGGATAGGCTAGATGTTTGAGATCTTTTGATGCGCTTTCTCTTTTTCTTATGTACTGTGCTCATGCAATCTTTTCTTTTCTTTTCTTTTCTTTTCTTTTTCTTTTCTTTTATTTGTTTTTTCCTGTATTCCATTTTACCATGCTTTTGAATGGTTGTACGTGTGCTTTAATGTTTCTATCTATATTGTACTACCTCTGAAATTAATGAAAATACATGGTGCTTTTGGTTTCCACCTGTATTTTTTACTTCACTATATCATTACGTTTTTTCTAGGTATTTCTGAATTTTATGTGAATGTTACTTACACAGGTACACTAGTTGATTACATAGTACCGTGAAGTGGAGATGGCTCAACGGGTGCATATGGTGGAAATGGAGAACCAACAATTGAAAGAGAAGGTGTCCACCTTTAAAGCCCGGCTGGAAGCCATGATGAATAGGCAAGCTCAGCTCGACAAATGATGCGCCAATCTCGACCAGACGCTGCAGGTGGTTCCTTCTCACATTAGAAGGTATGTAAAATGTAGTTTATGTGTGTGTATATATATTTAAATAGATCGTAGTGTTTCAAAGCTTACTTATATCTTTTTCTTTTGTACCACTTATATGAAAGTTTACAAACATTGCATGCTAAATTTGATGTCATGTTCTGTTGAGTCCTACATATGAATGATGAATTTGTGTAAGTTTGAAAGAGCAGTAAGTTGAATTGTACAGGAAATAATAATCGGTTATTTATCTCAAGCTAGTTATTTTGTACTTTGTGTTGGAGGGGCTAGCCTTTACCTTAGGATTGTTTTATGACTTTATGCAGTTATTTATGGTTGTGGCTAGTTTCTTTTGTATTTATAAAGTTAATTTTTGGTAAGTGCTAATGAATCTATCTAATGTTTAAGGTCCTTGAAAGCAAAAGAATCTTGTTGATTTTGGAATTGTCACTGCATGCATTGCTTCTACTAGAGTTAACTTTCAGTATCTTACAAATGTTCTGCTCAAGATCAATGTGAAGGTGTATCTTACCAACTCGCCATTCGCCACTTAAAAAAAAAATCACCTTAGCCTCTAATAAAGCGCTTCTTCCAAGCCTCAACCCTCGCCTTGACTCTCGCCTTCGCGCACTCTAAATCTTTTATCTTATTTTTCAGATAAGCAACAACCTCCTTATCACCTTCACGAGAACTCCTCGAAGGCCCCAACAACCATCACTAATCCCTCCTTCCTCCTCTTTTCCTTATCACTCGTGACTCTATTATCCTCTCGCAAACGAATGATCGTCTCTTTAGCATCTTTGTACATTTTTTTCAAGTCTTTCAATTGATCTTTAAGCAAGCATTTACTAAGCGCTAGCTCTCCATTCTACTCTCCATTTGTGAGTGATATTTTGGTGAATATCGCACTTATATAGGAGCATTGATCAAGCGCTGGTGCTTAGTAAATGCTTGCTTGAAGATCAATTTGAAGATTTGAAGAAAAAGTATAAAGACGCTAAAGAGACAATCATTCGTTCGCGAGAGGATAATAAAGTAACAAGCGATAGGGAAAAGAGAAGGAAGGAGGGATGTAAGAGGTTGTTGGGGCCTTTGAGGAGTTCTCATGAAGGTGAGAAGGAGGTTGTTGCTTATCTGAAGAATAAGATGAAGGATTTGGAGTGCACGAAGGCAAGAGCCAAGGCTTAGGTTGAGTCTTGGAAGAACCGGTTTGTGGAATTAGAGGCTAGGGTTTTGTGCCTAGAAGAGGATATGACCTTGTTGATGAGGTGGGCAAATGAAGTACAAAATATAGGGCCATGTATGTGCACAAAGGTTCAAGGTTAGTTGAATTTTGTATGACCTATTATTTGAGCTACTTGATTGCATATCTTATCTGGAATGCCACCTGCATGGCTGATGCAATGATTTATGTTTTGTATGCTATAGAAAATTGATAGGCTATCTGGTATACTCTTTTTGATTTACAGATTTGGGAAATGTTCTATTTACAAACGACATGCTCGAAATTTTATTAAAATTTATCCCAGAATAATCAAAACCCAAAAATCAAGTGCTAAATGTTTATAATATGATGCATGCTTAAATTGTTATTGAATGGATGAGTGATTGCTAAATGAAGATTGATCTTCATCTTAAATTAAAAATGCATGCATAAGAACATATATGGAGGAGCTGAGCACCATTCTTAGATCATCAGCAGTGACAGCCCCCTGTTTTTTATAATGGCAAAGAGGGAGAAATGGATGGTAAAGAGGATAGTGTTCACTTTCTATGCTTGAACTTATAATGTTTTTGGATGTCAAGAAAGTTTTTTCATTGCTTCTCTTAAGGATGTTACTCACTATTTGCATCTATTTAGGTGTATTGATGCAAATCATCTTGTACTTTTTAATTATTTTAACTTTGTAATGAAAAACAATTATGCTTAACTAATGCTTGTAAGGATCTACTTAAGTTGATTGTTTGTATGGAATGTTTGGACTAATCATACTGAATTGCTTGTGTTAAATGGAACATTGCCAAATATTGAGTATACTGAACTGCTTGTATTGAATGGATTATTACTGAAATATTGAGTATACTGAATTGCTTCAGGCTTGTGTGTATGTTTTGTCATGGAAAAATGCACTATTTATAGATGGCATACTGCCGAAGTTTCAGTTAATTTTTCCAAAAATAAAATATGATAAAATGGTCATAAAGTGCATACATTAAGTGATTAAATATGGATTGTTCTTTGGTAATGAACACAAAATCATGTTATGTACATATATATATATATATATATATATATATATGATCAAACATTGTATACTAGCTTGCTAATTTCTTGTGAAATTATTATTTTGTAGGGTTTACGGCTCTTAAAACACTACGATGATACCAGACACTTCAGTCGGGTCGAATGCGCGCACCTTTTTACTTTTCCTATATTTCTTGTTAACTGAACATAATTAATTTGTATATTTTAATTTGAATTTGTACTTGTATGTATTTTAATTTTGAGTAATTTATATTTTAAATTTTAATAATTTATGAATGTTTTAGTAATTCTGGTTTAATTTTATGTATTTTAAAATGTAATTAAAGGTTTTTACAGGAATTTAAAAAAAAAAATTAATTTTTTCAAAACATTAGTGACGGTTTGCAAAATCGATACTAATAATGGGAAGATGAAGTATTAGTGATGGTTTAGAAACTATCACTGAATGACCAAAATCGTCACTATAAAATTGACCTTATGAGGGCCAAATATTAGTGATGGTTCTATAATAGTTACTAATAGTAAATTATTAGTAACGGTTTTAATAATCATCATTAAAAAGCGTACTATTAGTGACGGTTATTAAATCTGTCACTAATACATGCGCTTTAGTGATGAAATTGAGTCGACCATATGTGCAATTTTAGAGTGACGGTCGTAGGCTATTAGTGACAGTTCCTTTCCATCACTAATACTCCACTATTAGTGACGGTTTGAATATTTCGTCACTAATAAGTATTAGTATCCGCAAATATGGTGACAAAGCGAGAACCGTCACTAGTACTAAGAGAACCATTACTAATAATACTAGTGACAATTTTTTGGGTATTAGTGACGATCTTGTAGTGTAGCTTCGTAATCGAGGACATCCAAATTGACTCTATGCTCCCCAATAGTCAAATAAAGGAAGGTTAGAAGGTTTTGGTGATCCACTTATTATAAATTGAGAAGGTAGTAGACATCGTCTTAATATTACGAACCTTGATGATTAGGGATTTCATCTTCCTCTTATCCCCAAAAGTGAAATCTCCTTGGAAAACACGGCAAAAAAGAAGGCTTTTAGTGATGGTTTCAAACCGTCACTAATAATAGAAAACTATCACTAATACTTATTATTTATGATTTACTGACACCTACGGAGTGGTGACTATAATGGCGGTCTCAACTAACTATTAGTGACGATTGTCAAAATCGTCACTAATAATAGAGTATTAGTGACTGTTCTATTTTGTCACTAAAAGCATAAGAACGTTATAATAACTAACACAATTTCTTGACTAAAAATTGTCACTAAAGACATACTATTAGTGATGAATTTTTAAACTGTCACTAAAAGTCGTACTATTAGTGACAGATTTTTAGTGACAGATTTCCAAACCGTCGCTAAAAGTCATACTATTTGAGACGGATTAGAGACCCTCACTAAAGAGTCACTATTAGTAACAGTTCTCTAAATGGTCACTAAGATGCACTACAAAGACCTTTTTTGTTGTAAAAGTGATGAGAATAACCTTGGATTACCCTTGCCAATGTTGCCTTTAGGGGTGTAGTTGATTATATATAAAGGGTTACCTCTCCCTTTGAATCCTAGAGAAGGGAATTGAAGAATATGTCCATGGTGATGAAGCTTATAAATTTCCAACAATGAAATGGATGCGAAAACCTAGAGAGATTGTAGCTATAAAAGAGAGGAAGGAAGAGGTATAAATAGGTCATTAAAGGGAAAAATAGCTCCAATAATTTTAATCCCCAAATTGCAAAGGACGTGATGCAAGCACACCTAACTAGGTGCATAGTATGTCACCTACGGATCGAGGGTCACCATTGAAGGCTTATGTCAACCATCACCTAAGCAACATGTTTGAAAGGGTTAAACTAGGCATTATTTGACACAAAATGCCACCCATGGTAACATACGAATAGTAAAACTAGTGAAGTAGAAGAATAAAAATTCTTGTCGATTGCACTTCATTCACCACAAAAGTACTCTCCCAAGTATAGCAAGGCAAATAATGTCTCCATCCAGATGGAGTACAATTATGATTCAAGCAAAGACTAACATTTTGAGGCAATGAAAGTGAATCAAACAACACATCTTTTGCCTTTACCATAGGAAAATGCATTGCATGCCTAGATTGCCCAAAGGCTTGGCCCTAGAAATATTTCAAATATAGCTCGCATGAGAAGGGAAATGAGTCCAGGTCAACAACCATAAACTGCCAAATAGGAGGCTTTATTTATGCTAAGAATGTTTGTCAATTATTAAGAAAATTAAGAATAATTATGTTTTGAGTGTAACTTAGTAAACAATTGTAACTCTACGTTTGACTTAGAATAGCTATTAATAGGTGTGTAACTTATGTTGTAAGGGATTTTCAATCCAATTCAACAAGTCAATAAATAGCCCAACACTTGATAGACTCTCTCTCTCTCTCTCTCTCTCTCTCTCTCTCTCTCTCTCTCTCTCTCTCTAATGGCATACTTATAGGTATAGGTTGAGTGAAAATGTAAGAAGAACAGGGGGAAAATAGCCCTATTCAAATTAACAGGCAAAGCATAATTGACAAGTGATTATCAATTAACAATCAACACAAAATCAGCCACACACATAAACGAAGCTTTATATAGAAAACCTCCAGATGCGAAGGGAAGAATTACAAGTTTGACTTCCATTTTCTTCCACTATATAATTAGAGAATTACAAATGAGTCGAAACTAGAGGTATTGATAATGATTTTAGTATTGTTAGTCCTAGTACTAATCAATGAGACAACTCAAAAAAACAAGAAGATAAAAGAGCATTTTTCTTTTTCGTATCTTGAATGGGTTTTTTTTTTAAGAAAAAAACTTTTGGGATCTCTAATTATAATTTTACTAAACACATCAAGAATTAACTAAATTAGAAGTATAAAATGATCAAATCAAGTTGAGTGACTAATATTTTGCTTTGTATGATGTCATTACAACTCTAATGGCGTACACGTAGGTATAGATTGAAGAAAAAACACGAAAAATTAGGAAAAGAAATAATCCTATTCACTTATAGACACATAGGACCTCCTTGAATACACAAATTCTTTTTATGATACTTCGTATGGCATCATTACAACTCTAATGAAGTACATAGGTATAGATTGAAGAAAATATACGAAAAATTAAGAAAAGAAATAATCCTATTCAATTATAGACATAGGACCTCCTTGAATGTGCAAACTCTTTTTATGATACATGTACATGAACCAACTAGTGAACCCACCCAAATACATTTTCTTATACTGGGGTCACCCTCATATCCCTAGAAGCACGAAAATAAAATTAATATTAATCAAATAAAAGATGCACCCACAAGAGGAAAGCGATCCATGTAGCCTCCTTAATTCCATACAAGATGGTTTGGGCTTAGTTGGGCAGTTTGTCCGTACTATACAACATATATGGAAACCATTGATCAGCGAACCAAAGATTAATAATGTTATATATATATATATATATATATATACACACACACATTTATATTTATATGTGGTTCAAAAAACGTGTTCAAAATTCATTGTATAATTGGTTTAGAAGAATGAGAAGTTGAAAAGCACATGCATGCATTCATGCACGGAAAAACAGCTAGGTAGCAGTCCACTGAACCTTCTCTGCACTCTCTTTTACAAAGACGCAGATAATCTCTTTCCCAAAGTCTTCTAAAATGACCTTTCTGTGTTACAGGTATTTGGCTCTCTCTCTCTAGCTTGCAAGTCGCAAGTTTTAGTTGACAAAACCCTAACTAGCTGCTTGTCAAAAAAAGGACAAGCTACTATTGGACCTAAGTATTTTTGCAGCCCATGTTAGCCAATTGGAAAAAGTTCTTTTGGCTTTTTTTTTTTTCTTCGTTTTAATATATCCTTTTACCTTTTTAAAAAAATTAATATGTTGGGGATATTAAGAAATTATAGAAAAATCAAAAGAAGAGAACAATATTTTCAAAACAATGTCATCTGCTACTCCAATTCTATTTAGTATATTTGATGACAAGTCAAAGACAAAACATAGCATCTGCAACTTTTAAGACTCGTTCAATTGTAAAAAAAGTAAAAAAATAAAAAAAAAATATTTTTTATCCTTATTTTTTAAAATTACAAAAACATATATAACCTTTTTCTAGTTCTTTCTACATCTACAAAATAATTTTTTTAACATTTAATTCAATTTTTTAAAAATATTTTATTTTATTTTTAAATAAAAACATAAATATTTTATATAACTCAACAAACCCTTATCTTCCAATGACAATGATAAACCTCGAACACATAAAAATTTGTAAAACACTTCTAAACGGTAAAAGAATTTTTATTTTTGGCATTACAAATTTACTTTGCAAATATTACAATTATTTGAAGCAATTTAATTATAAGGGCCCCATTATTTAAAAAAATTTATTTATTTTTTCTCAAGCTTTTATAAAACATTCCAAAAAGACTAATTGTTGAAGTAGTAATTAATATTTCTTCGTTTGTATATATAGATCCATGAAGGTGTGCCACAGATTGATATGGTCCACGCGGATGGTGTGAAAGTCAGCTCAGGGTCCTACAAGATTGAGACACAGGGCGTTCAATGCATGCATGCAATTAATCAAACCTGCCCTCCACTACACCGTCGACCCATTGTACGAAGTCAGACCCCTCAGAGAGAGAGAGAGAGAGAGAGAGAGAGAGAGAGAGAGAGATAGAGAGAGAGAGAGAGCTTCAAATTAAGTCTGCAATGTTGAAGGGAGACCAAGCAGAAACGACGTAACACAGCCTGTCATCAGTGCTCCATTATACAAAAGTCGATCGACGGCAATTCATCCACCACTCATTCAACTCCTCTTCCTCTCTCCTAATTTCTCAATTTTGTTCCGCAAGGAGCGTTTGATTGTGATATTAAACTTTTTTTTTTAATAAAATATAAAATATATTTTGAAATTTTAATTTTTGAAATTGGATGTTTGACTCATGTAAATATTTTATTTAGTTTGCTTTGTAAGATTTTTAAAAATGTATGCAAGAATTTTTTCCTATTAATGTTTGATTGGATATGAAAATTCTAGAGGTATTTCAGAAAGATGATCATTATATCCTTAATATATATATATATATATATATATATAAACTTATCAAAAATATCTAGTTAATGAAAAATACATCGTAAAATTTTCAATAACTATAAATTAAAAAAATTATTATTTAAATAATTTAATTAATATTTAAGACGCCATAAAACTTATCCACAGAGAAGAATGAGAATGTTATGCTATGTTTTATAGAATAAGTCAGTGTTATACACCATGGACACATGTCATCATGAGCCCGCTTAGTAAGGATAAAGTGGGTAACATAGTATGGTACCCAGTCGATCCCTACCACATGGGCTTGTGTCATCACAAGCTTGTGGCATTAAGCATTTTTCTTTGTGGAATCTTTCATTCCTAGGATCGTTAAGATGCCTACCTTATACAATTTTTTACGCCTAAACAAACGTGCAGCATCATGTTTCTAGCAAATTAAAAGATGTTGCAAATCAAATGCCCCAATGGGGTATATTCGAGTCGTGATAAAAATTTAAAAATTTCATATATTATACATTTATGGTTCTAACTTTGTATAGTGTGTGTTTTTGTAACATTCTCAAAATTCTTACCAATTTTTTTTTTATTTTTTATATCCATATCCATACCTAAGTAGCGGAACACAAATCACATAACCATATATACATGTAAATACTATACAATACTAGAATCTAGTATATATCAACCATAGTTATACAAAACAAATCCCTCCAGCATCATCTACCCCAAAAATACAAAACTCGCCCTATAACCAGGGTAATCAAAATACTCTCTACCCACAAGCCTGATCTGCTCGCCCAGCTGGCTCACTTGAAAAATGTTAAAGTCATGGGATGAGTCGACGCTCAGTAAGTGGAAATATGTTATTACTAATGTGTGGCAACTAAGTTAAGAATACTTAAAAATAGCAACTGAACTATAATGCAATAAATAATCTGTAAAGCATATCTTTCTTTTCATAATTTAAAATATAACTGTATCATCTGTATTTTCTACTTTTCATACTACTAATATCATACTATACTCATCATATATTGTAAAACTATATACATATACATAACTGTGCTTATCCCTAGGACTCTGTATGTTATGATTTGACCCCTCATGATAGGGTTGTGCGGCCCATATGCGGGACTTCATCTGATCGGCCCTCCAGATAAGTCAATAAACTATACACTACCTCAGTTCGACTAAACTGCATCCACTCCTAGGCTCGGGACTGGCTACTATCTCGTCAGACTGGCCCCCTCAACCCAGTGAACTGAGGAGCTGCAACCTCTCCAAGCACGGCTGACGGTACCCACACACTATCTAAGATATGTGGTTGCACTCTATCCGTATATAGCAACGGTATCGTGCTCTGTATTCTATATTTGTATTGTATATGTTTGTAATCTTTCCACAGGGATCTGATACTATATACATATATACCTATATACTCTTTTACTATTTTCATCATGTTTCCAAAATTACCATAACGCTATCTTTCTGTACTGTAAATATTGTAATCTCTGTATACTGTATTTGTAGCATCTTGATGCTACCTCTGTATATCTGTCTGTATACTCTGTCGATATACTCTGTCTGTATACTCTATATGTTATGGTAATAGGAAACATGACATGCTATAATACTGCACATACTGTTCTGTATAAAGCTGTAATATATATACTGATCTGAGTAAAACTATATACATGTATATGTGTATATATATATATATATATATATATATTTCATGAAACTATTCGTATAAAAGTTGTATATACATGTATATTTCTCTATATAATCTCTGTAAATATATATATCTATGTCTGTATATTTTGTATAACTCCATATACTGGGAAAAACTATATAAAATGTATATACTGTCTTTATCTGTGTATTTAGTATAGTATGATATATGATAAAAGTTGTATAAATTCTTCATCACATGAAAATCTACTCAGGCCACACAAGCATTTAAACTCATATTCTGTAAAAACTGTACAATAAACTGGTATAAATATGTGTTTATGAAATCTCTGTTAACATTATTAAAACTCCTAGCATAGCATATTTCTCTTACCTTAACTTTGAAAATCTCCTATAAAATTCTAACTCTATACCTGCAGGGTTCCTAACTCAACATCCTGAAAATAAAATCCCCCATAACAAAATATCAGTATTTTCTTACCTACAACATTTCTCAAGGGAAAGGCAAATATTGAATAAAATGTCTTACCCTGAAATTGAGACGAAAACCAACCCAACTTTTTCAACGATCAGCTTCAACAGACTTGCAAAGAACTTCGCTAGGAGCGTCGTGGTAGCCTCAGATCTTCGATCTAGCGAGAAACGGACGCATAATTGAAGAGAGAAGGAGAGAGGGACGTAAAGCGAGAGAGAGAGAGAGAGAGAGAGAGAGAGAGAGAGAGAGAGAGAGAGAAGTTTCTTGTGCCAATTTTTGTCAAAAAAAATATGGGTTTTGACAATTTATAGCACTGGGTTCGTCGACAAGTCTTTAAGGAATTTCATCGACGAACTTCCCCCCTCGTCGACGAATTTCAGACTGCCTCAAAACCTCTCTCGGTATTTTCTTGTCAATAAAACTCGCCCTCGTCGACGAGATCTTGTTGTACCCTCATCGACGAATCCCCTGTATTCTTCGATGAGGCCCTGATAAATTATTAGGGTATTTCCTCAAAGTACAATGTCGTCAACGAAGTTGACTGCCTCCTTCTGTTACTATTTCCATTTCCCCTCTCTCTTTAATATTTAAATATCATTATTTTTTGGGTCATTATAGTTTTAAATGGAAGACAAACTCTATTGTCTTGCATTGGTTAAATAGGAGATTGCTCTCATATGATACCGAATCAGGCTTTATGTCTTGGTCTTAGAGTTTTGCTACTGTGACACAAGGTTTTGGTGTATGATTTTGACTTAGAGGGAAGATTGGTTAACCTAAATTTGACAATACAATTTTCATGGGGATGGTTTCAGTATGTCTCTATAAGGTTATGGTTGGTTTAGTTGGTTTAGATCATACTTGTGGTAGTGTTATCGAATCTAAGATGTATTATCAGTAGATAATTAGCTAGTGAACTTGTAGGTGAACAAGAATACTTGAGAGACAACTTTGGAACATTAGGTGAGCTGCTTACTTCCCACGGTATCTTATTAGTTACTAAGTAAGCACCTTGAGGAGTGCTGAAGGGCAAACTCTTGACATCCATGAGTGTTGTCTTGGGCTACATTATGGGATTGGGAGCCCCATGAACGATCCATTTGAGAATGAAATCATGTGATACTCTTAATCCAAAGATTTTGGTATTCATCATTCTTGATCGTTAGCTGTACGGTTGATTAAGTAGTGTTATCCAAGCCCCTAGTTGTGCTGTGGGATGAGAGTTACCCTTAATGTTGGTGAATGTGAGTTTAACTCCGTTGTAGCTCAAGTGTGGGATCTTCAGTGACAAACTTAGTTGGATCAAGGGCGTAACAACCTTCTTATCTTATCATATAATAAAACATATTTAATAATAATATCACTCGAACCCGTAGGTAACGGGGCACACCTAACATACACAGCGAAAATCTAAGCAGCAGTAAATATAAATCACATTTTCTAAACCACAAAATACATATTACCAGAGTCAACTATATTCCAAAATACCATGTTTATATACAATCTCCAAAAATACGAAAAAACATTTACATATTTAGGAACCCACAACATAAATTTCTTGTCCCCTAGATAAAAACTTACCCTCCTAATAAGGTAGCACCAATCTAACTCAATAGCGGCCTCGATCCTCCGCTCTTTTTTAATTTCTTGAAAATTATTTAATGCTGGAGGTGAGACACCTCTCAGTAAAGGAAAATAAACTAAACACAGCTGTGTGGCAATATGAATATTTGGTGTTGTCATACACATACAATACATTTCATATACTAGAAAACATACATCATAGCATAACTGAATAAGCATATACCTTCATAATTTCTAATAAATCATATTGTACATAAAATGTCTAATATAACTAATAATACTGTACTTTACCCAGGATGAATAACTAGTTGATGTCATATATTACCCCCCATAACGGGTTGTGCAGCTCGAAAGTGACCCCGGCAATGATTGGTCGACTACTACAAAGTCAAAAATGTCTGTAAGTACGATGGGCCCGCCACACACTGGTCTGGATAGCCAGGTGGACATCTACAACTCTACACTAAAAGCCACATCGACTATCCATCTCCCACCCCCTCTACTAGCAGGGGTGGTTAGCACAAGTCTGAACATAATAATTTGATCTTTATAGCTGCGGTACTGTGCTTCTGTAACTGAATTAAACTATCATCCGAGTTCTAATAACATATAATACATGATAATATACTTGTCTAACATAAGTAGATCGATAGCATTTTCTGAAATAACATACATACATACGGCCTTGCGCCGATTTCTTTCTTATCTGCGGTCTTGCACTGAACATTCATAAATACGGCCTTGTGCCGAAATCATGCATAATACAAGGCCTTGTGCCGGCTATCAATCACGGTCTTTCGTCGAACATTTCATACTTATCATTTTGATTAAATAATTCATTTATCATGTATTTTGAAATCATAATGTACTGCATTATTTCATAATCTCTGAAAATATACCTTATTCGTAAAATTGTCATAACATAATACTTTCCATGTAAAATAATATTCATGCCACACAATGTTGAATAAAACCATACATTTTATTCTAAAATCATATTTTCTGACATTTCATAATATATACAAATTTCAACATAATAGCAGTATTTTCCCAAATATGCATTTTTACCAATCTACTTATATCTATATAATACATGCTTCCTAAAAATTAATTTTCTAATAAATAATAATAATTTGCATAAAAAATGACTGCTTTAATTTATTCCCTTACCTGATTACTGAAAAAGAAAACCCCCCTTAAAATTCACTGGTTCTACCCTCGCAGGGTTCCCCGATCAATACCCTGAAAACGACAACTCTCAGAACTAAATTTCAGTATTTTTCATAGACAACATTTCCTATAACTATGGGAAGACCATTTTGAATAATCAACCTTACCTTGATTCAGGGATAAATTTCAAACTATCCCCATCGACGATCCACTCCGACAGATATGCAGAGAACTTCCCTAGGAGTATCGTGGTGGTTTCAGATCATCGAACCGGCGTAAATCCGACCTAGAAACTTAGAGAGAAGGGATGGAAATCGAAGAGGAGAGAGAGGAGAGGGTTTCTGTGTGAAAATCAATTGAAAAATCGCGTTTAGGGCTATTTATACACTGGCCTTCGTAGACGAGCCACGTCACCTCACGCCGAGTCACGTCACCTCATCGACGAGTACAAGAAGGCAATTTGTCGATGAATACTATTCCTTTTCAAAGAAATTCAGAGCTAAAGAAAATAGCGTCTCGGTATTTGCTTCCGCCCTCTTTTTACAATTTCCATTTTCCTCTCTCTTTAATATTTAAATACCATCATTTTTCGAGTCATTACAAAGGGCTTTTGAGTAGTGAGACTTTACTATTGGGTTAGACAATTAAGTGTTTCCTCGAATGAGAATGAGTATGACTGGACTAGACTTGGTATAGTATTGCCACTACACAAGCATGATTCCTTGATACTTTGGCAAATTTAGGCAAATATGGTTCCTTTTGACCTTTAAGATCTCCACGTCCGTGACACTTTGCATCTTTTAGCAAAAGATAAAGTATTGTAACCATTTGATTGATATTTTTCTCATATTGTAGCTCTCATTTATCTTTTTTGTCATTTTCTCACTCAATCTATCTTTTACTAGAGTTGAGATTGGATTTTAGTTGAAAGACTACACTAGTTAAATAAGTATACATGCAGCTTACCAATTGCCTTAGCTTGTCAAATCCTGAAAATCATATGTTAAGCACTCTAGTAATGGCAAATTTAGTATATTGGAGTCATGAATAAGACCTTTGTGCCTTGTCATATAGAGGCCAATGTAACGTAAAGGCAAATACACATGTAGTAAGATAGTTGTCACTGCCAATTATACAGAGGACCCAATTAATATGCTTGATCAATTAATGAAGAAGATTTTTAATAACAAAGTGTTTGGATGATTCTAAAAGAATTGTGATCATCTAAGTCAAAAAATATAATTTTTCTAACAATAGTAATGGATTTGCCTTGAAAACCAAGGTGTAGTCCCAAGAGGGGGGTGAATTGGTTTCAAAAATTTCTTTTAATTCTTTTCAAGAATCCTTAACCTCTTTTAATTCTTTTTAATGAATTTTTTAACCTAATTTAATTCTTTCAATGAATTCTTGATTTCTTGTTGATTTATCAAATACAAAATAAATACTTAAAACAATATTCAATCCACAACCATATACCAACAAAGTACTTAACCAATCAATCAACCAAACCAATCAACTTTTCCAATCAACCACAATATTCCAACTAAGATATAAGATTCAACTTTTGTTTATTTGCAGCCATGTATATATATGAAAATTTGATTCAAGCCCTGTGGTTAATGCAAGCCCTATGATAATGAATTTGCTTTCTCAAAATGAAGTGCAATATAAAATCCAATACTCTTTTCAAAAGTTTAGACGATTAAATAAACTTTCAATTTAAAGAGTCTTTGGGTGTTTCACCAATCAACGTACTCTCTTACGGTTTCCGCAAAGTATGGATCAACCAACGTACTCCTTTTCGGTTTCTGCAATCCCAAAAACAAATTAAGCTTAAATTTATTTAATATCTAATCCACGTAGTATACATGATTAAAGAATTTAAAACATTCACGCAGTTCGTATATATTGAAAGTAAAGAGAGTAAGGGAGAGAGAGTAACACCGGGTTTTTACGAGGTTCAGCTTATCCCCAGTCTATGTCCTCTTCTTTGGCAAACCACTAAAGGATTCACTAAAAACAGTTCCTTTTCGGGCGAAATAACATCATTACACACTCCTTCAGTAGGCTAGAGCCCGCTTCTTCAAGTGATACCCCTCACTCGATCACTCCTTCAATTAGGCTAAAGCAACACCTCTCTAAGTGATACCCACGCTTAGCCAATGATCCAAACACCTCAAATCGTCCAAGAACTACAAGAAATATAAAATAAACACTACGTATAAGAGCACTTTCAAATAGAGCGGATTAGTACCAAATTCAGCACTATATATGTACTTCAAGAATTTAAATATAAAATATGAAATAGAATTGAAGTTCAAGTATAAGATATCACCAAGGGTTCTTTAGTGATTGATAAAACTCAGTATGAAAACGTTAGGTTGATGTTTTAGTAGCAATTCAGATGATTTCCCCCAGCAAGAGTATGAGCAATAGAGAACTTTTAGAGAAATTGAGAGATTGAATGCAAGTTTGTTGTGTAATAGCTTGGATATTAATTTCTTGAGGTTAAGTGAGTATTTATAGACTTTTTAGGATTAGTTTCCTTGTTCCTCAAGTTACTTGGAGTGTCCACCAAGTTTTTATAATGTTCATATTTGGAAAATTCATTTTTAAAATTTTGCCGTTAGAGTTTAAAATTTTGAAATCCCGTGGAGTCAGTCGGTTGGACAGGCGACTGGGTAGTGTATTTCACAAGGTCAGTCAGCTGGATAGGCAGCTGAGGCCTTTCTATCTACCAGAAATAAATTCAATTAATTTGTCAGTCAGCTGGTTCGACCACGTTCAAAAATGTCAATCAGCTGGGTGTGCCAGTCAACCGACTGATCTTAGTGCAAAATGTCAGTTGGTTGGGCAGTTATTCAACCATTGTATTCTTGTCAGTTGGCTGGTCAATCTAAGTATGTTCTGGTCAGTTGGCTGACAAGTCCATTTTCTGAAAATTCTTTCATTTTTAATTTTTAAACCCTTTTGTTATTTAAAAGACTTAAATATAACTTGTCCAACACATTTTCTGAGGTTTTAAAAATCTGGTCTCTAAGTCCATATTCAACCCTAAAAGAGCTTAAAAAAATATTTTAAAAGATATTTAAAATATGAAATACTTACATAAAGACTTCTCAGACTTTAAACATTCTTGGCGTTTGAGTCTTCATGCTTGTCTTTCTTTGAGCTTTCTTTTGCCTCTCTTACTTTTCTTCAAGCTTTGATATTCTTTCAAGCTTTAAAAATATCATGTTGAAATCCATGCTTTAGGCTTCATATGATCAACCTTCTTTGAAGTATAAGCTTTTAACACATTCTCTTTTGTAAACCCTGAAATAGCATTACTCAACCAAATATTTTAAGTTTCTCTTGTTTGTTAGCATCAAAATAGGATGTTAAACCTTGTAAGGCCAACAATCTCCTCCTTTTTAATGATGACAAATAAGGAGCAAAATGTGTAAGCCTTAAAGAGACTCCCCCTTACAATGAGCATCATCTTAACAAAATTTGTAATTTCAAGATCATTCAATATCATGCATATCAATACTAATTTCAAGATCATTCAATATCATGCATATCAATACTAATTTCAAGATCATTCAATGTCAAATACTCCCCCCCCCCCCCTTTTTTTACTACAAAATTTCAAAAATTTTCAATCAAAATTTTCAATACCAAGCTCAATTTTTCAATTTTTGCTCTAAAATTCTCTCCCTTTTGACATCAATAAAAAGAGTAGGATATAAACAAAATAAATCATATTTTGAGCATATGAATATCAAACATGCATACCAATTGATACCAATTGAGATTATCATTAATTCTAATACCAATTGTAACATTAAAGAATAGTACCAATTGAAAATTTATGATACCAATTAAAAATAATAATTCATGATACCAATCTTTTAGAAAAAAAAAAAATTAGAGAGAAAGTCATAATACAAGCAATGAGCCATAATACTCCCCCTGAATTTAATACATTCAGTTTTGATACCAATTATGTTTTTAAAATTATCATCTCATGTTTCAAACATTTGATTCATATCATGTATATGCTCATGAATACTTATATCAAATATCAATATCACATCAATGCCTCAACATACTTATGGATATAATTATACTTGTCATGCTCAAATACCAATTTATATATTCATGGATACTAATATACTTTGTAGGTACCAATGCTAATGTCACATTATGCTCAGTTCATGAATACTAAATTTTATAGAATGCAAGTTTTTCATTTATCCAAGTGATCCATCATAAGCATAAGAATTTATCAAGTCATATCAAAATTCATGTTTCTAAATCATGTTTAATAACTTTATGCTCAGATTTTCAAAATATAGTGAGCCATAAATCATTAATATTTTCATTGTCTTTAAAGATTTCAAGATGCCAATTTCAAGATATACACATGTAGCATAGAATGGAATGTATCATTATTATGTGCATTGTACTATACTTTTGTTTGGATTGTTCTTGTGTTGCTCAGGTATCTTCTATCTTAAGTTCCTTTCAAGCTTGTTTATAATTTTTTCTTTCAGTCAGTCGGCTGACTGTAACCTTCTTTACACACAGTTGTTCAGTCAGTCGGCTAATCTTCACAATTTTTCTGCCAAGCTTTCTTCTTTATCAAAACTACTTATGCAACAAGTTCTATTTTCTTTAGATATTCTTTTCTTTTGATTTCATATAAATATCCAAACTTCATGTATCTTAGTACTTTCTAATTTAAGCCTTGTATGATTCATTCATTGATTTAAGGCCAACATTTTTCATTAGCTTTCAATAAGCATTAATAAGCTTGAATAATTTTATCCTTACTCTCTATTTCAATTTATTTAATATCTTTGTATGATTTTCCATAGACTTGATATCAATTGAAGTTGAAGGATTTAGTTCATCTTGGTGCTCATGCTTTCTTGGGTCTGGATGGTTTAACAAGGAATGTTTTTTTAATTTTCCAAACTTGTTTTGTTTTTACACCTTTCCTCTTTAATGAACATCCAAATTTAACATACCCCTTTTTCTTACATAGAAAACATTGGTATGTGTGTAGGCATTTGAGGAGGTGCTAGCATAGTCTTTAGAGGCTTTTGTGAAATATCCCATATAGATATTCTTTTTCCTTTTATTTTCAATTCCATTGAATCCTATGTCTTCTTTATTTAAAGACATTCTTTGTGAGCCAATAATTTTGTCAAAAATTTCTTTTCCTCTAGTAAAATTGTAAATAATTTTGGCTTGATCCTCAATTTCTTTCTTAAGATCATAAATCTTAGAATTTTCTACATTTTTACCCTTTTCTTGGTTTTTAGACATCTTAGTAATTTTATCCTCTAATTTAGAAATATATAAGTCTTCCTCATTTTTCATAGAGGATTGGGATCTCAAGTCTTCTACTTCCTTCATCGATTTTTCTTTCTTGCTTTCTAATTTCTGGATGTTCAAATCCTTTTCTTTTTCAGCAAGAATTTTAGATTCTAATTCAGTCATCATAGCTTCATTTTTATTTTCTATTTTCTTGATTTGTAAGTCTTTTTCCTTTTCAGCAAGTTTGAGGGATTCTAATTCTTTCATCACTCCTTCAATCTTGTTTTTCAATTATGTGTATTGTTTAGTCATATTAACTAACATATTATGAACTTTGAATAAATAATTTTTGTTACTCTTCCTAAGATGACATGCTTTTATCATTGGATTCATTAGATGAATCACTATAAGAACTATTTAAGGATTTGGATGAGGAGCTTTCCTCATTGTCCCAAGCCATATAACAAGTATAAGCAACCTCTTGGTTACTTGATTCATTATCGCAACTACTTGTACTCAAATTGTCCCACGCAGTGGCTTTCATTACCTTTTTCTTTTTCTTCTTAAAATCTTTCTTAAGTGGTGGGCATTCCGGTTTTATGTGTCCATCCTTCTTGCAATTATAACATGTGGGGATTTTATTCTTTGATTTCTTTATATTGGTTTCTTCTTCATCTGATTCGGAGTTTTGGATTCTTCTTTTGAATTTGTTCTTTCTTCTAAGAATCCTTGCTAGTTTCTTGGATATATAGGCTAATTCATCTTCATCCGTTTTATCTTTATCCTCGTCATTGGAGTTTTTGTTTGAAGTTTTAAAGGCTATAGATTATTGGGCTTTATTTTTTCCATTCCTTTCATTTATTGACATTTCATATGTGAGGAGAGAACCTATAAGTTCATCTAAAGAGGTGCTTTTCAAATTTCGTCCTTTCGTTATCACAGTAGCTTTAGGTTCCCATATAGGTAGCAGACCTCTAAGAATTTTTCTAATCATTTCATAGGTGCTGTAAGTTTTTCCTAGTGCATTGAAAGAGTTAATTATATGGGTGAACCGAGTGTACATGTTTGTAATTGATTCATCTAGGTTCATCCTAAAAGCTTCATACTCGCTTGTGAGCATGTCTCTTCTACTATCTCTTACATCAATGGTTCCTTCATAAGTAACTTCTAATTTATCCCAAATCTCTTTGGCTGATTTGTAAGTCATGACCCTATTGAATTCATTCATATCAAAGGCACATTACAATGCATTCATAGCACTAGAATTTACTTGTAACATCCTATGGTCATTGTCGGTCCATTCTTTTTCTTCTTTCGAGATTTCCTTACCATCTACTATTTTAGTAGGAATTAAGTCACCATGTGTGACAACCTTCCAAGCTTTCCAATCCATGGTTTGTAGGTATATTCTCATCCTTTGTTTCCAAAATGTATAATTTAAACCAAAAAAGATGGGTGGCCTAGTTGAGGATTGACCCTCTCCAACGGAAGTGTAATGAACCCCCTTGAAATGGAATGAGCACAACACAATTTGTAATGAACTCAAGTGAGTGATAATTCCTTGATTGAATTAATTACTCGCAAGAAAACGAAATTACAAAGATGAACTGAATTTAATACTTCAATGCATACAAAGGAAATGGAAATGAGAAAGAACAGGTTGGCTGGTTCAAGAGAGCCACTCTCCAAAAACAGAAAAACAAATTGATTCCCAAAATTCTACCCCCCTGTATTCCCGCTGACCCCTAGCTTTATTCATAACAAACTCTAACTACTATTCTGGAATACCCCATGCGCTCTACTGTAGTTGGCAGCTCGGCCCAGCACCCGGCAAAGCTACCACATGATCCATGCCTTGGCCCATGACATCTCAGCCCGCGTAGAGCTGACCTGCGAGTGGCCGACCCGCCCAAGCTCCCCACTCAGTTCGGCCTCTTCTGCCAACCTCAGCTCCGAACCCCCGGTTCGAGCTCCCCTGCACCCACTTCTGACAACCTCAACTCCGAACTCTCGATCCGAGCTCCCCTACACCAAGTCGTTTCGTCCGAGCCCCTCAAGCCCTCTATTCGAGCTCCCCTGTAGCGAACCGCCTTGTCCGAGCTCTTCAACCTACTCGGCATCTTCAATCTGGCGATCAGCTCGAACCCCTTCTGTTCTAGCTCCCCTGTAGCGAACCACCTCATCCGAGCACTTCGATCTGCTCGGATCCCCTTCTGGTCGGTATCTCCGACCTTATTCATAACAATACCCTCCCCTTCAGAGCACCTTGCCCACAAGGTGAGGGAATTTCTCCTTCATCATGTGGTACCACTCCCATGTCGCCTCCTCCTTCTTCTGTCCCTCCCACCTAACTAATATCTCCGTTGCTGGAAGGTTCCTCTTTTTTTTCATTCGCCGTTCTAAGATCTCTTCCGGTTTTGCGCTGAGGGTTCCGTGGGAATCTGTGGGGGGAAGCCGTGGGTTTACTCTATCAAATGCCCCAAGATGTGGTTTGAGCTGAGATACATGAAAAACCGGATGGATCTGGGTTTCCTCTGGGAGTTCCAGTCGGTATGCTACTTCTCCAATTTTTTGTACCACCTGAAAGGGTCCGTAAAATCTCGGTGACAATTTCAAGCTCCGCCGAACTGCTACAGTTGTTTGTCGGTAAGGTTGGAGTCGAAGGTACACCCAGTCACCCACTGAAAACTTTCGTTCCCTTCTCTTTAGGTCAGCATACTTTTACATTCGCTGCTGCGCTTGTTGCAAATTATGTTTAAGGAGATCTAGGGTGACCTCCCTATCCCTGAGGTACTCATCTACCATTGCCACCTTGGTGGTCCTCGGGATATAGCTGATGAGGGATGGTGGTGGTACACCATACACAATCTGGAAAGGGGTAATTTTCGCCGAGGTGTGGTAGGATGTATTGTACCAATATTCAGCTAATGGTAAGTGCTTCACCCAATTTTTTGGCGTATCTCCCACAAAACACCTAAGGTATCCTTCCAAGCACTTGTTCACCACCTCTGTTTGGCCGTCCGTCTGTGGATGGTAAGCCGTACTGAATTTCAGTTGGACTCCTTGTAGATTAAAGAGTTCTTGCCAGACTTTACTTAAAAATGTGGTTCCCCTGTCGGAGATAATGGATCTTGGCATGCCATGTAACTTGAAAATGTTATGAATGAAACTCTGTGCTACTTGACTTGCCGTGTATGGATGACTTAGGAATTGGAAATGAGCATACTTGGAGAGACGATCTACCACTACTAAAATGACATCTTTCCATGTGAAAGGGGTAACCCTTCTATGAAATCCATGCTGAGATCTATCCACACCTCTCCTGGAAAGGGAAGGGGCTGTAGTAAGCTTGTCGGGTAAGTATTTTCTCCTTTCATTTGCTGACAAATGGGGCATTCCTTGATGAACTGCTTAACTTCTCTCTTTATGCCACGCCAATAGAAATCTCTTCTAGCTCTCTGAATTGTTTTTTCATATCCCTCATGCCCTGCTACTGCATTGCCATGAACTGTTTGTAATACTTGTTGCTTGATCTGTTCGTTTCGGCCTATAAACAGCTTACCTTTGTAGAATAATAACCCATCCCTTAGAGTAAACCCTTCTGCTGGTATGCCCGAATGAATTTGTTGCTGGATATTTTGTATTTCCGCGTCATCGGCATATGAGGCTTTTAAATCTTCGATCCACCCAAGAGTGGGGAGAGAAATAACCATTATACTCGCCTCATTGTTTGTTGGGTGATCGTCTGTTGGGTTGAGGGTGTCACCTTCTGAATCTTTTCTGGACAGAGCATCCACTACTCGATTTTCTTGTCCCATTTTGTACTGTACTATAAAATCATATCCCAGTAGTTTAGTGATCCACTTGTGTTGCACAGGAGTACCCATTCTTTGTTCCAACATGAATTTTAAACTCTACTGATCTGTTTTGACAACGAATGGCAGCCCTAAGATATATGGTCTCCACTTCTTAACTGCTGTCACTAAAGCTACCAATTCTTTCTTATAGGTTGACATGAGAAGGGCTCTACCCTTCAAGGCTTGACTGAAGTATGCTATGGGCTGCCCTTGTTGCATGAGTACTGCCCCAATCCCCTTGCCTGATGCATCACATTCAATTGTAAATTTCTTCGTGAAGTCTGGTAGGGCTAGAACAGGGGGAGTAGACATGGCCTCTTTTAATTCCCTAAAAGCCTTCTCAGCTTCCTCGTTCCACTGGAACCCGTTTTTCTTAAGTAAACTAGTCAGAGGTGCGGCTATAGCTCCATACCCCTTAATGAATTTTCTGTAATACCCAGTAAGACCTAGGAACCCTCTTAGAGCCTTGAGAGTCTTAGGTGAAGGCCAGTCAATCATAGCTTGTAATTTGTAGGGATCTGCTCTCACCCCCCTACCCGATACCAAATGTCCTAGATACTCCACCTTTCAACAGCCAAATTTGCATTTACTTCTTTTGGCAAATAGTTGTTGATCAAGTAGAATTTGTAGGGTCATTCTTAGGTGGTTGAGGTGTTCTTCCATAGATTTTCTATACACTAGAATGTCATCAAAGAAAACCAGAATGAATTTTCTAAGATGTGGTCGGAATACCTCATTCATCAAACCTTGGAAGGTTGATGGTGCATTGGTTAGTCCAAAGGGCATTACAAGAAACTCGTAGTGTCCTTTGTGTGTCCGGAAAGCGGTTTTAGGGATGTCCTCTGCCCTTACCCTTATCTGATGGTACCCGGATCTCAAATCCAGTTTTGAGAAGACCTCAGCCCCATGTAGCTTATCCAGCAGCTCTTCAATCACCGGCATAGGGAATTTATCCTTAATGGTAACCTGGTTCAGAGCACGATAGTCCACACACATTCTCCAGGTGCCATCAGCCTTTCTTACCAACAAAATAGGAGAGGAGTAAGGACTATGGCTCGGTCGTATGGTTCCTAACTCCAATAGCTCCCGAACAATCCTTTCTATCTCCTCTTTTTGAAAATAAGGGTATCTGTAGGGTCTTACACTAATGGGAGAAGTTCCCTCCTTAAGGGTGATCCCATGGTCACATGACCTAATGGGCAGTAATCCCCTCGGCTCTGCAAAGACTTGCTGAAATTCCTCCAACAGGGAGGTTAGCGGCAGGGAGATGCTGTCCATTGCCTCTTCTTTTATCCCTTCCAATGGTTGTAGAAAGATTCCCTTTCTCTCAAAGCAAGAGAGTTTTCCCTCCACTACTTCTTCTACTAACGCTTGGGAAGTGAGTCCTTTCAAACAAACAGTTTGGCCATTATGGTGGAACTTCATAGTAAGTTCTACAAAATTCCACATGATTTCGCCCAGCGTACTGAGCCACTGAATTCCTAATACAATATCACAGCCCCCTAAAACCAGGGAGTACATATCAGCTTCAAATCTAGTCCCTTGCACCACAAAGCTTACTGCTGGGCATCTTCCCTCACACCGGATCTCTTCTCCATTAGCTACTTTCACCTTCACCTTCTCCCCACTATCCAAGGTCAGCTTAAGTCTCCTGACCAGAGTTGGATCAATAAAATTGTGAGTGCTTCCTGTATCTACTAGTATCACAAAGGATTATCCCCTAAAACAACCAACCACTCTCATTGTTTTAGAGTGAGGGGATCCCGTCAGGGTGTGTAGGGTAATTTCCACTTTGTCCTCTCTCGGTTGTTGCTCCACCCCTGCCTCTCCCGAACAATCATGCCCTACGAATTTAGGGAATTCCTCCTCCTCATTAAAACAGTTGAGCTCATTTCCTTCCAATAAGAAAAGTTTAGCAGCCCCACATTTATGCCCTGGATGCCATTTGGCATCACAATTAAAACATAACCCCTTGCTTTTCTTTTCTCTTATCTGCTCTAGGGAGTATTTGTGGACTTGGGTGTTGGGTTTGGCTGCTGATTTGGTCACAGCCAGGTGATGAGATGGGCCAGAGTGCTTGGGTATGATATACTTCTTAGTCGCTAGGAGGTTTTCTTCTTGTATCCGTGCCTTACCATAAGCCATGTGAACATTGATCGGGTTCAAGAGTTTCACTGCCCACCGGATCTCCTCCTTCAACCCCCCCATGAACAAACTGAGCCGGTGGCCTTCATCAAGGTCTCTGACTCTATTGGAAAATTCCTCGAACTGTCTTGAACGAGGTTACAGTAGAGGTTTGTTTTAGGTTTGATAACTGCTCCAACGGGTCATCATAAGGAGTGACTCCAAACCGGGTATGCAAGGCTCTTTCGAATGCCTCCCAGCTTGTTAATAGACCAGACCTCTCTAGGTCCTAGAACCAGATTAAGGCCTTGTCCTCCATGTGGAAGGAGGCCAACAGAACCCTTTGATGGGGTGGAGTTTCTTGAAACAGGAAAAAATGATTGACCTTATAGAGCCAACCTACTGGATCCGAACCATTGAATTTAGGGAAATCAACTCTCACTGTTTTAGTTTGAATACCTGCTCTGTGTTGCTCCCCATTGAAGCTCTCACGGTGTTGGTATCCGAAGTCGTGGCTCGATGTCCTTCCTGGCCCTTCCTGGTCGAGTTTCTGCTTGCTGAGATTCTTCATGGCATCGGAGAGAGCTCCCAACTATTGAGTCACGGTGTTGAGTAGCTTCTGCTGTTCGGCTTGAGTGACTTGCTGCTCTTCTTGTGATCTCCTCAGGGCAGCGATGGACTCCAACATCTAGTTCATACGAGTTCCCTCTCCCATGGTGGTAGGAGCTTGGCTCTGATACCAATTGTAATGAACCCCCTTGAAATGGAATGAGCTCAACACAATTTGTAATGAACTCAAGTGAGTGATAATTCCTTGATTGAATGAATTACTCGCAAGAAAACGAAATTACAAAGATAAAATGAAATTAATACTTCAATGCATACAAAGGAAATGGAAATGAGAAAGAACAGGTTGGCTGGTTCGAGAGAGCCACACTCCAAAAACAGAAAAACAAATTGATTCCCAAAATTCTACCCCCTTGTATTCTCGCTGACCCCTAGCTTTATACATAACAAACTCTAACTACTATTCTGGAATACCCCATGCGCTCTACTGCAGTTGGAAGCTCGGCCCAGCACCCGGCCCAGCTGCCACATGATCCATGCCTTGGCCCATGACGTCTCAGCCTGCGAAGAGCTGACCTGCGAGTGGCCGACCCGCCCAAGCTCCCCACTCAGTTCGGCCTCTTCCGCCAACCTCAGCTCCGAACCCCCGGTTCGTGCCCCCCTACTCCCACTTCTGACAACCTCAGCTCCGAACTCTCGATTCGAGCTCCCCTACACCCAGCCGTTTCGTCCGACCCCCTCAAGCCCTCTATTCGAGCTCCCCTGTAGCGAACCGCCTTGTCCGAGCTCTTCAACTTGCTCGGCATCTTCAATCTGACGATCAGCTCGAACCCCTTCTGTTCGAGCTCCCCTATAGCGAACCACCTCATCCGAGCCCTTCGATCTGCTCGGATCCCCTTCTGGTCGGTATCTCCGACCTTATTCATAACAAGGAGCTACGCCTATGTGAGTCATTGAGATCTTTATATAACTACTTGTTAGGATTTGTTATAACCCCGCTCTGATACCAATAGAAAACCAAGGTGTAGTCCCAAAAAGGGGGGTGAATTGGATTTAAAAATTTCTTTTAATTCCTTTCAAGAATCCTTAACCTCTTTTAATTCTTTTTAATGAATTCTTTAACCTAATTTAATTCTTTCAATGAATTCTTGATTTCTTGTTGATTTATCAAATACACAATAAATACTTAAAACAATATTCAATCCATAACCATATACCAACAAAGTACTTAATCAATCAATCAACCAAACCAATCAATTTTTCTAATCAACCACAATATTCAAACGAAGATATAAGATTCAGATTTTGTTTGTTTGCAGCCCTGTATATATGAAAGTTTGATTCAAGCCCTGTGATAATGAATTTGCTCTCTCAAAATGAAGTACAATATAAAATCCAATACTCTTTCCAAAAGTTTAGACGTTAAATAAACTTTCAATTTAAAGAGTCTTTGGGTGTTTCACCAATCAACATACTCCCTTGCGGTTTCCGCAAAGTATGGATCAACCTACTCCCTTTCGGTTTCTGCAATCCCAAAAAAAAATTAGGCTTAAATTTATTTAATATATAATCCACGTAGTATATAAAATTAAAGAATTTAAAGCATCCACGCAGTTCGTATATGTTGAAAGTAAAGAGAGTAAGGGAAAGAGAGTAACATTGGGTTTTTATGAGGTTCGGCTTATCCCCAGCCTACGTCCTCGCCTTTAGCAAACCACTAAAGGATTCACTAAAACCAGTTCCTTTCCGGGAGGAATAACAACGTTACACACTCTTTCAATAAGTTAGAGCCCGCCTCTCCAAGTGATACCCCTCACTCAGTCACTCCTTCGATTAGGCTAGAGCAGCACCTCTCTAAGCGATACCCCACGCTTAGCCAATGATCCGAACACCTTGAATCGTCCAAGAACTTCAAGAAATATAAAGTAAACACTGCGTACTAAAGCACTCTCAAACAGAGCAAACTAGTACAAAATTCAGCACTATGTACTTCAAGAATTTAAATATCAAATATGAAATAGAATTGAAGCTCAAGTATAAGATATCACCAAGGGTTCTTTAGTGATTGATAAAACTTAGTATGAGAACCGTAGGTTGATGTTTCAGTAGTAATTCAGATAATTTCCCCTAACAAAAGTATAAGCAATAGAGAACTTTTAGAGAGATTGAGAGATTGAATGCAAGTTTGCTGTTTAATAGCTTGGATATTAATTTCTTGGGGTTAAGTGAGTATTTATAGACTTTTTAGGATTAGTTTTCTTGTTCCCCAAGTTACTTGGAGTGTCCACCAAGTTTTTATAACGTTCATGTTTGAAAAACTCATTTTTCAAATTTTCCCGTTGGAGTTTAAAATTTTGAAATCTCGTGGAGTCAGTTGGCTGGACAAGCAGCTGGGGCCTTCCTGTCTGCCAGAAATAAATTCAATTAATTTGTCAGCTGGCTGGCTCGATCACATTCAAAAATGTCGGTTGGTTGGGTGTGTCATTCGGTTAACTGATCTTAGTGCAAACTATCAGTCGGTTGGGCAGTTATTCAACTGTTGTATTCTTGTCAGCTAGCTGGCTAATCTCAGTATGCTCTGGTCAATTGGCTGACAAGTCCATTTTCTGAAAATTCTTTCATTTTTCATTTTTAAACTCTTTGTTATTTAAAAGACTTAAATATAACTTGTCCAACACATTTTTCGGGGTTTTAAAAATCTGGTCTATAAGTCCATATTCAACCCTAAAAGAGTTTCAAAAAATTTCAAAAGATATTTAAAATATGAAACACTTACATAAAGACTTTTAAGATTTTAAACATTCTTGGCGCTTGAGCCTTCATGCTTGTCTTTTCTTTGAGCTTTCTTTTGCCTCTCTTGCTTTTCTTCAAGTTTTGATATTCTTTCAAGCTCTCTCTTATATACTTCAAGCTTTAAAAATATCATCTTGAAATTCATGCTTTAGGCTTCATATGTTCAACCTTCTTTGAAGTATAAGCTTTTAGCACATTCTCTTTTGTAAACCCTGAAATAAAGTATTACTCAACCAAATATGTTAAGTTTCTCTTGTTTGTTAGTATCAAAATAGGATGTTAAGCCTTGTAAGACCAACATGCCCTATTTACCATTCAAACACAATCCATTTTCTTTTTAAATAATTGCATCATAAATAAAGTATAATTATATTTTTCGTCCTTGATTTATAAGATCACATCAATTTTATGGGGCCTCATTATTCAAGAAATAAATATTTTTAATCCTTTTCGTCAAACTTTATGATTATATGTATTTATCATCATTTCACTAATTCATTGAATTGTCACCATTTCAGTAATTCATTGAATTGTTTCAATCAATCTTTTTTATTTTGGAGAAAAAGTATTGATAAAAAAAGTTCTACATAAAGTACAATGTCTCATTACCTCGTCTGATGAAAGAAAAAAAAATTCTACGTTATCAGGGAGTGTGTATCATGTCTACCCTATCTATTACTAGCCATTGAATTTCAAAATCAACAGGGATTTAATTGGGTGAATACCGACAAAAAGCTTACATTAAAAAAAGAAGGAAAAATCTCATTTATGAAATTTTCTGAATCATACATTGAACTAGATAAAGAATGATGTGATACTCTCAGCCCAAAGATTTGGGTATTCATCATTCTTAGTCATTAGCTATACCGTTGATTGAGTAGTGTTATCCAAGATCCTGGTTGTGACGTGGGATGAGAGTTACCCTCAAATGAGAATGAGTACGATTGGACTAGAATTGGTAATAATCTTGCCACTATACAAGCATGATTCCTTGATACTTTGGCAAATATGATTCCTTTTGACCTTTAAGATCTCCACATCCGTGACAGTATGCATCTTTTAGCAAGAGATAAGGTATTGTAACCATTTACTTGATATTCTTCTAATCATATTGTAACTCTCATTTATTTATTTATTGTCATTTTTCTCACTTGATCTATCTTTTACTAGATTTGAGGTTGGATTTTAGTTGAAAGAATACACTAGTTAATTTAGTATATATGCAGCTTAATAAGAATTTTGTTTTTCAACATTGAATAGAAGATAATTTACTTTCAGTCAGTCCTGGTGTGCTCCTCTAACAAACCTAAAAAAAATAATCTTTTTTCATTTAATTTCAAAACTATGTACTCAACTCATTGAGTTCTATAAAGTGGCCACTTGTATAGAACCCTAGGCAAAAAAAAAAACAACCATAAAATAAAGATGTGCCTTCAACCCCCTTCCCCTCCTCCCATTTTATACCTATCTTGTGCTATTGTTTGAAAAAGAAAAGCACATCAGAAAGAGATAAAGGTAAGCTCTATTAATACAAAATCACTTTACTTTATTGGAGTCATGAATAAGGCCTTTGTGCCCTGTCATATAAAGGCCAAAGTCATATTAGGGCAAATACACCTGTGGTAAGAAAGTTGTCACTGCCAATTATACAGAGGATATATATATATATATATATAAAATCAATTAATGAAGAAGATTTTTAATAAAGAAGTGTTTTGGATTTTATATATATATATATAAAGAAGTGTTTTGGATTATTCTAAAAGAATTGTGATCATTTAACCCAAAAACATAATTTTTCTAACAATAGTAATTGATTTGCCCTATTTACCATTCAACACAATCCATATAGTCCTTGATTTATAAGATCACATCAATTTTATGAGGTCTCATTATTCAAGAAACAAAATAATATTAAAACCCTATCATCAAACTTTATGATCACATGTGTTTATCACCATTTCATTAATTAATTCATTGAATTGACACCATTTCAATAATTCATTGAATTGTTTCAATCAATTTTTTTTTTAATTTTAGAGAAAAAGTATTGATAAACAAAGTCCTACATAAAATACAATATCTCATTACCTCACTGGCGAAAGAAAAAAAGTTCTATGTTAAGAGGTGGGGTGTGTACTGTGTCTGTCCTATCTATTACTAGCCATTGAATTTCAAAATCAACAAGAATTAATTGGGTGAATACCAACAAAAAGGTGCATTAAAAAAGAAGGAGAAATCTCATTCATGAAATCTTCTGGATCATACATTGAATTAGATAAATAATGATTTCTTTACAAAATTTTATATAATCACATCATAAAAACATTACAATTATATTCTTAGTCCTTGGCTAAGGTCACGTCAATTTTATGAGGTCTCATTGTTCAATAAAAAAAAGTACTTTTAAGCCTTCTTAATCAAACTTTACAATCAATCATCCATGTGATCATCGTCATTTCATTAATTCATTGGATTGTCAATCAATTTTTTTAGAGAAAAAGATATTGAGAAGCAAACTTCAACATAAAGTGCAGTATCTTATTACCCAATCTGAAACAGTTCTATATTATTTGGGGTTGTGCATCATATATATATATAGATATATACCCGACCTTTTACTAGCTGATAAATTTCAAAATCAACACTGATTAAATGGATGCAAACAATAAAAAGGTACATAAAAAAAATCAATAAGAAATCTCATTCATTGAATCTTTTGAATCATACATTGGACCTGGTAAAGAACGACTTCTTTACAAAATAAAATATTAATTTTAAAATTTTTGAAACGAAACTTTTGGAGTACTTTTGAGATATAAAAGCCTGATTTACTATAAATAAAAATAAAATTAGAAAACTAAAATTATTAAATTAATTAATCTTAATTGGAAAAAAAAAAATTTGTTCTCATATATGAAACTTGGGCATGTGTATAAAAAAACAAGTATATATTTAGATAGAGAGAATGGGATCTGTGAAGATGAGTATTGGGCTTGGGGGTCCTTGAGGGGACCCAAAGGTGAAGCCTGAATGAAGGGGAAGGATATGACATAGGGCTAGAGTCTTCGAAGGGGAATTTTGCCTGTAGGTCTCTGTGTCCCCTTTCCTTATTTATATATTTATATGTTTATTGGGTTTTCAATTATTTGCTCCTGGTCCCTCTTCCTCACAACCAACCTGAACTCTTATTTATGTATCTGTGACCCCCAAGATAAGGATTGGACCTACCCATCAACCTAGCTCTGTCTACTCACGTACACACATCTACGTTCAATGCACATCCAGCTGACTTCTTTGAACTTAAAAAAGGATTTTTGTCTCATGAAATCAACACCGGCATACATGCATGTACCCTCCTAGCTAGCTAGGGTTTATCTTATTTTGCTCAGACCAGGAGGAGCCTGCAGTAGTCAGATATTGCTGGCCTTTCTTCCTTTAATATATATATATATATATATATATGTTGATCGGAAGATTAAAATTGCACAACCGTTGGATTTAGAGACGATCCAATGGCTGTGATAAAAGTCACAATAAATAAATAATAAAAATATATTTTTTAACAATCTCCACCTTGACTTTTAACCATCGTCAGGCACAACATTCCATCCTATCACAGTCCAACTATTTTCACACCCTTATGAAAGGTCGTGTGGCGCTAGTTAAATCACTTTTGCTTAACTAGCCAGCCTAACGTTTATCAACATTCATCCACGACGCACTTTCATTAACATTCATTCAAATAATAGCGGAAACAGTAATCAATTCATGAGAGTTGTGGCAAGCAAGCAGTAAACATTAAAGCAAACGTAATTCATTAACAACATCTTCGTTGACATGGTGTGTTTAGTGAGAGAAGCAAGTAAGCTAAACACGTTGACAATAGCTAGTGAGTTTTACAATGACTGATGAACACTCACCCTCCCCTAAAGAGGTTTTTATGTAATTATCATCCTGACACTAGGAAACATCAAATTGACCGAGGAGTCATACTGCCTTATTTGGCATACAAAGACACTACTAGCAGAAAATAACCCTACACTAATATTTACATGATAGAAACTCATCTAAGCACACGAGATAAGCGGTCACAGGCAAGCATAATGTCCTGAACAAGCTTGGCTCATGACATTCTCCCCCACTTATGCGGTCGACGTTCTCGTAGACTTTGGCGGTAAGTACACTTCAACTTTGTCCACGAGCGGCTTCAAATCTTTCGTAGAAATCCCGCTGATTTCTTTGTCATCAAGGCATTTCCACTTCACTAAGAACTTCTGCCGCTTCTTCTTTGAGGATATGAACTTTCTATCTGCAAGGATCTTTTCAACTTCACGTTTGTCAGGTTGCACTGTCTTCAACTCTGCTCTGTTGAACTGACTTCTGCTCAGGTCATTGGTGTTGGTGTTGAATAGCTTGAGGCAGCTGACATGAAACTGCAGTCTTCTCCCCTGATCTGCCCTTCTTCATCGGCTTAGAAGCTTTCTCCAGATAGGCTTGGGCAAACTCTACATTCTGTCTCCATTCACTAGTGAAGATGTACGCCCTGAGAATTTTTTGTCTGTATGGCTCGCCCACTGTGTGAGGTAACAGCAGCAGCTGGCTTGTAACAAACTCAAAAGGACTCTTGTTGATTGTTGAGCTCCTTTGGGCATTGCCACAGAACGAAGCCACATCAAGTAGTTGCACGTCATTCTTCTGGTTGTCGTTGACAAAATGACACAAGTACTCTTTCAGTAACCCTCTGAATCTCTTCATCTGTTTTCCTATCTATCGGTGATAACTCGAAGAGAAGTCAAGATATAACCTGAATATCTTGAAAAACTCTGTCAAGAAGTTGTCAGTGAACATTAAATCTCGGTTACAAATAATAACTTGGGGAACACCCCAATGTTTTTCAATAGTCACAAGGAACAATTGTGTAGTCTCCTCTGCCGAACAGAACTTTGGTGCGGCCCTGAAAGTATCATACTTCTTCCGCTCCCCCTTGTCTTGTTGGAAAGTAAGACAAGTTTTGGTATGATCAACCACATCATCCCTCGTGTGTGGCCAATAATACCTCCCCAATAGTCCTGTCATTGGAGTCATTCTCCGTGAATACCCCTCAACAAACTTCCTACGATATTTAGTAAGGCCAAGAAAGGAACGCAACTCCTTCACTGTCGTGGGGATCTTCCGTTCTTGAGCCATCCTTACCTTCTCCATACCCCTCCGAATACGACCTTGTTGAACCACATGACCAAAGAATTTGTTGCTCCACTGAGCGAAAGAGCACTTCTTTTTCTTCACATCTAGACTGTTTCCCCTCAGCCTATCAAACACCTTTCGTTGATGCTCTTCATGTTTCCTCTGAAACAACACTGATGCTCCTAACAGTGTTTTGGAGGTTCGAAGACATCCCGCTTCAATTCATCAAGTTGTTTCCCCAACTCTACTATCTCTCAAGGCACAATCCGACATGGCCCTTTAGCAGGTGGTTTCACTCCTGATAACAACTCGATCTCATGCTCCACAGTCCGTCGTGAAGGCAAATTGTGACGCAGCTTATCCGGCAACACCTCCTTATCCTCATCCAACACTGCTTGGATGGTTGTAGGCTCCGGCTTTTGGCCTACTTCTTTGTCTACCACCACCGTGGCTAAACGTGTCTGCTTACCCTAACCCAATCCCTCATTGAGTTGTATGGCTGAAAGAGACTTCTCATCATCTCCTTTCATCGCAACGACTTGCACCATGCACGAGTGATCTCCCATTAGATATAGGCAACTAGCCGAAGGCATCAGCACTGCCCTCGTCCCCTTTAGGAACTCCATTCATAGAATGACTGGAAAGTCATCCAATGGCGCCGCTGTGAAATTCGCATGACCTTCCCACTATCCAAGCTTTACAGTCACTTGCTTGGCTACTCCTAGAGTAGGCTGGGCTACAGAGTTAAATGCTTTCATATGTCATGTATCCTTCTCTAAGGACAAGTTGAGTCTCCATGCTTCTAACTGCGAAACAAAATTATGAGTAGCCCTCGTATCCACCATAGCATGGGTACTCTTCCCATTTATCCCCAAGTCCACAAGCATTAACCCTTTTGCTCGTGTAACTTTCGGAGTTTTTTCCTGCTTTTCCAATGCGCTCACCAGCTGCACTGAACCCACCCTCGGGGGATCATCCTCTTCCTCCTCGCTTTCCACCCCTTTTCCCAAAGTAGAAGCTTGTAAGGCATTGAGTAATCCCTTATGTTGACACTCACTCACTCTGTGAGATCCACTACACAAGTAACACAATTTTACTCTTCCCCTTTCCATTGGGTGTGTTGAACCTTTGAGACGACGAAGCTTCCTTTGAGGTTGATAATTTAGTGTCAGCTCCCCCACTCTTGGGTTTGCCTTTCTTGAAAGACTTTCCACCGTTTCCCTCTCTTCCAAATTGTTTGGACGAAGCGGTATCATCACCAGCGTAGTTAGTCAAGCATTCTGCAGCAGCTTGTGTAGTTGACAAGTCTTGAACTCTTTGCCTATGAAGTTCAGTTATTGCCCACGACTTCATCCCCTCTAGAAAATAGAACAACTTGTCTTTCTCCGACATATCCCGAATATTCAACATTAAAGTAGAAAATTGTTTCACATATTCCCTGATCAACCCCGTATGTTTGAGATCTCTCAGTTTTCTCCTTCCATTATACTCAACATTCTTAGGAAAGAATTGGGCCTTGAGCTCTCTCTTCAATTCTGCCCAACTATCGATTACACAACTTCCATTTTCAATCTCTTGGTACTTGGTATGCCACCACAGTTTAGCATCACCAATCAAATACATGGTCGCAGTATTCACCTTTGCCTGTTCTGAGGCCATCCTCACAGCGCGAATGTAACGACCCAGAAAATATTGATATTCAAATATTAAAGAGAGGAAAATGGAAACAGGAATAGAAGAAGGCAGTAAACTTCGTCAACAAACGCTGAGCGTTCATCGACGAGTGCACAAGGAAACTCGTCGACGAATACAAGGCTTTGTCGACGAGTACATAAGGAAATTCGTCGACGAATTCAGGGCATCGTCGATGAGAAAATACCGAGAGGGTGTATGGAGCAGCCTGAATTTTGTCGACGAATACAGGGACTCGTCGATGAATTTAATGAAGGACTCGTCGACAAGGTGACGTGTCTCGTCGACGAATCTGGCAGTATAAATGGAGGGAAACCGAAAAATTTTGTCATTTTCAGCGCCCCTCTCTCTCTCTCTCTACGACTCTCTCTCTCACTTTTCTCTTCCTTTTCGGGCACATTTATTGCTGGATCGAAGATCTTAGTCTACCACAATGCTCCTAGCGAGATTCTTTACAAGTCTGCCGAAGTGGATCGTCGGGAAAACAAAGTTGGATTTCATCCCAAATTTAGGGTAAGGTCTTTTATTCAATTTTTGATTTCCTGACAGTTATAGGAAATGATGTAGGCTAAGAAATACTGATGTTTTGTTCTAGAGGATTGTGTTTTCAGGATGTTGATCTAGGAATCCTACGGGTATAGAGCCAGAATTTTTAAGGGGCTTTCCAAAGTTAAAGTAAGGGAAATATGCTATGCTAGGAGTTTCCATAATGTTATTGGAGATTTCATCGAAAAATGTTTATTCCAATTTATTATACAGTATCTATAGATTATGAGTTTAAATACTTGTGTGGCCTAAGTAGACTTTTATGTGACAATGCAATTTATATAGCTTTTATAATATATATATATCATACTATACTGAATGTATGAAAGTAGACAATATATACAGTTTACATAGTTTTTTTCCAGTGTATGGAATTATACAGAATATGCAGATATAGATATATATTCACAGAAAATTTTACAGAGAATTGTACATGCAAACACAGCTTTTATATGAATAGTTTCATGAAACAGAGATATATATATATATATATATATATATATACATGTATACAGTGTTATTTAAATCAATATTTATATCACAACTTTATACAGAACAGTATATATAGAGAGTTTAGTATGCCATGTTTCCTATTACCATAACATACAGGGTATACAAATAGAGAATATAGACAGTGATACATACAGATATATATATAGAGGTAGCATCAAGATGCTACAGATACAGTATACAGAGTTTATAGTAATTACAGTATAGAAAGATAGCATGATGGTAATTTTGGAAACATGGCGAAAACAGTAAATGAGTATATATGTATATAGTATCAGATCCCTGTGAAAAGATTACAGACAGATACAGTACAGATATAGAATATAGAGCACGGTACTGTTGCTATATACAGATAGAGTGCAACCACATATCTCAGATAGTGTGTGGGTATCGTCTAACTGTGCTCAGAGAGGATGCAGCTCCCCAGTACGCTGGGTAGAGGGGGCCAGTTAGACGAGGTAGCAGCCAATCCCGCGCCTAGGAGAGGATGCAGTTTGGCCGGGCTGAGGTAGTGTAGAGTATATTGACTTATTTGGAGGCCCGACCAGATAGAGTCCCGCCTACGGGCCGCACAACCTGTCATGAGGGGTCAAATCATGACGTACAGAGTCTTAGGGAATAAGTACAGTTATATATATGTATACAGTTTTACAATATATGATGAGTATAGTATGATATTATCAGTAAGAAAAGTAGAAAATACAAACGATTCAGTATATTTTAAATTGAGAAACAAAGATATGCTTTACAGATTAATTATTGCATTACAGTTTAGTTGCTATTTTTAAGTATTCTTAACTTAGTTGTCACACACTAGTAATAGCATATTTCCACTTACTGAGCGTCGACTCACCCCATTACTTTACCCTTTTTCAGGTGAGCCAGCTAGGCGAGCAGATCAGGCTCGCGGATAGAAAGTTGTTTGATCACCCTGGTTATAGGATGAATTTTTGTCAGAGCTGAGTATTTTTGAGTAGATGATGTTGGAGGGATATTTTTGTGTGATTATGGTCTGCATATATATAGAATTCTGGTATTGCATAGTAAATATGTAAATGGTTGCATAATATTTGTTTCTGCTGCTTAAGTATGGATATGAATATATATATATATATATATATATATATATATATATATATATAAATGGTATGAATTTTGAGGTTGTTACAGCGAAAGTACTGCTCCACATCAAACAAGAAGTTCTCTAACTCCTTGGCATCTCAGGCACCCCCATACGTCCTGGATTCTGGTACCTTGGTCTTGCTAACTCCTGGAGTGTTGGAGTTCCCCATAGCAAGAACCATCAAATTCACCTTTGCATCCAGATCAACCATTCGTAACTACAAAGTTTCAACTGTATGGCGAAAGTCCTCTAACATGTCGCCTATCAAACCTGCTTGATGTTTTTGTGATCCCCTCACTTCATCAAAAAGTTCTCTCATCTAGGGGCCACCTCTGTAGCCACAGTATTGGTTGTTGTATCAACATATGCTTCCAACATGCTGATCCTCTCAACATTGTTTGGTGTCATGGTCACTTACCAAAGCTTTCCAAATCCAACAACAAACGCAAACAAATTCATGTAGCAACTCAACCTTGGGCTCTCACCAAGTGTCACGAACTTAGCTCTGATACCAAGTGTCACGGACCAACTATTTTTACACCCTTGTAAAGGGCCGTGCGGCGCTAGCTAAAGCACTCTTGCTTAACTAGCCAGCCTATCATTTACCAATATTCATCCATGACACTTTCATTAACATTCATTCAAATAGTAGCGGAAACAGTAATCAATTTATGAAAGTCGTGGCTAGCAAGCAATAAACATTAAAGCAAACGTAATTCATTAACAATACCTCCATTGACATGGTGTGTTTAGCGAGGGAGGCAAGTAGGCTAAACACGTTGACAATAGCTAGTGAGTTTTACAATGACTGATGAACACTCACCTTCCTCTAAAGAAGTTTTTATGTAATTATCATCCTGGCACTAGGAAACATCAAAGTGACCGAGGATTCATACTGCCTTATTTGGCATACAAAGACACTACTAGCAGAAAATAACCCTACACTAATATTTTCATGATGGAAACCCATCCCAAGCACACGAGATAAGCAGTCACAGGCAAGCATAATGCCCTGAACAAGCTTAGCTCGTGACACATCCCCACGCTCTGGGATGCTCTGTCAAAAATCAACAAGAGACTACACTAACTAAGTCCAGACAACACTTGAACTTAACTAATGTAACAAGTTTCATGAGCATATCTGCAGCATTTCCATCTGTGTGGATCTTTAATAACTGGAAGTTACCGCTTTCAACCCAACCTCTAACTGCATGGTACCGCACGTCAATATGCTTCATGCAACCACCTGATTCCTTACCAAGTGGATCGCACTCTGACTATCACAAAATACGTGTAACCTATCCTGCATAATACCAAGTTCCTGAATCAGTCCAGTTAACCGCAAAGCCTCCTTACCTACCTCTGCCAAAGCTATGTATTCAACTTTTGTAGTAGACAAAGTTGTAGTAGGTTGCAACATAGCCTTCCAACTAATGGAACCAGCAACCATGGTAAAAATGAAGTCAAAAGTATACCTCCTCTTATCTAAATCACCTGCATAATCAGAGTCCACATAACCCTGAACATTATAATCATCAGTACTTTCAAACAAGATACCATAATTAGAAGTGCCACGCAAATATCTGAAAATCAATTTCACCACATTCCAATGCATTATACCTGGATTAGCCATATATTTGCTTACCAAACTAACTGCATATGACAAATCTGGTCTACTACATATCATAGCATACATCAAACTCCCTACTGCACTGGCATAAGGCACACTAGCCATATCCAACTTATCCTCATGAGTAGAAGGACACAGTTTAGCAGACAACTGAAAATGAGTAGCTAGAGATGTACTTACTGGTTTAGCCTTATCCATATTAAACTTTTCCAACACCTTCTCAATATACTTACCCTGTGACAACCACAACTTTTTATGTTGTTTGTCCCTCCTGATTTTCATGCCAAGGATCTTTTTAGCTACACCAAGATCCTTCATCTCAAACTCATCCTATAACCTGGCTTTCAACACATTCAACTCATAAGTACTATTAGAGTCAATCAACATGTCATCCACATATAGCATAAGGATCATATAAACACCACTATTAAGCAATCTAAAGTAAACGCAACTGTCATAACTGCTTCTAACATACCCAATCCTCAACATATAAGAATCAAACCTCTTATACCATTGCCTAAGGGATTGCTTTAAACCATAAAGAGACCTATTCAACTTACATACCAAGTGTTCTTTACCTTGTTCCACAAACCCCTCCAGTTGCTCCATAAAGATATCTTCCTCTAACTCACCATGAAGGAAAGTTGTCTTTAAATTCATCTGTTCAATATCTAAATCATGTGTGGTAACCAATGCTAACAAAGATCTAATAGAAGCATGCTTAACAACAGGAGAAAATATTTCATTATAATCTATACCTTCTTCCTATTTGTATCCTTTTGCTACTAACCTGGAATTCTATTTTATCTCTTCTGATTCTAAAGTAGGTTCTTTCTTTTTGAAAACCCACTTATCAACTTCCTATCCTTGGGCTTCTGATCCAACACTCAAGTGTTATTCTTATGAACAAACTCCATCTCCTCAACCATGGCTCCAAGCCAACTATCTCTTTCAGATCTCTAAATTGCTTCAGGAAAATCAGAAGGATCTCCACTACTAGTAATCAAAGCAAATGAAACAAAGTTCTCAAACTCATACCTGACTAGAGGCTTAACATTCCTCCAATACCTCCATGTCTATTTCAGTTGCTGCAAGAAATGACGGCAGCAACATCTGGCACCAACGCCTTGGTCACATGAGCGGGAAAGGACTCAGGGTGATGCACTCAAAGGAAAAATCGAGTGGTCTACAGTCAGTGCAGGTTGACATGTGTAAGGATTATATAGTTAGGAAACAGAAGAGGGTTTGTTTCGAGATAAACACCTATGCCCCAAAGAAGAAAGGACTAGAACTGGTCCACTCAGAATGTGTTACGACACATCAGCAGACTACCGAGATTCCTCAGGCAGAGGAACATGTGGAGCAGATTGTTGCACCACCACCTACTACTCCAGCACTAAAGCTTAGGAGATCTACTCGGTCTCATATACCAAACAAAAGGTATATTGATTACTTACTTCCTACAGATGGAGGAGAGCCTGAATGCTATGATGAAGCATGTCAGGTGGCAGATACGAGCAAGTGGGAGCTTGCGATGAAGGATGAGATGAAGTCCCTCACCTCCAACAAAATGTGGAAGTTGCCCAAAGGCCTTCACAGCAAGTGGGTGTACAGAATCAAAGAGGAGCATGATGGCTCCAGAAGGTACAAGCCTCAATTGGTAGTTAAAGGTTTTGAACAAAAGGAAGGGATTGACTATACCGGCATCTTTACACCAGTTGTGAAACTGATAGCCATCAGATTAGTCCGCAGAAATTGAGCAGATAAGAATGTGGCAACTACAGAAAAACTGAAGTTGTGTTCAACTTCAGTTGGTCTTCATGTCTAAAGACATATGTTGAGCACATCATTTATTCATGATACTGATAGAGGAGGCATCTCTATCTCCAAGTGGGAGATTGTTAGAGCTTGAGCCAGAAAACAGTCAAGAGATACAGCTAGAGACACGTTGCAAGTTAGGAGCTGAGTCAGAAACGCGATGTATTTATCCACCATTAAACCTTTCCATTATAACTTTCATTCATGATTAATTTTATCTTAATTGTGATTTAAATTCCAAGCCCTATAAATATAGGGTTGTGGAAGATGTAAAATACAGTGCAGAGAGAGCACAAAGAAGCTCAGAGAGAGCAGAAAGGAAGAAGGGAGGAAGAGAGAGAGAGAAAGAGTGTGTGAGAGTTGTAATTTTTCCGGTGATAGTGAATATTTGGTGTGTGCTCCGTGGACGTAGGTCGTTATTGACTGAACCATGTTAAATTTTTTGTGTCACTTTGATCTGGAGCTCACAGGTTCCTAACAAAGGGAGAGTACAAAAAAACCCTCCCAAGCCAGCACCAGCAACCAACCAAACTAGGACAACAAAACTAAACATGACTAACAAAGAAGATAAAAACATAAATACAGTCAAACTCAAAACAAAAATACACCAAACAAAACTCTATAGTTGAACTAACGACGAACGGAAACGATACCACATTTATCCATCTGAAGAATACCTTTCAGATAACGTGGTAGAAGGTGTTGTTTTTCGTAAATTACATTGTTTCCCAATTCTCCTTCTTTAGGTGAGTTAACTGCACTTAGGAAAATAACATATTAGTGGCAACTCCGTCAAACTTTAATATTATTATTTCTCGTCATTTCGGACCCTTTTCTGGGACGTTACGACAGGGTGTATTTAAAACTTTGGAAATATCTGTTGATGTTTATGATGTGTGGATTTAGGTTTGGACATATGTAGTTGCTCATTATGGTGGTTGGGTAAAGTTTGACAACTCTACCCCTTTGGGAGCCATATACAAGAGATCTTCATAAACAAAAATTAAAACTAAGTTAAGGTTAGTTAAGGTCATATAGGTCATTTAGTTCTGTCATTTGTTAGTATCAATTGAATGTTTAAAATATATGAAAATTAACTTGACTCAAAAACTTAAACTAGGTCAACTATATATATAAACCACTCATCTTGATCCACTCAATTTTTGTAGAAAAGTTCTCAACAATATTATGACGCCCAAGAAATTAACTTACCAATGAGGATCTTAAATTATTAATGGTACTATTCAATTCATGGTTTGGAGTCAATGTTCTTACTAAAGGTAAAACTCAAAGAACTAGTGTGAACTTAAGGACGCGAAAATTTACTTTATGCCCAAATACACACAAGAAACCCTATTCACCCTCGTAAAATCTTTACTTTTTGAATACAGTTTGTATGAGTGATAGAATTGAATAAAATCAAATTGATCACTTCATTTATCTATAATTTATCTATATTTTTTATTAAAATTTTATTCTTTTCAAATATCATCACCCCGTTTGGTAGAATTACTATTTTGGAGCTAAGTAGTGAATACATAGTTCACTTGGGATCAAGAATGAACTTCATAGCTGGACGTTGAGGCCACAGCCACCGTATTATATAGTGATATATATATATATAGACACACACGCACATTAATTAATGAATTAAGCAACCGACCTACCACCAAACAAATGACAATTGTTCCTTTCCATCAATTAAGGAGGATCTTGAGGCATATCTTCAACTTTACAAGTCACATGATTATTGTCATCTCATTCATCCATTGAATTGTTTCAATCCAAAAAGGAAAATAGTGTGTGTGTATGCGAGAGAGAGAGAGAGAGAGAGAGAGAGAGAGAGAGAGAGAGAGAGAGAGGTTAATGAGAAGTACTATAGTTCTTTAATCCAATGTCTCATCACCCCGATCATCTTCTTTTTGTTTTTTTCTAAAAAAAAAGTAATAAAAATTATGTATGTTACATAGATATGACTTATATTATTATGAATTTGGTCCATTTTTTGTTTTAAGGAAAGAGCTCGAGTGATTTGATGATTTTCTTTTGAAAAAAATAAAGAAGGTAATTTTTGAATATGTGTACAATAAGTTTTCAATATGATGATTAAAATTGTTACCTTTTAATTAAAAAATTTAATGTTCTTTCAAAAGTAAATTACGTACAATGAACCATTGTTCTTAAAAGGGAGGTTGAATATTGTATAATTTTTTTAAAAAAAAAAAGTAAAAATATATTGAGGATGTTGACAAGAGCATTTTGAAGAGGCAGATACATGCAATTTGAACCAATTTCTTTCCCTTTTTTTTTTAATTAAAAAAAAAAGTTCAACGAAGAAGTTGGATGCAATGCATTGAATATGAGGACTTGGGTCAATTTGTAGGTCCTATTCTTTGAGTGTGGAAGATATAAAATTGTGATTAAGTAGGTAAGCAAAAGGATAAGGCCCTACTAACATTGGATTCTGTTTTGATATTTTTAATCGTTTTTATAAGTAGATTTTTCTATAAATCATTTCTATAGAGAAGGGAACAAAGTGACGAATGCGTTGATTCGATAATGTGTCATGGGGAGGAATAATTTGTTTACAAATAGTAGTCAACTTCCTAAAGTTATCAAAGGTTTGTATATATAAGATAAAATGGGTACGACTTATATAAAATCTGTTTAGTTAGTTTCCTTTTGGTATTGGTATAGGTTTGTTTTCTTCTTTTGTTTGTTTTGATACATGAGGTGTTTTATTGGTTATTATGTAATCCTCAAGTGCCCTTTTGTTTCCACAGTATTCCTCCGCCATAAATGAGGGTTATTAATAAACTTAAGAAATGAGGTGTCGCCCTCTTTTACCAAAAAAAATAAATAAATACGTAAATTATCTTAGGTTAATTCTCTCGAATTTTTTGAGCAAAAGTAGTTTTCATTTTTCATTTTTACTATTTTATTTTTTGTTAATGTTAGTGCGTTTTCAAAAAATTAGTGACAAGAATAGTTATATTTATATCTTAAAGACTAAGGGAGAAACACATCTTCATTGAAATCGCATCTTGAAGATGAAATTCGAATCAAATGAAGGGTGTGCCTTGCAAATGTCCTCTTAAGGGATATCTCATTAGAATACTAGTTAGACCAATATTTCACTACAGGTAATAAAGCCAATACTTCTACTTATCTTAAGTTTACTTACCTATGTTTGGAGAGGGCCATTGATTCGAAGTTGAATTGGATTTGGATAAGATGTAATATAAAATTGTATTGAAAATTTGTTAAGTCTACCTAAATCTAAATTTAAGGTTCGAATCCATACTCTCAATACAATATTAATGACTAACTCATTGTAAATTTTGAGTCACTCAATAGCCTTTTAGCTTCTATTTATCTACTTGTTTAAATTCTAGCCTTATGTGGCCTTTATTGATTATAAAAATCGTATTTCTAAAACTCTTTCTCGCATTTATTTATTGTAGAAACCAATTCTACTTTACTTTTTGATAATAAATAAAGTGAATTAGTATGATTCAAGCCTCTCGTGAGGTCATCCAAAGTCATCTCGAAAACATTATCTTTCTATCAATCCTCTTTTCCTATATACATTTTTTCCTAGTAATATAGTCATTTTAGCCTCCTTTTCTCCTTTCTTGTGTCCATAAATTGATAGGAGAGTGATTTGGGGTGGTCCATGGCTCGTTTAGAAAGAAAAAAAAGAAGTTTATTTAGCTTTTTTCGTTCCTAGAGATCTATCTTTGGGTTTCTTCATCATGGAAGACTCCCCTCTAATATTTTTTTTAGTTATTATTTGTTGTTGTCTTATAATTAACTATTATTACTGCTTTTGCCTTAGAAAAATAACATATAATTAAGGAAATAATTAACAATAAAAACTAAAGATTATTTTTTATTAGTAACATAAAAACAAAAATTTAGAAACTGAAATTTAATTTTAAATATATGTATAATTTTTAAAATTAAAAAAAATTTAAATATAAATTTGAAACATAAAGAATTTTGGGGAAGATTTTTGAAAGTTTAAAATTTTAAAATTTTAAAATAGAAAATATAAATTTTCCATAAATTTTAGAAAGATTAGAAAATTATAGGGAGATTTTGAGAAAAAAAATTACAAAAAAAAAAAACATGAAAGTAAAATAAAAAATAGTTGAGATAAAAATTTTATAAAAACATAAGAAATGATTCTGACATAATTTTAATAGGAGGAAATCAATAAATAAAAATATAGGAAAATGTTAAAAAATTCAAATTACATAAAATTTTGTGTGTGTGTGTGTGAGAGAGAGAGAGAGAGAGAGAGAGAGAGAGAGAGAGAGAGAGATCAACTAAAAATAAAAATTCAAAATAGAAAATAGGAAAACTCAAAATAGAGAAATCCAATAAGAAATCTCCTTGTCTTGATATTTCCCAGCGGACGATGAGAAGCACAAAGTAGTTGTCAAGTTCCAACTATCGTTGTGAATTGCTTAGCTACTTCTCTATAAGATAGATTGCCCATGAAAAAGTTTAATTAATATCCGACGAATCCTTTTGAAAAACATACAACAAATCGATTTATTTTTGCTATTTTTTTAGTTCTTTTTGCAAATTTTAATTTTTTTTTTCTTGAAACCCTAATGTCTTTAATCTATTTTTAAATCAATCAAGCATCAAACTCTGGCTTTACAAATTCTTTTCCAACTTCTCTCCTTTTCATTGAATCACCAACAGCTCCATTTCAAAAAAAAAATCATATTAACTTCAATCCCATATTTTTCTTTCTTTTCTCTCCCATTTTTCAAGTTCCAAACAGGCTTTAGATTTTAAGTGTTTAATATTAAACCCAAAGTGATGAGTACTCTTCAACCATGCACACATTGTCGATATTTGTAACTATATTAAACACGAGTGACATGCTCTTTAATTAATTAAGTTACCATTATAAATTGTTTATATAGATGAACAAACAATTAGTAGTGGTAATTATTCTCTAAATGGATCTAGCAAAAGCACCTAATACATTCTTTATGTATAATCAGACTCTAGAACCATTCTTTATTTGTGATTTTTTTTTTCCTATTTTTCAAAAAAATAAAGTAAGGACTCCACTATTCTGCATTATTAAAAAAAAAAACTCAATTTTATTTTGAAAATCTATTGTTACGTGTCGTAGTTTGTGATCTTGTGGTCAGTTTACGAACGGGTAGAGGACAAGGATCATCCTTGCATTTTCTACCTATGATGGTAAATTTGTAGGATACTTCGAGAGATCCTAGGCCTCCTTAGATTGGTTTAATTTGAGAAAAACCACGATCCCAAGTCAACTCCAAGTTGAGGTAATAATCATGTGATAATTTTATTCATGGCCTCAAGCTATTAAATAGTCGAACAGCTCTTGATGGAATAGGCAATAACCTATTCTTAGGAAAATGAAAATTACACTAGCATAATTCTAGCACAAATTTATTGAAAGGAAATAACATTGATTAATTAATTGATGGTGAGCATCAATCTCTCCCATACCATCTACTATATTTTCTCTCCTTCTTTTTCTATATTCTTTCTCTTAGCACACTCCTATATTTGGATATGCCTTGAACGAACAATGTTACATTGACAAAGTGGATCTATAACTGTTGCAGATAAAATATGCTTACTAACTAATTGTCATACTTCCTAAACCCAATTGTGTTTTTGGAACCAACAAAGGATGGGATATTAATAGACATTCCATGATAAATTTTAAGAATATTGATTCGATCATTATCTATTCCATATTATGGGTTAATAAAAATTTATAGATGGTGTTTGCCCCTATTCTCAAGATTAAGTAGAAATGTTTGAGGTGGAAAAAAATTTAAAAAAAAAAATGACCATTAATCACATGATATGATCACATGAAATGCACATGATTTGTATGAAGCAAGCAAAGATGAGTTAATTGCTAAGTGGGAAAGCACTATATAATCAAATAGACAAGGAGATACCATTAGGGATCTGATCTCCAAACCCAAATGATTTTATTCTAATATTTTTCATTTCATTCAAAGCGCATGTGGCAAAATCCTTTGAATCACAAGGCAAAGTGTTTGTTGCTGTAAATGAGATGAATGTCTCTGTGGTCCTTGAAATTCCTAACAGCTTAATTTGCATTTGTTAGAAGGATATAATGCTGGTTGGTAAGACTGACACGCATCGTATATACAGATAACTTAATTATTGAATTTGAGGAGGATGTACACTTCATCACCAAATCTTCATAGAAAAAAGAAAACACCCAGAGAGAGAGAGAGAGAGAGAGGACAGGGCTACACATGCACATATGGTTCAGTCAAATGCATTTGTTGAAAGAGTGTTCTAGGGTTTTTTTTGTTTTGTTTTATGGGGAATGAGAATGAGGACGTACGTTTAGAAGCCCAGATTCATTGTAGTCTTCGTTTCTTCAACCACTTGCTTATTTTTTTCTTCTATTGGGGCGTCTCATTTGGTGTGTACATATATTTATTGCTATTATTAAAACCCTAAAGCTAGCTAAAACCCCTTTTTCAAATCCCGAAAAGAAATTTTCAAAAATAAAAATAAAAGAGGGAGAAACAGCCAGGTTTCCCCTGTTGTGATGTTAATTATTCTTTAATCCCACAGGTTATATCTTACTAGGAAAAGTAACCTTACTTTGCCGTGTACCGATTAAATACAAAGTTTGAATTGAGATAAAGGAAACTGAAAAAAAAAAAAAAAATACGACCCAACAACAGCAAAATTTATGACCCGAAATATCAACTCATCCAAATCAATCGATCGAGCCAAACACAAAAGACCAAATCCGGATTCTTGCTCTATATACATATCTTGCCCAAACCTCAGAAACTACTCCAGTCCACCAAACGGACAAGTTCAAAACCCACTTGTACCCTGCATGTGCTAAGTCATCAGTCGACTAATTCAATTTTGAATAACGTATATACATAGCATGCAAGCATAAAAGACCAAATTCGGATTCTCACCCAGTATATCTAACCCAAACCTCAGAAACTAATTGCTCGACCAAACTAATTAACAAGTTCAAACCTACTTGTACCTAGAACGTGCTGCTTCGTCAATCGACTAATTCAACTTTGAATGACGTATATACTCACTTATACCGGGAAGCATGGTTGTGTGAGAATAGAATTGTTGAGTTGCTGGTCTTAAATTTGGACCATTACAATTAACTATTCATTTAAAACTCATAATTGTAAGGCTTTTGCTTAACTCCACATATAAGAACTCACTAATCTAAAAAAGACCTAAAAACTCGATGGGTGTCGAATAGTAAAGTCCCCCCTAGTATAATACAGAATTTTGAGTAAAGGTATTATATCAATATATTATATTATTATGAAATGGTACTTTGCAATTTCTCACACTAGAGTTGATAGACAATCTTAAGACAATTTTCATATTACAAGGGTTCATAGAAACTAGAATACTCAACCTAGTAAATCGTCTTTCGATTTGCTGTGTGTGTGCATAACTCTGTATTGCTTATTTTACACCAAAAACATAATCTCATACTTGGGACACAAATTTTTTTTTATTGAACTCAGTAGCATTGCATGTGTTCGAATCTTTCTTGTATTTCCAAGACTAAATTTAAAAAAAAAAAAAAATCATTTACGCTGCAGAGAGAAAGGGTTATTCTATATTGCCAATATCAAGGGAGATTTGGCATTTTGAAGGCCTCAAACATTCAAAACAAAAAAAATACAAGCTGTCCTAGAAGACCATTCAACACAGTTGAATATTATATATTATTAATTTATCTTGGAAATTGCATGCAGAGCAATTATATGTCGGTAGGGGAGGTGAGAGTGATCTATATGGGAAATTTCTACGTGATCAGTATGGAAGATTCCCATTTAATAATTAATCAAAAGGGTTAAATATATCTGAGATGCCAATTAATTTGGGTTCACGATCTTTCAATTCCATGTGCTGCACCGACAAGCTGAGTAGTAGGTAGAGCCAGAGGTGAGGAAGAAGGACACATGCGTTGCAAATTTGCATATCCTTAATATCAAAAACAATTTTTGCATGAAAATGATTCGAAACGTTTTTCTTTATGGTAAAAACAGCTGGGGGTGCAGAGGAGGCTGACAGGTTGTTTGGCAGGAAAGAAAGTGAAACGAGGAAGGGTGAAAGGTGAGTGAGCTTTTTTCCTTAGCAATTCATTCGATAGGATGGGAAAGTTGGAAACAATAAATTGCAAAGGAAAAATCGAAATAGGTATGAAAGTGTGGTTTTGGACTTTCTTTTCTCAAACCCATTCTATGTTACTTATTTGGTTATGAGGAAAAAAATAAAATGTCTAATAAATTCTGCTTGAGTAAGGATTTTGTTTGAGAAAAAAAAAAAAGAAAAATATATGAAGGAATTCAATTTTTATTGTATTTCCTATCTATATAAGAATATTGTTAAGGATGAAAACTTGTTCAAATATAATAAAAAAATTAAGAAGAAATTAAGAGCTAATGATGTGCAAAACTAAAATTTCACTCATTGATTAATTTATCACAAAGTAGTGTTTAGGAGCATGGATTTTGAGGTTTCAATTTGAACTTGTGTGGATTTGGAATAAATTCGGGCAGTGTTTGGGAGCATGGATTTTGAACTTTAGATTTGAATTTGAATGGATTTAAAAAAATTTCAATACAATTGTATATTACATTTTATCTCAATCCAATACTATTGTTTATGGTGTGACTCTTATACTTTGGGAGTTTATAAACAAAAGGAAAAACATATGGATGTGGTCTTGGTGCAGGACAACAGCAAAGACTCGTCAACGAGTGCGAAACCGAGAGTCAAGAAATCTCAAAGTTCAAAGACTCGTCGACGAGTGGACAGAATTGTCAACGAGTGGCCTTCTCTAGCTCGTCGACGAGTGCCCTGTTCTCGTTGACGGGTGGTCGCTGAGTTGTGAGAAAGAATTTAAATTTTGAATTTGAACGTTAAAGTGGTTGGGTATTCGGAGGGAAACCTCCGAGGGGTTGTTATATATGTCATTCTGAGCATATTTTAACATATAAGAGAGTAAAAGAGGGGTGAGAGAAGGAGAGAAGATCATTGAGTGTATATCTTTGATTTTCATAGTGAAATCTCTAACTGATTGCTCCCGTGGATGTAGCCTTTTTCGAACCACATAATTCCTGATGTCGTTGCTCTTATCTTTACTCTATTTACATTGCTATGGTTGTGAAATGTTTTCTGTTTATCACCATTTTGTTTGTTGCAAGTATGTATGTGTGATCCTTTATACAATGTTCATTCCGCTGCGCATTGTTGGGAGAGGCCCTTATTTTCACAACAATTGGTATCAGGGCGTGTTGTATGGCCTCCAAATTTAAGGATCTCGTGTTGTAACAAGGCATGGTGAAGGTTTATACAGAATTTCAACCAGATAGCATGGATGCAACGACTTGGCTAAAATAAATTAATTGGGAGCAATCATTCGTCTTTGTTTAGCTAAGGACGTGTTGTATCATGTCATGGATGAGAATTCTCCGACATTAGCTTGGTGAAAATTCAAATGCCAATATATGTCTAAGGGTTCGTCAAAATCTACAAGTGTAGTGGAGAAAGACTCAGAATGTAGTGTTGGAGATATGCTACGTGTTTTATCAGGTTCAGAGTGCCTCATGGGTGATTCTTGAATCTTAGTCACTAGATGCTTTTATCCTAGAAAATGGTTTGACGCCGACAAGTCAATTTATATTGGTTTTATTTTGATGGAAAATGATATTTCATGCAAAATATCTGTTATTAGAAATGTCAAAATCAAAATGTATGATAGTGATGTAAAAGTCATATGTGATGTAAGGCATGAATCGGGTCTAAGGAAGAATGATATTTTCATTGGAAATTTTAGACCGTAATGGATATTGTTACGAGTCTAAATGCAAAGAAATGAAAATGTGTGGTAACTTGATGGTGATGAAAGCTGGGGATAAAGTAGCCGGAAATATCTTTGCACTACGGGATGTTACAGTTGTAGGTGGAGTTGCAATTGTTGAGTCTGAGTCAGGTTTCTTATGGCATATGCGGTTAGAGCATATGAGTGACTACATGTATTCAAATGTTTGGGAACCAATGATGATACCATCAAGGGATAGACATATGTTTTTTTTGGGATTATCATGAAGGGTCTTGGTATACTTCATGCAATGGCTGAGGTGGAGAACTAGACTGGGAGAGAGATTCTCAAGTCAAATAGGGTTGAGTACACTGGTTTTGTTCAAGAAGTTTTGTGAGCAAAACAAATTATATGTAGGGCTTGCAAGGTACTTCTTGGTGAAGTCAGTGAGTTGACATGTTTCTCGTGCAATCAATTGCCAAAGGTATCGCTAGAAGGGAAAATTGCAGGTGAATGGTGGGCAAGTTTTGCAGTAGACTATTCGGTTGTGAGTGGATGTCCACTGGTGCACTATTCCATTAATGGAGGATCTAGGCTTGGTGTTATGTCCGGACAGTACATCTTTTTAGGTTATAAGAAAGGTGGGTGCAAGTTAGGTGATCCTATGGCAAACAAAGGGGTGATCGAGGACATGACTTTTGCTTATGAAGTCATGGTGCAGCGTACTTAGGTAAAGGAAAAGAAACAAATGCCAAAAAACTGCACTAGCAGCAATCATGTTATTCAGATGGAGTTAGGAACTCAGGGCAAAAATGCGGGGAGTTCTATCTCAAGTCAACAGTATCATGATTTGAATGGGCATGTCACTACAAAAAAAAAAAACTGGTTTTTAGTGACGAAACTATTAGTAACGGATTCAATTTCGTCACTAAAAGTGGCTATTACTATTAGTGATAGATTTTAAATCGAATGCTTTTGTTACTAAAAATTAGGAAATATCATAGGAAAAAAATTTTCACGTAGAAATTGTCCCGGAAAAATATTAGCGACAATTCCTGAGGTATTAGTAACGAATTAAATTTGTCACTAAAAGAAAATTATTAGTGATGACTGATAACCGTTACTAATATTATTTAAAAAAAATCAAAAAAAATTTATTTCACAATATTAGTGACGAATCTTAGCATTCGTCACTATTAGCCAATTATTAGTGACAGATTAGAAGTCGTCACTAATACTTCTTTTATTTAAAAAAAAATTAAAAAATGTATTTCATAGTATTAGTGACGAATTTGTAGATTCGTCAATATCAGCCAATTATTAGTGACGGTTTTGGGAACCGTCACTAATACTTCTTTTATTTTAAAAAAATGAAAAAAATTTATTTCACAATATTAGTGACGAATTTACAAACCGTCACTAATACTTCTTTTATTTAAAAATAAATTTAAAAAATTATTTCATAGTATTAGTGACGGATTTGATGATTCATCACTACTATCACATTATTAGTGACAGATTTGGAAACCGTCACTAATACTTCTATTATTTTAAAAAAATAAAAAATTTATATTTCATAGTATTAGTGACGAATTTAAAGATTCGTTGCTATTATCCTCTTATTAGTGACAGATTTGTGGACCGTCACTAATACTTCTTATATTAAAAAAAATTAAAAAAATTCATTTCATAGTATTAGTGACAAAAGTTAAAATTCGTTACTATTATCCCATTATTAGTGACGGATTTACGAACCGTCACTAATACTTTTTTTATTTTAAAAAAAATTATTTCACAATATTAGTGACGGATTTAGTGATTCGTTACTATTATCCCCTAATTAGTGATGGATTTAGAGACTGTCACTAATACTTCTTTTATAAAAAAAAAAATTAAAAAATTAAAAAATTCATTTCATAGTATTAGTGAAGAAATTTAAAATTCGTTACTATTATCTCATTATTAGTGACGGTTTTTAAATTCGTCACTAATACTTCTGTTATTTTAATAAATAAATAAATAATGTATTAAACACTATTAGTGACGAATTTGAGGATTCGTCACTAATAGTCTGACACTGAAAAGCCTGCACACAGGTTTCCCAATCTAATTTCTTTCCCTCCAAGCCTCCTCATTTCCTTCCATCTCTCAATCTCTCTGGTCTCTCTCTCTCTCTCTCTCTCTCAATCTCTCCATCTCTCAATTTCTCCGGTCTCTCTCTCTCTCAGTCTCTCCATCTGATCTCTTCGTCGCCGCTGCCGATGACAATCCGGTCTGTTCCCGTCGCCTTTTCAGAGGAGATCAACCGCCGAAGGCCTTCAAGGCATTCTCAATCTCTCCAGTTTCTCTCTCTTAGTATCTCCATATCTCTCAATCTCTCTTGTCTCTCTCTGTCAGTCTCTCCATCTGATCTTTTCGTCACCGATACCGCTGATGCTCCGATCCATTCCTGTCACCTTCGCCGAGGAGATCAACGGCCGGAGGCCTTCAAGGTATTCTCAATCTCTCCAGCCTCTCTCTCTTAGTCTCTCCATATCTCTCAATCTCTCTGGTCTCTCTCTGTCAGTCTCTCCATCTCTCTTCGTTGCCGCCGCCACTGACACTCCGGATTCGTCCCCATCACCTTCGCCGAGGAGATCAACCGCCGAAAGTCTTCCAGCCTTCAAGGTATGTTTCAAACTTTGTTGTAAACAAGTTAAGTGATGTCAATATTCCTCCATTAGGGCCAAGATTGAACTGCTTCATGTCTTCTTTGTATCTGTCTCACAGAGAATTCAAACTCACAAATTCTAATAAATCAATTTTTAATTTCATCAACATTCTCAAAGTGTTTTCCTTGCTTTTAAGACATTGTTCATATTGCAGGGAGTTTTCAGCTCGGGAGACCAGCAGGATCATGGTGGGCTAATGTGTACTATCAGACCACTACTCAGGTGTGTGAGTTAGTGAGGCTTCCAGTGTGGAAGAGGGTGATAGGATGTTGTGGAGTGATGTATCTGTTGTGTGTGAGTAACATGTTATTGGATGGAAAGACTTTGATTGAGGCTAATCAATTGGATACTCTTTTGGAAGGTTTTGACATGAATGTGTTGGGTACGGCCAAGATGGGTCTTGGTTTGCTGATTCGCTTAAAAAAAATTGCAAAGAGATTGGTGTTATCTTAGGGTGGTTTTGTAAACAAGGCTACAGGAAGATTGGTGTTATCTCAGGGTGACTTTATAGACAGAACTGTAGGGAGACTTCATTTTTCGTCTCAGGGGGGTTCTGTGGAGAATCAATATGGAATGTCTACCATTCGGTACCCAAGGACGGGTTGTGATGTCCGGGATATGTCAAAGGTCCTCCATGATTGTGTAACGGAGTGTTTCAGCAGGCAACGGAATAAACCATTAGTTATTAGTTTTGTTGAAGACTATGCAGGGGGATTTGGTGATATAAGATTTGCAGCAGCTTTTCTATTTACTGTTGTGGGAAGGTCATATTGGAAGCCTAGGGCGAAGTCTTCGGGTGTTGTATCTACAATTGTATCGGGGTTGATAGTAGAAGTTGAAGCTGCCATTGGCAAGTTCAACTAGCGTTGCTTGGACTTGGTGCATGTCTCCAAGTGCTAGAAGGGAGACGACCCCAACTAAATGTTCAGAATTCAAGGTGAAACAGTCAGATATGTTTTTTCAGTTTCTCATAAGGGGCGTATAATCTCCAAGGTGGAGATTGTTGTTTATGGTGTGGCTCTTATATTTTGGTAGTTTATAAACAAAGGGAAAAACATATGGATGTGGTCTTGGTGTAGGGCAGTGGTTCACACTCATCGACGATGAGATACCGAGAGCCAAGAAATCTCAGAGTTCAAAGACTTGTCGACAAGTGGATAGAATCTCCGACAAGTGGCCTTTTCTAGCTCGTCGACGAGTGCCCTGTTCACATCAACGAGTGGTTGCTGGTCTGCAAGAAAGAATTTAAATTTTGAATTTGAACGTTGAAATGGTTAGGTATTCGGAAGGAAACCTCTGAGGGGTTGTTGTATATGTCATTATTCACATATTTTAACATACAAGAGAGTAAGAGAGGGGTAAAAAAAAAAAAGGAGAGAAGATCATTGGGTGTATATTTTGATTTTCATTGTGAAATCTCTTGCCGATTTCTCCTATAGATGTAGGCTTTGCCGAACCACATAATTTCTTATATCGTTGCTCTTATCTTCACTCTTTTTACATTGCTATTGTTGTAAAATGATTTCTTGTTTATCACCATGTTGTTTGTTGGAAGTATGTATGTGTGATCATTTATACAATGTTCATTCTGTTGCGCATTGTTGGGAGAGGCTCTTATTTTCACAACAAATACTGTTCCAAATACAAAAACCTATCCAAACATAGGGTCAACATAATTTTATATTGCATTCATCCAAATTTACACAAATTTAAATTTAAGGTCTGTATTCTACGCTCCCAAAGCCAGGTAACTTCTATTTTCTTTTCTCATTTTTCTTGGAGTTAGTTTGGATCAAAGATTTTACTTTGAGAAGGGAAAGGAAAGAAAAATAAAAAGGAAACTCATTTTCCTTTATATTTTTTTTTTTCTCTATTAAATACCATCAAAAAATGAAAGTTTGTTTTAATATGACTAAAAATTAGAAAAAACTAAATTAAAATCAAATTTTTTTCCGTAAATTTAGTATTTTTCTCAATTTTCTTGATAACTAAACATGAAAAATATAGGTTCCTTAATATTTCTCTTTTCTTTTTCTAATATTTCCTGAGTTAGAAAGGCAACTTGATGATCACTTCACATTTTTCTTTCCTCCCTTTTCTAATCGATATCTCTCAACTTAAGAACGAACAAGGACATGTACGCATTAATCTGCATCACAAATTCCCATCCACTTCCACTTTTCTTTTCCCCTCGTTTTCCTTTGCCTAACCAAACAAAACGCCGGGAGGATAAGAAAGAAATCTAACGTTGCCGTCCTTGAATTTTCCCACCTTCATTTTGCTTCCTCTTTTCCTTTCTTCTCGATCGCCCCCACCAAGACGGACATGCAATGAATAGTAACAAATACGAAATGAATTGAATTGAAAGAGACAGAAGGACGGATGGATTCATGCATGGATGTGTGCGTACGCAAACAAGTTCATTTAATTTCATTTCCGTTTCAACATGAATCGATCAACAATCAGATTAAGAGCACTGAAAACTTATCTAACTGATGAACGCAGCCTAACATGACCAAATGATCTCCGTAGTCTCTTCTGATCTATGTTCTTACATGCATCCTCGCCGCCATGAATCGGAACTTGGTGAGACGGTCCATGCTGCAATCTAAAACTCAGAAAGCAATTTTGGATAGCGTGTATAATGTGGGAATTATGGGATGGTAGTGTTTGGGAGCATGAATTTTTTAAGTTTGGATTTGGGTTTGTGTTGATTTGAATTAAAAAAAATTAAATATAATTTAAATTATATTTTTTTCAAATCTAAGTTTTGAATTTCTTGCTTCCAAACATATATAGGGTAAGGAAACTCAATGAGTTAGAATAGAAATGAAATAATTATTGTACAAGAATATAATAAGGAGAAGTATTTTTAAGACAAATAATGTCCAATATGAAAGTAATTATTTGAGTCTATATATCATAATTAAATGTAGTAGAAATTTGAATTAGTAATTGAACTAGAGTGGACCAAATAAAATCTAATTTTTTTGGAAAAAAAATTTAATTTACGCTATGTTTGAAGAGATTTTGAATTTGAATTTATATTAGGTTTGAATAAGAAGTCATATAAAATTGTATTAAAATTTGTTCAAATCTATTCAAATTCAAAACTAAGGTCTAAAATTCATACTCTCAAATACCACATTTGTAAATGGCCTATGTATTGCTACCACTCACTTACTTTAATTTGGCAAGTTTTTTTAAGAAAAAATAGAAATATGTATGCATACTACAGAAATAAGAAAGCCCACAAAGTTTCACTATGTATAACAATGCCTTTTAGGTGCCCAGTCGGGTTGGCTCAAGTAATAAGGGCGACTTGTGACTTTGATGACCTCAAAGTTATGGATTCGATTCCCTCTTGAGAGTTTATCCCAGTGATTTACCAAAGATACGTCAATGAGCGGGCAATTTTTACCCTTCCCGAGTTTAGTGCCACAACAGTGTCCAAAGTGGAAAAAAATAATACCTTTTAGGCCAATAAAAAAATATTTCTCATCTTTGCTATTGTATTATTTGTTTACTCAATTGCTTGGTTCAAGATTTAAGCAAATACTTCATATTTGAGTATACGAAATCTAAAATTAAATGCTACAATTTGTGCATGGGATGGATGCACGTGGTGATGTAATCTAGTAAATATAGAACTGTATTTTTAAGTACTGTAAATTTGTCCAAAAAATTGGTACCTTTAAATTTAACCAGCTCATAATTGATGGTTCTAACACATAGTTTTTTAATATATATATATTTACTTTGAGAATAGGGCTTGAAAGTATTCTTCACCATCCTATACCTATTAGAATAATATAAATTTTTGTGTGATAATTTACCTTGACGTGAAACCTCTCCCTCTGCAATTGCAAACCACTCCTAAATGTTCAGGGAAAAAAAAAAAAAGGACCTCTGAGCTAGAAGTTCAAAGGTTGATTTTTTCAAAACTTTGACACAAAGTAAAACCAAACTGCTAGATATTTCAAAACTTTGACCAGATTGAAAACCCCAATCCATTTTCAAGTTTCTATTAAAATGGAACCATAGGCAAATTGTCATTTCACTTTCCATGAAGTCCTCGTCTCCTGCCAATTATTTTTACTCTACATAAACTACAAGGTTACAAGCCCATAAATGAAGGCATAAAATACATCATCATGCACTTTGATTATTCATTTTTTCTTTCTGGATGAGCAAAAAGCCTGCAGTTCACGCTTGGGATCAAGCCCACACCACAAGTAAACATATCAAGGTTAATAATGGAAGGGTTGCTGCTCCTGTATTTTATAGCTTGAATGCCATAGAGGAACACACTCAAAAGGAATGTACAGAAAAGGGAAACGGGAAAATGGAAGAAACAGATTGGATAGACATTACTGAATAGTGTGTAATATTACAATTGACTTGGAATTTTCTTTGTTGCTTGATCGTTTTCTTCTTTTTCCCCTCAAACCTCCAGAGCTTCACACAAAAGCCTTTAAAGGGTACTACTTACTTCAGAGAGGATTCTCACTACGTTACAAGAAACCAGAATGCCTCTTCAATCATACAACCCCTCTTGCTCCCATATGTCCACTAGAAAATCAATAAACCAGAATGCCTCTTCAATCATACAACCCCTCTTGCTCCCATATGTCCACTAGAAAATCAATCATTTCCTGTCAGACGAAGCCAAATAAAGAATGAGAAACAGTTCACAGTTATTCAAACACAACGCAATAGCATAGATCATCAAAACTGCCAGATTACACTAAACTTACAGGAAGGGGAACGGGATGATGGAAACGCTTGTTGGTCCCAAGTAAGCTTTCGTAAGTTGCATTCCAACTGCAAGCATGATACACATTTAAATATTGAAGCTTGCATAAAATGAACAAAGACGACCTCATCAACCATGCATTTTCTATCAGAACTATCTCCACAATTCAAAACTGCCAGTGCCTGAGCAAATGCCAAATCCATGCATGACTTGAACCCACATCCCCCCATCATAAAAAACACCCCAAACAATTATAAGGAATGGTTCATAACAGTTAATGCTTCAGAATTAGATACATTTCAATAAATAAAATTTCCAGGAACTGTTCCCACTTTGAAACTAGTATAAGATTCTTCATCTTTCCTAATCCAATAAATTTAGGACATTGATTTTTAGCAGATGGGAAGTAAGAATACCTGTGTCCCATTAACCAGAAGATTTTTTCACAATTCATATTATCCACTAACAAAGAAAAATGCAATAACAGACCTTATTCTGGGTTCCAGAATCTGTTGAGTGTTGTTATTAGGCTTTTTGCTTCCACTCCACTGAAGCCTAGTTTGATTCCAGAGAAGAAGACCTGCCAATATGCAATTGCTGATGACACAAAACGTACCTTATATATATGAGAAAAATCACAAGAATGAAAAATTGTCAGAAGGCACAACTACCATAGCCAACAACAACATAATGTCAAATTTTGTGCCTGGGCAGGACATCCCAAGAGGACACCATACTTGTAACTACTTGAAACGAACTTGACATCCACAAAAGGCACTCAAGCTTTTACTGCTCACCATATCATTTGACAGTTCAGAAAGCACATATGTTAAGGCAACATATCTACTTCACAACATGCACTTTGTGAGTCTACGAAAACAAGTAACTATCACTCTAAAAGTTCAATTAGATACTTTACTAATATGTTCACCTGTCACTAAGATATTGCAAGACAACTAAGCTTCCAATGCTTTTTTAGGTAAATAATTTTTCCAACACACTTCATTTTACCACATATATATGGTATATAAATACGACAACGGACAATCCAGCAATAAAGATTTATAAAATAGACAAACCCAAACCAGCACAAACCCAAAAAGATTGAGATATGCATTCATGTCAATGCTACATGATGGCTAAAAACAAGAACCTCTTGTTTCTGCAATTTATTGAATATTTTGTGACAAAAACGATACTGAAACTTGCCGTGGTTCACAAACTCAGAATTGCTACCAGTGCTACCACCACCACTGAAGTGATTAGTGGGCTGGTTTGATGTGCTGATGGATGAGATACTTCTCTGAGACTGAATCGCACTGTTGTCCATCTCACATGTGCTGGAGCTCCAAAAATCTTCTGAAATGCTGCCTCTCTTCACTGTCCGCCCTTGAATTTTCAATCCCTTTGATGGCTCATCCACAGCAATTATTGGTGTGGGTTTAGTACAGCATCCAAGACAACCTCTGTTCTGTTAAAAATCTGGTTTAGCTATATATTCAATAAATAATAGTAACACAACACTAAGGCCACATATATTAGCACCAACATGTCACTGATCCGCGCAATGTAGCAAAATCATACAATTTTGAGCAAAAGTATAGCTTTTGATCAAAAACATACACAATGTTGTTCTGTTAAAAATCTGGTTTAGCTATATATTCAATAAATAATAGTAACACAACACTAAGGCCAGATATATTAGCACCAACATTTCACTGATCCACACAACGTAGAAAAATCATACAATTTTGAGCAAAAGTATAGCCTTTAATCAAAAACATACACAACCTAGAAAAAGCTAGTTTATTATGCTGCTCTCTATTATCTGCTTTTAGCCTTTAATGATGATGTGTATGAGGAAGTTGAAGCACTGATAAAGTGATAATTGAATTTTCATTGCAAAAGAGTGGCAACAAAAGTAGATTCAACGAGCCTTAGGAATTTTTTGCCAATTGCCTAGGAGTAATGATCTGTTGAACTTTTGAGCATCTCAAGATTTATTGCCTGCTGCATCTTTGGATTTTTTTCTTTTTTTTTTCATTAACTGAGATTTCATTCATCTCAGAGATTATTCATGGAAGTTTTTTAAATTAGTCTTATTTGATCATATGGCGTTTGTGTTTTGAAAGATAGCCCTTTTATGGCCTAGTAGATCAGCGGGTACAGATTTAACAATAAACTTTACTTGATAATGGTTTTCATTGTTTTCTAAACTAGTTCACTTTTTTCTGTAAAATACAGCATATTTCTTTACCAAGGCCTCACATTACCTGTGCTAGAGCCATGAGCTATAAGAGGTCTTCACGCCTTTAGGATGCCCTGAGCTTTTGACAACGCTAGCTCTACGATTACAACTTTTTAAAAATTAATTCTAAAAGGGAGAAATAGCCAAATAAGCCTACCCACAAGGCACAGAGAATGCCACAAGCCAAACTTGCTCAGGGCCTTGCCTATGACTACTTGTGCTCATTGCATTGGTAACGACTATCTAAATAGCATTATAAGGTTTGTTCTTTAAGTTATGTGGCACCCAGGAAAAAAGGGGAGTGTGACTCCTTCCCACATAGTGATGTTTCCTCGTGCTAGAGTAGGAATCACATAAAAAGCTCATTGAGGGAGGGTAAATGTTCATCAATCATACACAAATCACTTGCTATTGTAAGCAAGTTTAGCCTATACTCTCTTCCTCTCACTAAACCCATGTTACCTATGGAGATGTAATGTGTATTGCTCAACTCTCATGTTTACTTCATGCTTGCTTACTGCCATGTCTTCTGTATTCAATGCTTGTGAACATGTCCGTAAGGTGAAGGCATATTTTCTTCACACAGAGTGAAGTGTTTGGCTTGTGACAAAAAGGATCTCCCTCCCCTCACACCACACTGATGACGTCATTTTGGTATAGGTGAAGGGAAAAGCGACCAGCGTATTTGAATTTAATGCTAGAGTATTGAATCTAACTCTCTGTTAGGGTTATTCACAAAGAGATTGGTGATGTCTGATGAGATCTTGAGCTTTGGGATGTTTAGAGAGAGAGAGAGAGAGAGAGAGAGAGAGAGAGAGAGAGAGAGAGAGAGAGAGTGGGAGAGGTGGACGAGGTGGCAACGCGAGGGTGGAAGAGGAGGATGCTATTGATGGCATATGTGGATAGAAGAAGAAGAAGCGGCGGTGACGCAAGGAGGCCTGCGCACGACAGGTCATTCTAGAGAGAGACAAAAAGGGAACTATAGAACTAATTATTGAATTAAAACTCCTCAAAATTACAAGAACAGTTTTAAGAAAGTACTTTTTGCAATAAATACTTGTTTTGGTGTTGTACTTATTTAAGAACTTTTTGCAATAAGTACTTTTCTCAAGTGGCTTTGAACAAGGGCTCACTCTCAGTGTATAACATTCATCTAATTCAGGAACAGGTTCCTTTCTCAAAATTTCACCACGGATTTGCTCCTATACAGCCCAATAGAATGGGGTAGCTGAGCGAAAAAATTGTCACTTATTGGAGGTTGTCTGTGCTTTATCGATAGAAGCTCAAATGTCGTTATCTTATTAGGGCAAAGCACTTACTTCTGCAACATATTTGATCAATCGGGTACCCTTGAGCACTATTGATTTCCAAACACCATCACAAGCTCTTTCTAAAGCGATTGTTGCCCCAATTGTCCCAAACTTACCTCCTCATGTCTTTGGTTGTGTAGCATTTGTACACCTTCATAAGCATCAGCGCAACAAGTTAACACCTTGAGCACTGCAATGTGTCTTTCTTGGGTACGATACTCATCAAAAGGGGTACCGATGCTATCATCCTTTAATTCAAAGAATGTTTATTACTTTGGATGTTGTTTTTCACAAAGACTCCATGTATTTTTCCTCTGAGCCTAAACTTCAGGGGGAGTACCAAGATGAAGTTCAGACTCTAGACTATGATGTTCACATTTCTAAAGAAGGGAAACTCCCTAAACATGGTAACCTCGATGTGGGTAACTTGGATACAAGTGGTATAAATTTGGATGCTAGTGGTGATGAACACTCACAACTTGGGTTAACCAATCAAGAAGTGGGTGAATTGAATTTCAGTGGTTTAATTTTGGACCAAAGTGGTGATGCACACCCAGAAACTGAAGTTGTGGCTCCACCTTGTCTAAGTCCCTCGCACCACAAGCAACTGATACACCAAACCAATAGCCTGCTAAGGATGTTCCTAAACTAGTTAGAAAACAGCTACCATAGCGTCGCACTGAGGTATTTCCTAAACCCACATATGAACCCGATCCTTCTAGTAAAGTTAAATATCCTGTGAGTCACTGTGTGTCTAACCATCATTTGTCAAAATCAAATCAGTCATTTGTAATCAAGTATCTACTGTATCTATTTCTAACAGTGTGCAGGAAGTCTTAGCTGACCCAAGGTGGAAAGCTGCTATGAATGAGGAAAGGAAATCCTTGCAAAAGAAATAAACTTGGGAACTTGTTGATTGTCCACCAGAAAGGACACCAATTGGATGCCGGTGGATTTTTACTGTGAAGTACAAAGCAGATGGTACAATTGAACGCTTTAAAGCAAGATTGGTTGCAAAAGGATACACCCAAATCTATGGGATCAATTATAGAGATACTTTTGCACCTGTAGCTAAAATCAACACAGTTCGAGTATTGTTGTCTCTAGCTGCGAACTTGGATTGGCCATTACAACAATTTGATGTGAAGAACGCATTTTTAAATGGGTGAGTAGTCCAAAGAAGTCTACATGGATTTCCCACCAGGAAGCATGATACCAGAAATACATAGTCAGAAGGTGTGCAAGTTAAAGAAATCATTGTATAGGTTGAAACAATCTCCAAGAGCATGGTTTGTAAGGTTCACAAAGGCTATGATAACCTTTGGCTACCATCACAACAATTCAGACCATACTTTATTCCTAAAGAAACGACAAGATAAAATCACTGCACTTATCGTATATGTAGATGACGTGATAGTCACAAAAAACGATCATGAATAAAGGAAAACACTACAGAGTTACTTGTCCAAAGAATTCGAAATGAAAGACCTCAGTCCCTTGAAAATTTTCCTTGGAATTGAAGTGTCCCGATAAAGGGATCTTTCTCACTCAAAGGAAATATGTCTTAGATTTGTTACAAGAAACTGGTATGTCAACATGTCAACCAGCTGATACACCAATGGAAGAAGGTTTGAAGTTATGTGTTGAGTCTAATCAGGTACCAATTGATAAAGGGAGATACTAGAGACTTGTAGGAAGATTGATGTACTTAGGGCACACAAGGTCTGACCTTGCCCATGCACTGAGTATTGTTAGCCAATTTATGCATGATCCTAGAGAACAACATATGAATGATGTTATGCGTATTTTGAGGTATCTAAAGTCGGCTCCTATAAAGGAAATTTTGTTCACTAAAAATATATATTGTCAAAGCGTGGAAGCATATACTAATGCTAACTGGGCTAGAGCAATAAATGACAAGCGATTTACTTCAGGATATTTCACCTTTGTAAGTGATAATCTTGTTACATGGAGAAGCAAAAAACAAAATGTTGTTGCACAATCAAGTGCGGAAGCTGAATTTATACGTATGGCACTTGAAGTTTTTGAAGTGTTATGGCTAAAGCTTCTCTTGAGGGATTTGGGCTATTCGCCTAGGCAACCAATTCGACTATATTGTGACAATAAAGCAACATGTGATATTGCCCATAATCCGGTTCAACATGCTCGTACAAAGCATGTAGAGGTAGACAAATTTTTCATTAAGGAGAAGCTCGATAAACGAATTGTGGAGTTGCCTAACATTCGATCAGAGGATCAGCTGGCCGATATCCTCACCAAAGCAGTTTCAAATTGAGTGTTCTCAACGTTTTTGGGCAAGTTGGGCATGTGTGATATCTATGCACCAACTTGAGGGGGAGTGTTGAAATATTGGGTTGATAGTCAACTATCCTTGTAATTAACTTTGGGATTCTTTCCTATTCTAGAGACAATGTAGTTGTCCAGTAGGTGTTCGACATATTCATTGTACGTGTAGCTTGATTGTAGGAACAATCACTTGATTATAGGATCTATACCTCTGACCCATCTATATATGTACTGTACGAATTCATTGAGAAAGTGTGGAAAAACAAATATTCTTCTCAAACTATGTTTTTCAAGTTGGTATCAGAGCAATTCCCAAAGGAGCGCTCTCTTTTTCATCGTGTCCTCCATTGAAGCCACACCGGAAAAACTTCGAAACATGCTTTTGAAGCATCTAGGAACAAATATGTTCCTATCATTGTTCAATCTGAAGTTTCATCCTTCAACGTAGGGATTATACTCAATGAGACAAATTATGATGTGTGGTCTCAACTCATGTAGATGCATATTGCAGAGAAGAAGGAACTCTACTTTATTTGTGGAAACTCACAACTACCTACCGAAAAGGATAATTAATATGAAAAGTGGTACACAGACAATCAAAAAGTCAAGCGATGGCTGCTAATGTCTATGTCCCCAGAAATTATGAAGCGATACATTCGCTTACCCACTAAACGTGATATTTGAAAAGTTCTTTTCAAAGAATTTTATGATGGAGCAGATGAGTTACAAGTTTTTGCCTCAAATCAAAAAATTTTCTCTGCCAAACAAAACGGCAGAGTACTCTCTGTGTATTATGGAGAAGTAACCAAGATTATTGGTGAGTTAGATCATCGTGATAAGATGATTATGGAGAGTGAGAAAGATGTTGAATCTTACCGAAAATTAGTTCAACGACAAAGAGTGCATATTTTTCTTGCAAAATTAGATGGTGAATTTGAACAAATCCGTGGTAAAATTTTGAGAAAGGAACCTGTTCCCTAAATTAGAAGAATGTTAAACACTGGTCCACCGTGCATTTGTTCGACGCACAACGATGAATGGAGATCCTGAAAAATCTGAAGCTTCAGCCATGGTGGCTCGAAACTGGCCTCCTCAAAACCAATAGGACCGAATAAAGTCCAGCCATCATAGTGACAATCGCCAATAAAAGTAACAAACCAACATGATCCACTCAAGGTAGTGACTTTGGATGGACCCCAAACATCAAAATGTATAACCATAAAAGGAACTGAACTTTTATTTAAAGTTAATGGAAATGAAGCATGTTGGCTCTTTGCAAGTTCACAAACATCACATTTGAAACTAGCAACATCAAATTTTGCATATAAATTAGGAAATAATTTCTTGAGATAACCAAAAGAAGTATGCCCCAATCGTCGATGCCATAACAAGATGTCAGCTTTTTTCTTTTCCCCCTCAAAAACATCCATCTTCAAAGCTTGACCCAACTTGTCTAAACTCTGACACCAAGTCCAGGTAATACAACACCACAACCAATTGTCTGCCATGTTCGGATGTCCTTAAAACACACAAAATAAGGCAACAGTTATTTGGGAAACTGACAAAAGATTATACTTCAAAGATGGAACAAGACAAATAATGGTGCCAACAAATCCACCTATAAATGCACTCATTGTGATCAAACTAATCATACCAAAAGTTGATGCTTTGAACTTATGGGGTATCTAGAATGGTGGGATCATAGTCATGATCTTCGGAAGAGGAATCCCAAGAAGACCTCTACTGCTAGGATTGTTGAAACAAAGGCAGAAGATGAGGTTGCTGAAAAGGTCTCGGCATTGGCATCAGTTGCAAGTAATGGTGGTAAGATTTTAAATATGTCTACACTTGTTTTTAATAATGCATGGATAATTGATTATGCTGCTACAGATCAAATGACATTTGATTCTAGACAGGTCTCAACCCTTTAACTATCTTCACAAATGTCTGTTTCCACTGCCAATGGTACTTTGACCCCAGCTATAGGGGAAGGATCCTTGCCCCTCACTGATATTTTGAATTTAGATTCTGTTTTAATTGTTCCATCTTAGAACTATAATCTTTTTTCAATTTTCCAAAGAACCGTTGTCTTATGGTTTTGAGGAGGAAAAGAAAAAATCTGACATCTTGTTATGCCATCAACATCTGAGGCATACTTCTTTTGGTTATCTCAAGAAATTATTTCCTAATTTATTTGCAAAATTTGATGTTGCTAGTTTCAAATGTGATGTTTGTGAACTTGCAAAGAGCCAACATGCTTCATTTCCATTAACTTTGAATAAAAGTTCAGTTCCTTTTATGGTTATACATTTTGATGTTTGGGGTCCATCCAAAGTCACTACCTTGAGTGGATCATGTTGGTTTGTTACTTTTATTGGCGATTGTCACTATGATGGCTGGACTTTATTCGGTCCTGCTGGTTTTGAGGAGGCCAATTTCGAGCCACCATGGTTGAAACTTCAAATTTTTCAAGGTCTCCATTCATCGTTACGCGTCGAACAAATTCACAGCGGACCAGCGTATAATCATTCTTCTAATTCAGGAACAGGAACCTTTCTCAAAATTTTACCATAGATTTGTTCAAATTCACCATCTAATCCTGCAAGAAAAATATGCACCCTTTATTACTGACCTGATTTTCGATAAGATTCAACATCTTTCTCACTCACCATAATCACCTTATCATGATCATGGTTTTAAATAAGGCCGCAACCGTTACGTAATGCCATTACATAACGGCTTTTTGGGTTACCGATACTGTTACACACCACGAAATCGGTGGGAAGAAAAATCACAACCGCAGCGGCCGTTACGGACCGCGACCGTTACATAAATGCTACTACGGCTGTTAAGTAACCGCTACATGACTGTTACACCAAAAAATTATTTTATTTTTTACTTTTTCTTCTCACTTTTTCCCTCTCTTTCATAAATCATTCTCAATATACCTAGTGGCAAGAGGAGGAAAAGAATATAATGAGGATGACAATGATACAAATTTATTGTTTCTTTCAATACTCACAATAAATGCATTAATTAACAATTTCAAAATACTAACTTGTTAGGATTCATGTCTTATGTGTCAAATAGATTAATAGAGTGTATGATGTATTTTTTTTTATTAATTAATTTAGCACACATAAGAATTTATCACATATAAGAACAATGAGAAGTATAAATACGCACACACACATAATTTTTCTATCAATGGTGGTTTAAAACAAATGTAAACTTGTTGCCCTTATTAAATAACTTAGTTACATGAACTAAAGGATCCAAAATACATTAAAACTCTTTCTAAGAAGGGCTAAAAGCTTAAAACATGCAAGTACGCTAATATGCACAAGATTGTGCGTGCTTCAAAAAAAATTCACGGACGTTACACCCGTTTCCCATTATGTAACATCCACTACTCCTGCTTCCTGTCACACCCGTTACCGTTACGTTACGCTACCCGCTACCACGATTTAAAACCATGATCACAATGATCCAACTCACCAAAAATCTCGGTCACTTTTCCATAATACACAAAGAGTACCGTGTCGTTCTGTTTACCAGAGAAAATTTTTTTATTTAAGGCAAAAACTTGTAACTCATCTGCTCCATCATAAAAATCTTTGAAAAGAGCTTTCCAAATATCACGCGTAAGCGAATGTATCGTTTCATAATTTCTGGGGACATAGACATCAGCAATCATCACTTGACCTTTTGATTGTCTGCATACCATTTTTCATATTGATCATCCTTCTCGGTAGGTGGTTGTCAGTTTCTATGAATGAAGAAGAGAGTTTCTCCTTCTCTGCAATATGCACCTACATGAGTTAAGACCGCAAGTCATAATTTGTCTGATTAAGTACAATCCCTGCGTTGAAGGATAAACCTTCGATTGAACAATGATAGAAGCAAATTTGTTCCTAGATGCTTCAAAATCCGATTTGCTCATACTAACATGAGCAAGTTTCGAAGTTCTTCCGGTGTGGCGTCAATGGACGACACGATCAGAAAAAAAGAGAGGTCCTTTGAGAACTGCTCTAATACCAACTTGAAAAACAAAGTTTGAGAAGAATATTTGTTTTTTCACACTTTCTCAATGAATTCGTACAGCACATATATAGATGGGTCAGAGGTGTAAATCTTGTAATCAAGCTATTATTCCTAGAATCAAGCTACACGTATAATGAATTTGTCCACACCCACTGGACAACAACATTGTCTCTAGAATAAGAAAGAATCCCAAAGTTAATTACAAGGATAGTTGACTATAAACCCAATATTTCAACATAAACTTTCTAAGCTTCACATCTTTTCAAAGGATTTCTTCAAATTTAGTTCCATGCTGCATCTTCAATCTTTGTCTTCCTCTGATTTATGGGACTATAAAAGCTGGGCTTCAATATCTACCTTACTCAATTTATAGACCAATTTGATATTTAGAATTTTCAGTTCCCAATCGTTTTCCGATTTATTGCCGTCAACAGAACGCACTCACAAAATTCAGATAAATTTTTTGTTTGTTTCTGTGAGAGGAAAGAATACTTGCATAATAAATAATTAAAATGAAGTTAAGCCCTCTACAAAGTTGTTTTCCAATAAGGAAACTTTCCTGATACTATTATCATTATAGAATACTTCACAAATTTAACTCTCGCACTTATGTCTTCCTAACTCTGTTGTTCTACATATGCGTTCAAGGAAAATCTTCCCTAAATAGAACATATCTATCATCATCAGGAAAAAGTACCTAAAAAGTCCGCAGTTTTAGCTCAAACATTCATTTTCCACTAAACGCCGTAAAATTAATAATAAAAAAAAAGACACCAAAGCCAAAACTAGAAATCAAACATTCATTGAGCACAATAAAATCATGCAAAAACAACCCAACGTAGAGCAGACCCCGAGTACTTACCCCATGCATGCAACAAGCTGATAGATCCAAGCAGTAATAGAAAGACCAGATATCATACTACGCTCAAATAGATCGGTTGAGAAGCAGATCGCGACAGCGAAACATCGAGTCCAATCAGAATGACGAGAAAGGGCTCCGAATTCCAGATAAAATTAGGATTCCTCAAAAATCCGAGAAATCTATGGCTTCCTATAGCGATACGCGCGCGCGGATGAGCGCATACGTGTGTGCACACGGAGATGAGATGGAATTGGAGACCAGATCGGACGTGAAAACCAGCAGATGCGTCTGGAAATCGATAGATGACCCTTTGGTTTCAGCCAAAGGGATTGTCGCCGTCTACGTCTACTCCTGTGCCGCTTTCTGTCTTTCCCCTGCGAAAATTAATTAAAAATGTAGAAGGCCAAAGCTACATTGTCTATTGTCAGGGAGCGTTTGAAGTGATAAAAATTGAATGTTTAATCTCAATCTATTAATTAATTAAAAGAAGGGTAGCATTTTTTAGTGACCTAAGAAGATATGTTTTGATTACAATATTAATTCATGAATTGAGAATATATAATTAGTGTAGTAAAATAATATTTAATTTTAATATTTTTAAAATAAAATTAATGTTATTAAATTTGACTTATTATTGACTCAATAAAAATTCGAATGTTCTAATTCAATCAATAGGTCATTGGTCAAATTTTGAGGCTCTGGGTTCAGGTTGATTGTAATGTTTTGTTACATTTAGTGATAAAAAAAAAAAAATAGGTCATTGGTCAAATGAGCCAATAATAATTTAATTAAAATTTTATAATATATTAAAATAAAATACTATTAAGAATGAAATTTTTATGTTCTAAATACAATAACTCCAAAATCAAATCCATAACTCAAATATTGGAAATTAATATTAATTCTCAAAATTTAAGGTATATCAATTTAACTTCTACTTGTCATTAGGATTTAAAAAAAAAAATTCGAAAACACTAACCTCTTCCAAAGTTCAAGAAAAAAATAAAAGCATTTTTTTTTATATTTCTGGGAAGAAGGTAATAAATTTTATTTAAAAAAGGAGAAATTACATCAAGGGTTTAAAAAAAATCTTGAAACAGAGCTAATCTTAGATGTTAGCTGCTAGGGTACTCAATTTTACATCAAAAATAGTTTGATTAGCAATCAAGTTGGAGTTTAAATCAGTACCTTCAAATAGGATTTTGTTCCTTACTTTCCATGTGTAGTTGATGGAAGACATTCTAGTCAACTTGAGTATATTATCTTTGCAAGTATTATCAAGACAATTCAATCGTTAATACATTGTCTCAATTGGAGAGAGGAATAAGACATAAGGAAAAAAAAAATCATTGGCTTTATATATAATTTGTTTAGGAAGTGAGCAACCAAAGAAAATATATTTTATGCTCTCAGAAGTGATACCATAGAGTTTGCAAGTCTAGAAGTTTGTACAACCCTAGGAAGCAAGCATGTTTATGCATTTTTGAAGGGCCTTGGATGTGTATTAATGCAACATGGAAGAGTCATTGTCTATGCATCTAGATAGTTTAAAAAATATGAAAAAAATTATCTTGTGCATGACTTAGAATTAGCTGTAGTGGTTTATATTTTAAAGATCTGGAAGCATTATTTATATGGTGGAAAGTGCGAAATCTTCACAAATCACAAAAGTTTAAAATATTTTTTTACCCAAAAAGAGTTGAATATGAGGTAAAGAAGGTGGCTAGAACTCATTCAAGACTCTGAATGTATTATTAGTTACCATCCAGGGAAAACGAATATGGTAGTAGATGCTCTGAGCAGGAAATTAGTGGGACCAGCACTGGTAGTTATGGAGGTTCAACATCTGATCCTAATGGATCTGGAGAGACTTGGCATAGAGTTGGTAAAGGATAATCCTCAGACATATATTGTCAGCCTGGTTGTGCAGCCGATGCTATATGAAAAGATTAAGGCTGCTCAGGGTGATGATGCAGAATTAGTAGAGGTAATAGCCAAAGTACGCGATGGTCAGGGAGAGGCGTTCAGTATCTCTGATAACGAAGCTTTGAGATTTCGCACTAGATTGGGTGTGCCTGCAGATGATGATATTAGAAGAATGATTTTAGAAAAGGCTCACTGATCACTATACACAGTCCATCTTGGCAGTACTAAAATGTATAGGGATCTGCGAGAGTATTTTTGGTGGAGTAGAATGAAAAAGGAAATTGCCGAATTTGTACAGCAGTGTTTGACGTCCCATCAAGTTAAGGTTTAGCACTAGAGACCAGTAGAGCAGTTGTAGCCACTGTTTATTCCAGAATGGAAATGGGATCACGTCTCTATGGATTTTATTACTAGGTTACCACCAATGTGACAAGAATTGAATGCTATTTGGGTGATTGTTGATCGTCTGACGAAGACCGCTTATTTTATCCCTATTAAAGTCGGCTATTTCATGGACAGACTGGCAGAAATATATATTCAGGAGATAGTTCGCGTTCATGGTGTACAGGTATCTAGAGTTTCAAACCAAGATCCTCGGTTTACTTCACAATTTTGGAAAAACTTTCAGGAGGCTATGGGTACACAGTTAGCATTCAGTACTATTTTTCACCCCCGAAAGGATGGTTAGATTAAGGGGACAATCCAGACATTAAAAGATATGTTTCGTGCGTGTGTTCTAGATTTTGGGAGTAATTGAACCTAGTTTATGTTGTTAGTTGAGTTTGCTTATAATAACAGCTATCAGACTAGCATTGGCATGACACTTTATGAGGCACTGTATGGTAGAAGGTGTCGTTCTCTTCTTTTTTGGGATGAAATAGGTGAGAGACGAATTTTGTGTTCAGAGATAGTACAGCACGCGTATGATAAGGTTCGAAATCAGTACCGCGTAGAGTCAGCAGAAAAGCTACGCAGACACTCACCGTCAGGAGTTAGAATTTGACATGGGAGATCGAGTATTCCTAAAGGTAGCTCCTCTGAGAGGGTTTATGAGGTTTGAGAAGAAAGACAAGTTAAGCCCTAGGTATATTGGTCATTTTGAGATACTAAAGAAAGTGGGGTCAGTTGCCTACAAGCTTACTTTGCCGTCAGCTCTGTCTAGAATACATGACGTGTACCATGTTGCTATGTTAAGGAAATATGTCTCAAAGCCGTCCCACATAATCAGTTATGCAGAAATAGAGCTTAAAAATTCACTAGCCTATGAGGAAACACCAGTACAGATCTTAGACCAGAAAACACAGGAATTGCGCACCAAGGAAATTCAGCTAATGAAAGTTTTGTGGAGAAACCATGCTATAGAAGAAGTTTCGTGGGAGTTTGAAAAAATAAATTAAATAGAAATACCAACATTTATTTAATGAATTGTAGTATTAATCAGTATAGTTAGATAAAGATAAAGTTTGTTTAGTGTAGAGTGATAACTGTATTGTACTTTAGATTATAGGATAGGTAGTATTTTGGTTTTGAGAGAATTTTCTTTTTGGGTATATTTGTAATCTCCCAGGACCTTGAATGTAACCACATATTCTTCCGCCATAAGTGAGTGTAAGTAATAAAATAAGTAGACCGTTTATCTCTAAGGGATAGTAAATTATATGGATAATAAATTTCGACGACGAAATTTTATAAGGAGAGGAGAATGTAATAACCCAGAAAATTATTGGAATTAAATAATAAAAGAAAAAGGAAAGGAAAATTTTTAGAAGGGTTGGAAAAGGAGGTCTCGTCAACGAATGCAGGACCTCGTCGATGAGTACTCTACTAAAGTTCGTCGACGTAGACACGTGTCTCGTCTACGAGAAGATACCGAGAGCGGGATTTTTGGCAGTCTGAAATTCATCGACGAAGGGTACATGTTTTTCGATGAACTTTCTACAAGGATTCGTTGACGAGATAACGTGTCTCGTCGATGAATCCAGGGTTATAAATGAGCCAAAACCGGATTTTTCCACAAAAAATTGGCGCAGGAACCCTATCTCTTTCTCTCTCTAAAACGTCCATCTCCCCTTATCTCTTTGATTTCGGCTCTGTTTCTCGTCGGTTCAACAATTTGAGGCTACCACGACGCTCTTAGGAAAGTTCTCTGGAAATTTGCCGAAGTGGATCGTTGGTGGGGCTGACTTGAACTCCATCCCAATTTCAAGGTAAGGCATTTTATTTATTATTTGTCTTTCCCATAGTTATAAGAAATATAGTACATGGAGAAATACTAATATTTTGTTCTGAGAGATGTCGTTTTCAGGGTGTTGAGTGGGGAACCCTACGGGTGTAGGACCAGACATAGTAGGGGGCTTTTTCAGAAACCAAGTAAGGGAAATATGCTATGCTAGGAATTTTAGCAAAGTTATCAAAAATTTTATGTATATTGATATATATACCAGTTTATTATCTAGTTTTACAGCATATGAGTTTTAATATTTGTGTGGCTTGAGTAGATGTTTACCTGATATAGAATTTATATAGTTTCTCCCAGCATATCATGATTTACAGTATATACTGATATAGACAGATATTTACCAAATAGATATTTATCAAAAAAGTATTACATATTTTATACAGATCAGTATATTACAGTAATTACAGAATGTCATGTTTCCTAAAACCATAACACTCAGATTTTAGAGATTATACAGTCAAATATTACAGTCAGATATTACATACAGATATATAGATATAGCAATCAGATGCTATAGTTATCCTATTCAGATGTTACAGTACTTCCAGTTCATAATTATAGTGTTATGGTTATTTTGGAAACATGATGAAAATAGTAGGGTAATTTAGGGATGGCAAAGGGCCGAGTTTGGGCGGGTCGCCAACGGGCCAGGTCGTAAACAGACCGGGTCTTTAACAAGTCGAGGTTAAACGAGTGCCAATCATATAAACCCTAACCCGCCCGTTTAATAAACGGGTGGGTCGTGTGTTACCCGTTTAAAAATATATATTATTTTAAAATTTTAAAACCCCAAATTACAACACACCTCTCTCTTATTTATTTAAAAAATTAAAGCCCCAAATTACAGCACATCTCTCTCTCATGGTTGAAGGGGAATTAAGCTTCCTCACTTGTCGCATCTCTCTCTCTCGGCTTCCTCACTTATCAGATTCAAACAAAATCAGTATACCATTAAACCAGTAAGCCTGAATGACCACGAGTCAATTGGAGACGGAGACGGAAACTGGGACGAAGACGGCGGCGAGCCCCAAGAATGACCAGATTTGTTTTGGCAGATCAGACCAAACATGAGTGGAGAACTGCGAAGTCAAAGTTCAAACTGACCTGTGAGGCTGCGAGGTTGCGATTGCGAGAGTAAAGAGCGAGAGTTTAGGGCTTAAGAGGCTAGAGGATATGCCGCAGGAGAGGAGGTTATCTGCGAGAGAGAGGCGGAGCCGTGGAGTCGAGGTTGGGATTTTGTGGGAGAGGGAAGGATACTGCAACTCTGCAACCGGGATGATTGATGAAGATGGCCGCCTATCTCCCACGCGACGAAGCATAAGGAACGAAGGTAGTGAAAGCCAGCGGGAGGCTGTCGCGGCCACAAGGAAATTTAGGGTTTCATGGAGTAAAGTTAATGTGTAATACATATAGGAATATGAGCAAAATAAACAAGTCACCCAATGGGTAACCCGGCCCAAACCCAGTTGACCCATTTATAAATGGGTCAACCCGTGACCCGCCCGTTTATTAAACGGGTTGACTTTCTTAAACCCGAGCCCATTTAAAATGGACGGGTCTGGGTGACCCAACGGGTTATGACCCAATTTGCCACCCCTAGGTAATTATAGTGTATATGTAAAAACCCCAAAAAAGAGTTATAAAAGATTAGTAGAGTGATTCACAATATATATATATATATATATTAATTAATTAATTAATCGGATTTAAAAATAATAATAAGAAAAAATAATAATAATTAAAATTAAAAAAATTATTAATTAATTAAACGGATTTAAAAAAATAATTAAAATTAATTTTTATTTTATTAATAAAATATATTATTATTAATATTAATTAATTATTATTATTATTAATTAATTATTATTATTATTATTATTATTATTATTATTATTATTATTATATACCTTCCTGAAGGATCTGAATCCTTCAGGAAGGATTGTTTGTAATTGAAAGGAGCGCGGCCCCCCCCCCCCCCCCACCTCTTCCTATCTTCTTCGTCTTCTTTCTTTCTTTTCTTTTCTTTTCTTTTATTTATTCTCCTGCAACTCTCAACTCTCTCTCTCTCTCCTCACGTTCTCTCTTCTTGATTTCGTGATGAATTTTTATCCAATCGAAAATCTGAAGATACCACTGGACTCTATTCACCGCTGCCGTCATTTCTACCGGAGCAAATCGATGATAGAAGCGGCGTAGGCGTATTCCCTGGGGTAAGCTATTTTTCCCTTTTTCTTTAATTTCTTGCAAAATATAAGATCAATTGACGAACGGATACCACCACGAGAATCTAGGGATGATTCTCTACAAGTCTAGTATGACAGAATTCTCATGGGGGTGTCGGGCCAAAACCTTAAATTTGAGGTACGAGGGTTATTAAGGGGCTTATTTTTAATTAATTAGAATTAATTTAGAAATGCTAAAATATTAAGCATCTGAGACTGAAGTAGGATTTCTGAAATTTAGGGCCCAGGTGAGCGCTGCGGGTGTAATTTTGGGACCCACAGGTAAAATTTAGAAAATTAAGTAGGGGTATTAAATAATAGTTTAAATATTAATTGAGGTGTATGGAGCCTAGGGAAGGCTAGATGAGTATTATTTTGGATAAACAGATTAATTAATCTGGGAAAAATGTAAATTTCAGGAGTTGAATTTCAGGCGCCAAGGGCGTAGGATTTGGGTCCTAACGAATTTCTCAGTAGTCAGGTAAGGAAATAAACTAAAACAGTTATTTTTCATGCAAATTATTAATGATTATGAGCAAATCTATTTTCAAAAAAGCATATGTTATATTTGTTTATTACGAATGAAATGTACCATTGGGAAAATACTACTATGATGATTAAAATGCATATGTATGTATGAGATGCCAGAAAATCACAATTTTAGAATATGAAGTATTACTTTTAACAGCACATATGTGGCATGAATATTATTTTACGAGAATTGTATTATGATATGAAAGACTTTACGAGCAAAACATGTATTCGGGTATTATGAAAAAATGAGTTATGTTGTGATGATTTTGACGAATATATGATAAATGATTTATTTTCAGTATATATATATATACATACTTGAAACGATTTTGGCGCTAGACCATGTATTTATGTTATCGGCACGAGGCCGTATTTATGTTATCAGCATGAGGCCGTATTTATGATATCAACGCGAGGCTGTATTTATGCATGATTTCGGCACGAGACCGTAATTACTATATTTTCGACACGAGGCCATAATGATGTTATATATATGATGATCATGTATTATATGTACTAGGATGTTAGTTTAGTTTAGCTCAGGGGCTCAGTATCGTAGCTATATTGTAGATCAGATATCTACGTCAGATTAGTACTAACCATCCCACGAGGGGATGGGAGATGGATAATTGATGTGGCTTTCAGTAGAGTGTGGACATCCACCTGGCAGTCCAAACTAGGGTGTGGCGGGCTCATCGCACTTACAAACATATTTGATTCGGCAGTGGTCGGCCAGCCATGGTCGGGTCCCGTTTTCGGGCTGCACAACCCGTCATGGGGGTAATACATGACACCAGCTAGCTATTCATTCTAGGTTTGTTTTCAGTATTACCGGTATAACATATGTTTTATGTATGATATGATTTATTAAAAAATATAAAAGCATGTGATTATTCAGTATGATATAATGAACGTTATTAAATATGAAATGTACTGTATACGTATAATTGCATTAAATATTTATGTTGCCACACAGCTGTATTTAGTTTATTTTCCTTTACTGAGAAGTGTTTCACTCCCAAACTTAATTAATTTTTCAAGAGCCCCTGAGAGACCGGCGGGTCAGGGCCGCCGTTGAGCTAATGAGATTACCCTGTGAGAAGGGTAAGATTTTGTAATAGGGTCAGAGTTATTTTGTATTTGACCCTAGAGATATTTTGATGTATATGAGGATGTATAGAAGTACAGTTTTATAATGTTATAGAAAGCTCTGGTATTATGTTTTATAATTGGATGTTTGAGATTTTATGTTTACTGCTGCTAGGTTTTCCGCTGTGTTTGACAGGTGTCCCCGCCACCCACGAGTTCGGGTTGACCATTTGATCTATTATGTGACATTTTATGTTAAGAAATATATATATATATATATATATATATATATATATATATATATACAGTATTAGATCCCTGATGAAATATTACAGACAGATACAGTTAGCAGAGCATGGTACCGTTGCTATTTACAGATTAGAGTGCAACCACATATCTCAAATAGTATGTGGGTACCATCAACCGCGCCCTGAGTGGTTGCAGTCTCCCCAATACTCTAGGTTGAGGGGGCCCAGTTTGACGAGGTAGCAGTCTAATTCCGTACTTAGGAGAGGATGCAATTTGGCCGGACTGAGGAAGGGTAGAGTACAGTGACTTACCTGGTAGGCCAACTAGAGTTTAGTCCAGCTTACGGGCCGCACAACCCTGTCATGAGGGGTTAAATCATGACATACAGATTTTTAGGGAAAATCGCAGTTATGTATATGTATACAAATTTACAATATTTGATAAATATAGTATGATATTAGAAGTATGAAAAGTAGAAAACTCAGATGATACAGTTATATTTTAAACTACGATGAATGTAAGTTATACTCATATTGATTTACCAGCTTATACAATTTCAGATATTATTATATAGTTATGCAACTCGGTTGCCACACACTAGTAATAGCATATTTCCACTTACCGAACGTTGTCTCATCCCATTACTCTAACATTTTTTAGGTGAACCAGTTAGGCGAGCATAGCAAGCTCGTAGATAAAGTGACTCTTGATTGCCCTACCTATAGGGTAAGTGTGTTCAGAGGATTGTATTTTTGGACAAATGATATTGGTGTGAGATGAAAAAATGTAACTGTGGTTTGGAAAAATTGAATTCTGGTATTGTATATATATATATATATATATATGGATGTATGATTTTATATTTTTTGCTGCATAGGTGTGTCTATTATGTACAGGAATACCTCAGTCCCCATCCAAGGCCTGAGATGCTATAGCAGGGGTATCAGAGTAATTTATTTATAATAAAAAAATGGTGTAATTTTGGATCGTTATAGTAACCGTCGACGGTTTGCCCTATGTCCCCTTTTAAAAAAAACTCTTGGTAGTTTAAACCATCAACAGTTTTTTGAGAGAGCCTGAAACCATCGACGGTTTGGTGCTGAACCAAACCATCTCCATTCCTTTCTTTTCCTTTTCGTTCATTTTCCTTTCTTTCTATTTGTTTCCTTTTTCTTTTATTTATTTATATTTTATTTCTTGGGTCGGGTCTCTACTGCCTATGCTAGGTTTCAAATAGATTAGGTTTTAAATTTGGGCTTCAAATAATTGGGCTCAGGTAAAGTAGGTTAGAGTTAGGTGGGTTGTAGGCTCTGGTTCAGTTAGATTAGATTGGGCATGGGGTTATTAGTATTAGTTTAAGTTATAGGCTGTGGCTTGAGGTTGGGTTTAGGCATATTAGGCTTGGGGTTTGGGCTTTAGGCTCGGTTTGGGCTAGGTAGTCCTTGGTTAGTCTTGGGCATTGGGTCTGATTTAGGATTGGGGTTTGGGTTTAAGCTTGATTCAGGGTCTAGGCCAGAGCTAAGCTTAGTTAGGTAAATGGGTAAGGCTGGCTCGGGTTAGCGTAGGGTTGACTTAGGTCCTCAAGTCAAGTTGAGCTGGGTATTTGAGTAGGGATGACTTGGGTCTAGGCCACTTTGACATGGACATTCGGTCAAGTGGACCTGGATTTTTGGGTTAGTCAATTTGGGGTATTTGAGTCGAATTTTGACTTGAACTTTTGAGACTTAGGGGACTGTATTGAGGATTCTGCTTGGTTCATTTTGGGGATTTCAAGGTTTATTACATGCTAATCCACTGTCAAAATAATAACTTTAAATTGCAAAATCACTTTTGTTTTAATAGAATAAAGTTCAATTTTTCAAATTGCTGCTTTTCTTTTCAAAATACTCTCATTTGATCATGAACTTTACCCAATCATGTAATGAATCTTAATTTTCGATTCATTCTACGACACTCATTCAACATTAAATGAATCTAAATAGCCAAAAGAACATGTTGGACTCTCCTTCCTTTACTTCTTCTTCATTGCCTCTGTCTGAAAATAGTTTCTTTATCTTCTTCTGAACACTACAAGTTCACTTCCCCAAAAAGATGCCTTTATTTTGTATCTCCACTGGTTTCTCTTCACTTTCTTTAAACATTATCTATTTGCTCTCTTTCTTACTCTCTCTAGATGCTTTATGCCAAAAATCCCCCTCATTTCCTTCTCCAACTGTTATTTATAGGCAAATTAGGCATGGGAATTAACTCTCTTGGGAGTGTAAAACCTACCCAGCCATGGGAACTAGTAGTGTGGAGATTATGGATATGGGGAATAGGCTTGCATGCCACAGCTGACCATGGGAAATGGAAGCATAGGGAATGATTGCAATTTTAATTAAAGGCCCACATTGGGCCTTTAATTGCCTTCAAGCCAAATTGGTCTTTTTTTTAAAGGCCCACACACTTGAAATCAATCCATAGTGAGCTGCCATTTCAGATAAGGATTTCAATGGGCCTTAAATCACAAAATTGACCCAACTTTAAAGGACCCAAATCACAACATAGTCCAAGTTGAGCTTGAAATGCTTTGACATTTGATACTAACTTTGAGATATTTTGTGCATGCAAATGAATGCAAATGGATAAGGTTCAATGCAAGCAACCAAGATGAACCATGACCTTTTTGTGTTTATTTTTTTTCTTTTTTTTTTTCTTTTTTTCTCTCTTTTCTAATGATGTACTTGTAATGCCAAGAAGGATGAAAGTACATACCACTTTGTACAAAAGCCTAGTGAATAAATCTTTTTATTTCAAGGGGATAAGATTAAGAGAGTAAAAAAAAAAAAAAGAGATCTCATTTAAGTGAAGACCTTAAAAGGCATCTTCTAATAACAAAACATGATTAATAACCTAAATGAGATCTTAAAAGAAAATAATTTTGAAAACTCAATATTTTTCAAAAAGTTTTGTTATATAATGGTCGGATAATGGGGTGTCTACAATTTTCATCTAGCACTTTTAATTTTGTAAACCCATTTAGCCCCTTCCTGGATTGCCTTTGGGCTTTTATGCACCCTATCTATACACATTTGTACACAAACCTTTATTAAAAGTAAGCCTAGTGGTCTCTAAGTATACCATTTGTCAAAAATGAATATCGACATAAAACAATGTTTAGTGCTTTTTTGGATAACATATTTCTTGCAAACTTAGATGATTTGGACATTTGCAACATAAGTCACATAGTGCGCCAATGAGGAAGAGTAAGTTACTATAAGGGACAGTAAAAGGGGTAGGAATAGACCTAAAATAATTTAAAATGAGATAGTGAGTAAGGATTTAACAGTACTAAGTTTGTCAAAAGAAATTATCCATGATCGCAAAAATTGGTGAAAAAGGATTTAATAGTCCTATCTATTTAAACAAAGCCCTTTCTTGTTGTCTTTTAACTCTTTTACCCCAAAAATATTGTTATAGTTCGTTACTTTTTCATATACATCTATGTAACTCAGGAAGCAAATGAGATATCATTACTCAAATTTCTATTTGCAATTTCTATTACTATTTCTAGGGCTACAAATGAGCCAAACTGCTCATGAGCTACTTGGTGCTCAACTCGATAATAGCTTGCTCAAGCTCGTTTATTAAGTTAAACAAGGTGAGTTCGAACACAAATTTCAAGCTCGCCAGCTAAACGATCCAAGCTCGAGTTGGTTTATACTCATCTTCTTAGGCTTACGAGTTGGCTCATTTAATAGCTCGCAAACCGGCTCGTTTATTAGCTCACAAGTCAACTTGCTTATCAGCTTGTTTAGTAGTTCGTGAACTAACTTGATATTGAGCTTGTGAACTAGCTCGATATTAGGCTTGTGAAAAAACTCAATATAAATCACATTGAATATTTGATTTTGAATTTTTTTTTATTTTAAAATATATGTTTCTCAAATTATATTTATTAATTCTCAATTAATTTAATTAGTTAGTGACTTGGTTCATTTATTAGTTTGAAACGAGTTTCGGTCGAACCAAGTTTGAGCTTGAACTCAAACTCAAACTCAAGCTTAGCTCGTTTATATGTGAAATGAGCTTTAGTCGAGCAAAGCTTGACCCGAGTTATATATATGTTAATCGAGTTGAGTTTGAATAGAAAGTTTTAAGCTTGAGTTAAGTTTGAGCTTGGCTCGAGCTCACTTTTAAATAATCGACTTGGTTCGACTCATTTGAAGTGCTAATTGTTACTCATCATTACATCAACCTATAGTCCAAGGTTATCTTAGGTTAGATAACTTTGTTTGGATGATGAAAGAAAAAAAAAAGGAAATAAAAGGATTAATTAAAATTCTTTAAGTTTTTGAAAAGAGTTTTATTGGCAAATCAAACTACTTTAACTTTTGGTGGTCAATAAATTAGATAGAATTGTAAGACTGTATTATTAATTTCCTTGTGTATGGTTCCGGTTGAATTGAAGAAGTTGTTTTTCTTTAGTGTTTGGCGAATTAATTTGTACAATGATTAAGAAAAGGGTTTTTTTTTTTTTCCTTTTTGTAGTAACTAAAATGAGAATTGGGGTTCTTATGGTTTCCCCACTTTTAGACAAGAATATGGGTATACCAAGGGAATTATTTATATGTTTTTGGCTTCATGCTATTGCAAAATAAAGGGAAATTGTTTTAAATAATTAGACAATGAAGCATATGCAATTATTTGTATTTTTTTTATTTGTGTATTGATTTTAAAAATATACATAAAAAATTCTAGATTTTAACATTTTGTGAAATCTAAATTATCTTGGTTTTATTTAGGGCCCTTCCGAATAATTTACTCCATTCCTTCTCATGTAAAACTAAATTATAAATTTTAATAATTATGTTAATGTTGAAAGCTATCCTATATTAATGCTAAAAAATAAAAATTGTCTCGTAACTCATACAAAGTATTGCTTGCTTTAGCTCAAGGCGTAATTTGGGAGGAAGAGCCTGACCACCAACCTTATCATCAAACATTTGCGATGCTAAATTCTTGCCTTGCCTTCTACACCCTCATTTGACTCATAATCAATTCAAAATAATCATGTACTTAGAAGCAAGTTCCGATAATCTAGTCGGAAGATAGGTTTATTTTTAGGATTAGTTTTCATGATTTGTGTTTTAGATTCTGTCTTCTATATGGATTCATTTCATTTAGATTAATTTCTTCTAGTCTGTTCGACCAAAATATTTTGTCGAATGTTTCATTAGAAAGATGATATGACCTAGTTTACATTATTCAAATCCCTCATTCTTTATTCTGGGAGACATTTTATTAGAGGTCTCAAAGGAATGAAAATAGATAATACATGAGAAATGTGAATAACATCGATTCGTTGTCAACCCCATCGATTTATTTATTAACAAGACAATAATGTGGACTGTTTTAGAGGACATCTTTTTGTATAATTCATAAAGAGCTAATATTACACACTCCTGTATAATAATGGAGCCAAAGCCTCAATCTGAGTGTAGTTAAATAATATTTTGATTTATCTTTTTTCTACGTTGAAAAAACACAATGTACTTTGATTTTCGTTTAGACTGAGTGACTAAAATATAATGGGTTGTCTGATTTTCTTCATATTTGATTTGCACTTAACATTCCAACTGAAAGTTGATTCTCCAATTTTATAAAATGTAATTCCTACTCACAAGTGAAAATTACAATTCCATCCATGACTTCATGATTCTCTTTTTGCGAAAGATAAATATAACCTTCACTGAATAATACATTCCGAAAACACAAAAATTGGTCGTCGGCTTGGCCATCACTGACAACTATAATAATAATAATAATAATAATAATAAATATCATTATTATTTTTAAAAATAACAACAACAATTACAATAATAAAAAATTACATAATAATAATAATAATAGTTGTACAAAACACACGCACAAATATTTACTGCTAATTATGGGAAGAGGATGCAACTTTCAATCTGTAATTTTTTCTCCCAATATTCCAAAAATCAAAATGTATAGTATTTTATCTATTGCTGTGGTTAATTTTTTGTGTACTTCTATCTGTAGCCAATTAGATGAACATAAATTGTTGAAAGAGAGAATTTCAATTGCCCAATTTCTTCCGTTATTGGTACTATGCAGCATCCCTGACTCTAATTTCATACCATTTTCTTATTAATTGCAACATGTTCTCATCCATAAAATATAAGAAAATAAAAGTGAGATGTATCCTAAGTGTATGATTTGCAGTAGCACACCACAATGACAAGGCAGAAAGGCAAAAAGAGAGGCTCAGGAAAAGGTACTTATCCCAAGACTATCAGGTTCGAAGCTTGGAGGTTTATTTTCAGCTGCTAATGGCGCTGTTTGAATAGCAGAGAAGCCAGACCTACTCTCCAATACTGAGATCCAAATGTCAAAGAGGGCTCGGGTTTTTTCGGGACAAGTGCTGCCAGTCCTTGCCGCATGCTGTGACTGAATGATCCCTCTAGCTTGACATTTGCATCTGATGACCTGAAATATATGGAAATTAACACATTACATCAAAAGGAATAGAATTACCGCTGAAGCATTTCCAGTCTTATCTTTATCTTTATATTTGTAGTCAGTGTATTGTCTTTGTCAGTCAGATTTTGCTTTATTATTTTCAGCTTTATGTATAATGTCCTTGTCATTTAGCTTTAACTTTATTAAAAGGTGTGTAAAAAAAAAAGGGATTATGTCGGAAACATATTTCAAGATGTCATAGCATATTCCCTCGCTTGTACGAACAGCATCACTAAGCCTATCATCCTCCACGATCCAGTCTACACAACTATAAAGAATGGCGATATTCATTTCTCCTTCCCAAAAGATCAGGAATCCATTCCAGCTAGTATCAATGCAAACATCTTTCAGAGGCAGTGACTCTTCATCTCAAAAAGAGGCAGATTACCCAAAAGCCAGCCCAAACCCAGAGGGTTGAGTCAACGGCTGTCTCCACTGCTCAGAGGAAGAAAGACAAGCAAAAATTTGAAAAATCAAGTGATCCAAATTGTGAGCCACAAATTGGGGTCCTAGAAAAGGATAATCCTATCTCCAAACTCCTTACTAAAATGGCTAATCAATTACATCCAGAAGAAGCACCAAAATCATCACTTGCCATCATGACAGATGATGATTCTTGTGACGAAGAGATCCAATTTCCAAAGCCTACAATGATGACCAAGCCATCCACCTACAAACAAAATAGATGATGGAGTAGATGACAATATCATTCATCATTGTAATCATCCGTGCATGCAAATGAAGAGAGAAAGAGACAAAAAATACAATCAAATCAAGGTTCAAAAGTTGGTAGTCTAGATGAACCGATTCTCTGGCAAGAGCCACAACAAATGCCACTTAAAATAGTGGAACAAATAAGCTATTGAGTTCAGCATTACCAACGTGTTTACATCTTTTAAATAAACCAATGGTTTATCCTTGTCAAAAGTTTATGCTCTTAACTAAATTCTTGCACATTTAAGAGGAATTACAAGATCAGCTCATCCCCTTTTTTCAGTTGGGAAATGCTAGTTGGTTGAGTGGCAATTATATGGTACTTCTTCATATTGAGAGAGAGAGAGAGAGAGAGAGAGAGAGAGAGAGAGAGAGAGAAGTGATATCCACAACTGCTGAACCCTGAATTAGGCATAGGTGCCACCTATCAAAACCAATCAGGATCTATTACCAATAAACAAACTAATGCACCTACCCAGAGTAAAAAGAGAAAAAAAAAAACTAATTGAGGAGTTAATTTGTATCAAAAGGCCACTAAAGCCTTTGTAAAGCATTTATGTGCTTGCTGAAGCCTGAAGATGAGGCAGAGTACTGCACCACATGCTCAGCAATAAGCCATGTCCAGGGATTTTATGCATTTCAAAATTTGCAAGACCCGCAATCAGATGCGTCATTTATATAGTTGGGAGGTCTATGTGACAAAGCATTCCAAGTTTTAGCTATTATATGCTCAGAGACAAGAAGACTTTTATCTGCTAAAAAACCTTCATTAAGACAGAGCTGTTCTACCAGAGACTAGCTCAAATAGATTTATATGTTGTTTTTTTTTTTTTTCTCAGGGATTGTTGGAATGTGTGAGCATGGATTTATTACTTTTTATGACTTGGACAGGAATGGGGTTCTTGGAGAAGAATATTCTACATTCATCACTTTGGTCCCTACGAATAATTCTTCCATTAAGGTGTCTACCAATTAGCATAGTAAATAGTGGTTTATCAGTGTTCTAAAAGGTTTTTTCAATGTGTGCTGCAGGCCATTTGGAGCCCAAAACGCATCAAGAATCAAGAATCTTTTCAAAAGGCGCAAGTTCAGAAAGGCACACCTTTGTTACTGTTAGGCGCACACCCAAGAGAAAAAAGTGCACTTTTGGCGCCTTACCAGAGAAGGTGTACACATACTGAAACACATATTTCTATGTTTTCTTATCAGAGATAGATGCAAAAGTGGACTAGGGCCCAAAGGGACTTCATTCATTCATACCACAGCAGCAAGAGAAGAGACAAGCTGCCAGCTTCTCTCATCTCTCTCACCTTTGACATTAACTCATCATACCCACCTTCTTCATTCTTCGATTTGTAGTTGCATGCTAGCAGCTTCTTCAACAACCTCTCTTTACCTCCTCTCCCTCTGATGGCTTCTCTGATTGACTGATCCTCTCCCAACAGTATCTGTTCTAAAGAATTCCTTTGTATTTGATTCTCTCCAGGAATCAGTCTGTGAGAAGTGCAAGAGAGAGTAGAGAGAAAGGCTGAACTGTTGGACTTTGGGTCATGAGGAATTTCATTGGACACCATAGACTCTCTCAAGCAATGTGCTTTATTCTTATTGGCAGGAAGATAACCCATTAGTACTGTTATTTCCTCAGCAAGGGACGTGGCTGTGGTTTTGCAATCTGTGGTCAAATACAGCTGGAGTTATATGAAATTGAAATCTTGGAATTTTATTTAAATGGTTAAATAATTTATTTAATAAAATTTTATTATTTATAAAAATATTATATTTATTCTCATACATTCTAAAATAAAAATTAAATTCCTAAAGGCTTCTACCTTCTCTCATCCACAGTAAAACGCCTCACATTACGCCTTTGCCTTTCAAAATACTGATGGGTATAAGATTATCGCTAAGGTTCTTGCAGACAGATTGAGTCCATCATTATGTGATACTATTTCCTAAGCTCAGAGTGCTGTTTTGTTGGGGTAGACACATTTTGGATTCTATTTGAGAATCTAAGGTGGGGGTGGAGGACAATAACAGTACATTTTCCATAGGAAATGGCTGGGATTCTCTTCAAGCAGAACTCCGAAAAGGCTGAACGTGTTGTTGGGACTTTTGAATAAGGTTCTGATTAAGAAGTGTTTTGGTAAGATGTGGTGGCCTTGGATGTGCGGGTGTCCATATAATGCATCATTCTCGGTGACTGACTATTAATGAGGAATCTAAGTCATGGTTTAGTTCTTTGAGTGGTGCTAGGCAAGGGAATACATTATCTCCTTTCTTGTTCATTCTTGTTGTGGATGCTTTGGATAGAATGACAGATGGGGGCAGTGAGAAGGGGGTTTGTGACAGGTATTGGGGTGGGGAACTTGGGGAATTGGGGCGTTGAAAGGGTGAGGGATAGAGTTGCATTTTCAGTTTGCCAATGATACTGTTATGTTCTTAGATGATCATAGAGAGTCATTTTTTAATATCCTTCCTATTATTCAGACTTTTGAGAAAATTTCTGGGTTAAGAATTAGTTTGGAGAGACGTCAGATTGGAGCTAATGGGGGGCTATTAATCTTAGTCCTGATAAGGTGTCAAACCTGCCCAATCACTATCAGTGTATCCCACAAGCTTGTTCTTTTTTTCCTTGACATACCTGATGCTGAATTTCCTAGTTCCTTGAAGATAACGTAAAAAAATTTTTGCGGCTGCATAGTGTAGCTTGCTGGTTGATGTATAAATCTTGAAATTTAGCTGACCGGGTGAACAATATCTGGCCTTGTGTTGGTTAAATATATGAAGGAACCAACCAAACTTTGATATGTTTTTTCATCGACCTTCCGCGTACAATCATTCAACTGTAGCTTCTTGTTCATGACCATTGGCGTAGAAATTGGGTTGCAATTATTCACTTGGAATTTTTTTCAATAAATCTTTGAGAAATTTTTCTTAAGAAATAAATCACGCCTTTTGATTGTCAGACTTGAATTCCAAGAAAATATTTCATGAGGCCCAAATCTGTCATCTCGTACTCTTTCATCACGGCTTCTTCGAATTCTTCTACCATTGCTAGATTTGTGCATGTGTAGATTAAATCATCAACATATAAACAAACAAGGAGAAAATTTTTCGTATCTTCTTTTTTCATGCAAAGTGAATGTCTATTCAAACTTCTTTGGAACCCGTTTGGGTGAAAGTAGGAATTGATCTTGCTATTCCAAGCTCACGGAGCTTGCTTTAATCTGTATACAGCTTTTCATAGCCTCTACGCTTTGTCTTCTCGACAAGGTACATAATAACCCTCAGATTGCTCCACATAAACTTCTTCCAATTCTCTATTAAGAAATGCTGATTTGACATCAAGTTGAAAGATTGGTAACTCTCGTTGAGCTGCTAAGGCAAAAATTGTTCGTATCATCTCCATATGAGCTACTAGTGTAAAAGTTTCATTGAAGTTGATTCCAGGCTGCTGTGAATAGCCTTTTGAAACTAGATAGGCCTTGTGCTTGTGTATTGAGCGCTTAAGCCATCTTCTTTATACTTGGTCTTGTAGACCCATTTAGCTCGATTACTTCTTTGCCTTCGAGTAGATCTACAAGCTCCTATCTGTTGTTCTTCTCAATTGTTGCAATTTTTTCATCCATGGCTTTTATCCAAATTTCTTTCTTTGCTGCTTCATCAAAGAACCGTGGCTCACATGCAAAAAATGCAACATTACAAATGTACCCTTCTCGATGGAGTCTCTGACTGAATAAATCTGCCTTGAGGTGCTTGGTTTGTGAGCTTGAAGTTCCTGGTGAACTGGGAGACTCAGATGGAATTGGACTTGCTTCTGGGTTGCTTCTTGATTGTTGAATGTTGAGGATGGGCTAGGTATATTCAATACTATTATTCTTTGGGTAGAACTTTCTTCCTAGCTCTATGATGTCATTTTGTCAAAGATAACATCTCGGGAGATTATAAGATCATTAGTCTTTGGGGTTAGTAAATGAAATCCTTTAGATTCATTACTACACCTCGGGGTGTAGTTGGTTCATGATGGTTCGATATCGGCTAAACTGAAAACCAAACTGAACCTTGTAGTTTTTAATCATGGCGAACCAAAATAGAAACCAAACCAAAGTTATTATCCCTTGGAGAACTAAAGATTGGGTGGTTTGGTTCCAGTTTTTCCAGTTTTTAACCAATTTTTTTAATGTTCAATAATTTTTATATTAATTCATTTTTAGAGTAAGAATATTTTCCAATTGAGAATCAAGTATAATTTGTCAAAATAACTTAATCATGCTCAAGTTCATATTTTAATACTCAAATCTTGATTAGATAATCCTGGATAAATGAAATGTAACAAGAATCATATACTCAACTTGCAAGGTTGCGGCAAGTTAGAGACTTGGAGTCGTGGGAAGTGGGGAGGCGCCGAGGGCTTGCTATCCGACAACGAGGGTTGCAAGCTTGCCAGCCTGGGGCAGGTTGGAGGCTGGGAGTTGGAGTTGCTGCGAGTGGGGACTAGGGAGGCAGAGCCACAGAGGGAGGGCCGGCTGCTGGGTGCTGGCAGTTGGCGGTCCGAAGCAGAAAAGAGGAAAACCGTAAATCAATTGAGAATTTGAGATTTGAGAAGTCGGCCCAAACCCTACTTTTTCAAAATTTCAAGTGAGTAAGCATATTCAAGGGTGGTGCGCCGCACCCTACTATATCTATAATTAGGATAATGGACCAATCATATTTTAACACATAAATTTATTAATTTATATATAATTTATATTTAAATCAATTTTTTGATTTTACAATTCGTTTATATTTACGAAACCAAAACAAAACCGAATCGAAAATTTTCATTTCCTAGAACCAAATACCAAAAAACCAAACTGCTTGTGATTTCTGTCCAATTTTGATGCACTTCTCGATTTTTCGGTAATTTTTATACACCCCTAACTATACCTAAGGAAGTTGTCCTTCTCTCCTTTTTCATCAAACTTTTCCGGTTGCTGAGAAGGTATATGTGAGTAAGCTATGCAGCCAAAAATATTCAAAATATTTACCTATGACTTATGCCTGTGCCATGCTTTATATGGAGTCCTGTTCTGAACCACCTTTGTTGGAGAACGATTCAGGATATCAACAGCAGTATCAATTGCTTCTACCCAAAAACTATTTGGAAGTTCTTTACCTCTCAACATGCTTCAAGCCATTTCGACAACTGTGCAATTCTTTCATTCGGCTACAGCATTTTTTATGGAGTATATTGCAATGTAAGCCCCCTTTTCATGCCCTCCTTTATGCAGTAATCATTAGATGTTGTTGATAGAAACTATCCACTGCAGTCTGTTCTCCAGATCTTTAATTTTCTACCACTTTGCTTTTTCTGCAAATGCTTTAAACTGAGGAAAAGTGGAGAAGGCTTCTGACTTTTGCTTCAAAAAAATACCCATACCATTCAGGTATAATCATCAAAAAATAGAATAAAGTATCTATTGTTGTTAAGAGATGGAGTCCTTGTGGGTCCACAAATATCAGCATGGACTAATTCTAATGGAGCTCTAGCTCTCTAAGATGTCTTCGGGATGTTAACCAGTGCATTTTTACATAGATGCAGTCTTCACAAAATTTTGTCTTGCTTAGGACTGTCGGGCAATCCAACTACCATATGTTTATCCTGCAAAGATTTTAGGCCCTTGAAATTTAACTCCTATCTCAAGTGCCATAAATATGAATCATCGTTCCTGAGACTTTGCAAGGCAATTTTCTCATCCTCAGGCATAAATAAAGGAAAAACTTTATTCTTGTTCATTTCTACTCTAGCCACGGTGAGATTTTCTTCTAATCAAGTGATGATGCATTCTCCATTGTCAAAATGGAGCTTATATCCAATTAGTAGTAGTTGCCCAACATACATTTTTAGTCAGGTTAGGGATGTAAAGCACACCAGTTATAAGTTTATAGTTACCTCCCTTTATGTGGACTATAATTGCTCCTTTTTTGGCAATTTTATGCAACTTGCCATCTTCAAGTTTTACTTCAAAAGAGAATTTGTCATCGAGCTTCACAAATAAATCTTTGTTGCCTGTTATATGATTGCTACATGCACTATCCACGTACCAAATATTCTCAAACTCTTGTTGGGCATTCATGCAGTAATTAAATATCTGCCTTGCTTCTTTTTCTTCATTTTCTTCAAAGTAATTGGCTTCTTTATTTTCTCATTGGTCTTTGTACCAACAATCATTTTGAGAATGATTTGGATTTTTACATTTCCACACCGAAATCTACAAACTTTTGTCTCGAGCTCATGTTTTTTGCAGATTCAACACTGAGTCAAAATTGCTCCTTGTTATGTCTTGAGCTAGAAAAGTTTTGATTTTACCACATCCTCTTCCACATAGATTTCTTTGAGATGAACTAGCTCCTTTATTATTTTGCTCTCTAATGTTTATTTTTGAATGAAAAGCTTGCTTTAACTTTTGTTTTGAAAATCTACTCATCCTTTTTTCATGGGCTTCCATGCCCTAGGAGGTTATCTGGGGTGAGCTTTGATAAATCTTTTGATTCTTCCATTGAAGCAACTACATGCTCAAATTTAGCAAGTAAGCTTCTCAAAATTTTTTCAACAATTTTCTTATCCTCTATTGTATCTCCATAAGCTTTAATTTGATTATTAATTCCAATTGCTTATTGGACGCCTTCTTTTTCTTTCATGGATAAATTATCAAAATCTGGTCATGAGTTTTGGAGCTTTATGTAGATTACCTTGTCATAGCCTCCAAATTGTTTTCTTAAAATTTCTCATACATCTCTAGATGATTTGCACCTATAATTCTAGGAAGGATAGATTTAATTACTCCCTAGTGCATTAAGGACAAGGCCTTTTGCATCCTCTCATCTTATTCTCTTTATTGTCCTTCTGCTTTGTCCAAGACCTTGTTGCTTTAATTTCTGGACTCAATGTTTCTTCATATCCCTCTTCAATGATATCCCAAAGATCCTCGGAAACAACAATGTCTTCAAAAGAGTGTTTCATAAATTGTAATTTTCTCCAACAAAGATTGGAACTCCTTGTTGGGAATAGTTGAAAGGGAGATTGCTGCTTCTAATTGAGGCCATTTCTCGGCTGATTTGTGAGTGGGATGTGGAAGGAAAAAAAATAAGATGAAGGGGCTAGCTCTAATACCAAGAAGTGTCGGGTGCTATGGGAAATAATGGAAGCAACTGATTTGTTAAAGCACAAAGGAGAAATATATGCAATGTGATGAAGGAAACTATTGTAGAAATATAAGGAAGGGAGCTGATGTTTTTATTTTAAGGTGGAGATACTTATTACATACATGCTTGGAGTGTACAAGAGAGAAGGGGGAGGAGCTCTTTTGTAAAACCCATAGCCGACTTGCATTAAATGCTGTCAGCTTCTATCATGCCTGGAGCATGCATGCCTCAACTCTTAAGGCATCTACACACTTCCACACTCTTCACTTTCCACAAAATTCTACAGCTTCCCCTTTTTTGTTTTTCATTTACATTATTAAAATTACATATTACTTTTTAACATAGTTAGCTACTAATACATATAGGATTGTACATCAAAATTATTGAATCATGCTCATGATTCTTCTTGTGCCAATTTAATACATAACTAAACTTTGATTTTAATATTTTATAAATTGAAAACATGATCATAAACATATGGTACAAAGAGTTAAATCTATAGCATGACCGACAAGCGCAAGATACAAAGAGTAATATTGTTTTTATAACAAATTGAATTTCATATAAAAACTTAAATTTTAACTTACTAATAAAAAAAATTAAAATAAATTCTCATATATTGAAATTTTAACATGCAGGACACATGCATTTTTCTTCTTCTTCTTTTTCTCTTTTTTTTTTTTTTTCTTTTAAATGCAATACAACTCCGGCTGTGACGCACTCATGTCCTAATATTTTTCACACATAATCAATCCCAAGCCAAAGGAGGAGGCTTGCATTAGGTAGCCAACAACCATTGTAAAACTTGTCAAATCTTTGTGACATGAATCCTAACCAATTATTCAATGAGGTGTCCCCTACAAGTGATGCATTGCACTTATACCGCCCAGGTGTGATGAAAAATGGGTGAGCGTGGGTTAGCTTGTTGCTTGGTGCCCGAGCACAGTTTCAAATATGCAAGCGTTGCTACATTATTCTAGATGTGGGAAGGCAAAGAAGTTAGTGCAAGAGACTACGGTAAGATTAGCAGCTTGGAATATAGGAATACTAACAGGTAAAAATCATGGAGATAGTGAACACAATAAGTTAAGTAGGTAAGGGGAGAAAGCTAAAGAAATTGAAAAATTAGGATTCAAACTTTGATACACTAGAATAGGAAAAACATCAAAATCGGGTAGGAACCATTGTAGACAAAAACTTAAAAGATAGTGTCATAGACTTGTAGATGTCAAAGGAGTAGAGGATAGAATCATAAAAATGAAGATGGTCTTAGGCCAAGAGATAATAAATGTCATTACTCAAATAAGTCTACAAGAAAACCTTAAAAGACAATCTTGGGAAGATAAGAATAGTATAGTACAAAGGATATCAGGTACTAAGAAAATATTCATAGAAGCTTATTTGAATGGACACATTAGAAAAGATAATAAAAATTATGAAAAGATACAAGGAGGACATGGATGGAGATAAATCAAGTATGGGACATGATCTTAGAAGTTTCCATGACGTATGATCTTTTACAATGAATACTTGCTTTAGGAAGAGAGACGATGAAGATTCTCAGATGGTAAAGAAAGTTAATGGTGGGATCAAAATGTCCAAAAATCCATAAAGGCAAAACGAATTTGGCATAAGACATGGCAAAAATGTAGAAACATAGAAAACTTTGAAAAATATAGAGTCGAGAAAAGATGCAAAAAAAGGTAAGTAGTGAAGCTAAACATAGGTCATATAATAATTTATATGCTAGATTACATACAAAATAAGGGGAAGGAGACATTTGAATTAGCTAGCTAGAGACAGGAAGAGCAAGGACTTAGGTAATGTAAAATGTATAAAAAGTGAGGATAATACTATCTTGGTTAAGGAACATTAGCTAAAAGAAAGAGGGCGAAGTAACTTTAGCAAGGTATTTAATGAAAATCAACTAGAAGGCTTAAACTTAGAATTGATAAATGAGGAAAATGCTAAAAATATAAGATTTATTTGCAAAATTAGAGTTAATGAAGTTAAGTTTGCATTAAAAAAGATGAAAAATGGAAAAGCTATAGAACCTTATAACATCCCAATTGAAGTTTGGAAATGCCTAGGTGAGGATGGAATTATATGGTTAAATAATTTATCTAACACAATTATAAAAACTAAGAAAATGTGAGACGAATATGTCAACAGAACAGCAAACAGCAAAAGCCTTGCTGTCCACACTTCATTCAGCCTTGCTATCCACACTTCTTTCCTTATTTCTCCATTCATTATTTTGTACGGTTAGCATATATTTTTGACAGATTATAGTTTACATGTATAGGGCTTGACAGATTATAGTTTACATGTATAGGGCTTGAATCATGCTAGAACTTATTTGCTTTCCATGTATAGCATTCTTGTAAAGTCTATATATAATACACAGAACTCAAGGCCAAACCATTCGGCCATTCACACAATATTTTGACATGGTATCAGAGCCAGCCGACGGCTAATTTTTTTTCCCATCGAATTTTTTGTCTTCTTGGTTTCGGAGGTGTCTCTCATTTCTGTGGCAGCCATGGGTCTATTCTCTTCTGGAATTTTTTGGTTCTCTGTCTTTTGGTATTTCTGTGACCAAGTGGCTGTCGGAACAGCTTTCTGTTGCTGTTATGGTGCTTCTCTGTCCTTGTGATTCTTAGCACAGCAGGTTTCTTGGTTCGCAATTTATTTTTAGTGAAGGCAGGTTGATTGGAACAGCTTTTTGTTGCTGTTTCTAGTGCTTCTTTGTCCTTGTGATTCTCGGCACAGTAGGTTTCTTGGTTCACAATTTATTTTTAGTGCAGGCAGGTTGATCTTGGGTTTCTTTGTACCTGCGTTGATCTATTTTTGGGCTTCTCGATTTTCTTTTAGTATTTTTCTTTCGACAGAGTCTGTTTTTTTTGGGTGTCTCGATTTTTTCCTTTATTTAGCATGGACTCCATACCTGTGTGTGCCAAGTTTACGGACAACAATTATTCCACGTGGGCTTTTCAATTTGACTTTTCCTTAAAGGAAAAGATCTTTGGGGTCATATTGATGGCACGGATTGTGCACCCAATCCTGATAAATCCAAGGATTCAGCGGCTTGTCCTTCATGGGCTGTGCTTGATGCCTGGATTATGTCTTGGCTTCTTGACTCGGTTGAGCCACATATTGTCCCCAACTTGCGGCCTTATCGCCCCGCTCAATCCATGTGGACTTACTTAAAAATAGTACATCATTAAGATAACGAAGCCCATCATTTTCAGTTAGAACATGCGATTGCCATATTTCAACATGACACTAGTTCCATCCAAGACTATTATTCGGCGTTTCTAACTCTTTGAATGAATATTCTAATCTGGTTACCGTGGATGTTCTTGTTGCCTCTCTTACCATTATTCAACGTCTTCATGAGACTAGTCGTCGTGATCAGTTTCTTATAAAACTCCGCCTCGAGTATGAATCTATTCACTCTTCTCTATTGAATCGCTCTCCTGTTCCTTCTCTTGATGTTTTGTTTTGGTGAGTTACTTCGTGAAGAACAACGGCTTAGTACTCAAGTTACTTTGGCACAATCTCATGGTAGTTTAGGGTCTGTCCTTGTGGCTTATGCTGCTCAACGAAAAGGAACACCTGCACATTCTAGCACCTTGCAGTGCTTTTGTTGAAAAGAATTTTGGCATATCACTGCTAATTGTTCTAAGAAATACTGCTCTTATTGCAAGAAGAAGGGTCACATTATCAAAGACTGTCGTATCCACCCTCAGAATCGTCAAGCATTTCAGACTTCTATTATTGTACCCCCCCCCCCCCAAATAGTGACTTTTGCAGCCCTAGCTCTTCTTTAGGTGACTTCTCTGTTCCTACGCCTCCTACAGCGAATTGCTGCACACTTGAAATAGTGCAATAGACGCTAATTTCGGCATTATAAGCAATGGGCTCCAAGGTAATAATTTTACTAAACTCTAGTACGTGGAGTCATGGACTCGGGTGCCTCTAATCACATGACGAATAATCCCACTACTCTATGTCATGTTCGGCCCTACGCTGGTTAATTTGCTATTCAGGCTGCTAATGGCAGTTCTTTGCCAATAGCTACTATCGGTGATGCCTCTTCTAAGTTCACTGATGTGTTTGTTGCTCCTCAGCTTTCCACAAATCTTATTTTTGTTGGTCAATTAGTTGATAACAATTGTGCTGTTAATTTTTCTGGTGATGGTTGTGTTGTGCAGGACCAGGTAACAGGGGAGCCGATCGCAAAGGGACCTAAAGTTGGGCGCTTGTTTCCACTACTTTTGCCTATTCCAGCACTTTCTCTAGTTTCTTCTATTAAGTCTTTTGCTTGTAATAATGTTTCAGATCTTAGTATGGTGTGGCATCATCATTTGCGCCATCCCAATACTCAGATCTTATCTCATGAATTGAACTCTGGTTCACTTGATAATAAAGAGCATTCTTCTTTATCTCTTGAGTGTGCTTCTTGCAAACTTGGTAAAAGCAAAACTTTTCCCTTCCCTTTGCATGCTAGTAGAGCTTCTTAATACTTTGATCTAATCCATAGTGATGCTTGGGGACCTTCCCCGATTAGTTCACATGAAAAATTTAAATACTATGTGACTTTCATTAATGATCATAGCAGATTTACTTGGGTCTACTTTCTTCACTCTAAATCTGAGGTTTTTCATACTTTCATTGAGTTTTTAGCGTATGTTGACAATCAACTTTCTGCTTCTATTAAGACATTACGCACAGATTCCGGTGGTGAATATTTGTCTACTGAGTTTCAGGCATTTTTGGCCTCTAAAGGTATTATTCATCAACGTTCATGTCACACTACTCCCTAACAGAATGGAGTAGCCGAACGCAAAAATCATCATCTCCTAGATGTGGTACGTACTCTCTTGCTGAAATCCTCTGTTCCATCCATGTTCTGGGTTGAGGCTCTAAAAACCACTACTTACTTGATTAATCATTTACCTTCTCAAGTCCTACTCATGGAGTCTCCCTATTTCTGCTTATTTTCTAAGCAACTTAGTTACAATAACCTCCGTACCTTCCGGTGGCTCATCCGATATCTGATTCTACCACGCTTTAGATTCAGTTAGTAGCAGCACCTTCAGAGCCTTTGGTACGTCGCTCTCCTCGAGTGTCTGTACCCCCGGAAAGGTATGGGTTTCCCTCTTCCAGTTCTAGCAATTCTGTTTCAGCTCTTACTGCTGCATTGTCCAATTTAGATATTCTTACATCCTACTCACATGCTGCCAAGCATGATTGTTGACGACAAGCTATGCAGGAAGAAATTGCCACTCTAGAGGCCAATCACACCAAGGACATTGAGCCTTGTCCTCCCACCATTGTTCCTCTGGGTTGCAAATGGGTTTACTCAGTCAAGGTATCTGATGGAAGTTTGGATCATTACAAAGCTCGCCTTGTTGCACTTGGGAACAATCGAGAATATGGTGTCAATTATGAAGAGACCTCTGCTCTTGTGGCTAAGATGACTATTGTTCTTACGATTCTGGCTATTGCTACTTCCAGTGATTGGCCACTACATCAAATGGATGTCAAGAATGTTTTTCTTCACAAGAATCTTAAAGAGTGCATTCATATGAAACCACCCCCGAGCTTGTTTCCCTTTCCGACTTCACATATATGTGAGCTTCATCGCTTTCTTTATGGTCTCAAACAAGCTCCAAGGGCCTGGTTTAATAAATTCCGCACCACTTTATTACAATTTTCATTCAAGCAGAGCAAGTATGAAACTTCATTGTTTCTTTAGAAACTAGAAATGGGTATTGTTGTTCTTTTTTTTTTATGTTGATGATATTGTGATCACTGGTTCCAATTCTGTTTTACTTGCTCAGCTCAAGATTCATTTCTCAGAGTCTTTTCATGTGAAAGATCTTGGGTCTCTCACATATTTTCTTGGTCATGAGGTGCATCGTAGTCCCTCTGGTATTTCACTCAATCAACATAAGTATGCTAGTAACTTGGTGGCTACAGCTGGCCTTCAGGAGGGTACTCCTGTTGATACTCCCATGGAATTAAATGTCAAGCTTTGCAAGAGGAGGGTGACTTACTTGCTAATCCCAGTTTATACCGAAAGTTGGTGGGTAGCCTTGTTTATCTCACCATTACTAGACCGGACATTTCTTTCGCTATACAGCAAGTCATCTAGTTTCTTCAGACTCCTCGTCATCTTCATTTGGCTGCTATCCTAGGATCATACACTATGTTCAGGGCACTTTTGCCCGTGGTTTATTCTTCCCTGCATTGATGGGGATCAACATGCACCTTGAGTATCTTTCGTGGATATTGTGACACATGGACGACCACCTGAAGTCCACCATTGATGTGAACTTTATTTGCAGCAATTGAAGCTTCTCTTAGAAGCTAGCTTGAAAAGAGGATGACAGCTTGCAAGTCAAAGAGTCTTGTGTTTTCAAGAAGCATTTATTTCATTTTAAGTTCCTAGACTCCACTATCATAATTATTCTAATTCCTAGGCACCTATTTCCTATGACAAACTATTTCCTAGGAACCTCATTACCTATGTTTTAAATGTTTAATTTTACTTTTGTATTTTCTTTAATCTTTTAAGAAGCCATGTGCAGGTCATGTGCATGTAAGGCTATAAACATGCCATCACTTGTATTGTAAAAGGCATCTTGCATTATCAATTAAAAAAAAAAAAAAACTTTTGCTTGAACTTGTGAATCTTGTTTCTCTCCTTGTGAGTAAGTAGTGTGAGGCTACGTTCCATCTCCCCAAAGATTGGGTGGTGAGAGACCACGACAACAATGTCATCATCAACACTACACACCCACACCTCTTTCATAGCTCACAGCCACAACCACCTCAAGCTTCATTCTTGTCTCAAGATTCCTAAGGATCAACAAGCTTGTTCGTGGTGCAATCAAGTACTCGTGTGCCTTGGTGTTTGACATTTTGAACCTTTTGGTAAGCTCATTTCAATTCCTTGTTTGTGACCATCTAAAACAGCACTTAAAAGTACTTTTTACCTTGTAAGCCTTGAAACTCTACCCAAAGCCTTGATTGAAAAACCTTGTTCATTTTCTTTGAATCTTCCTAGATTTTCAACTTGAACATGCTTGCTAACATGTTTAGGGATATTTGATTTGTACGCTAGGACTTGTGATCTAAGACTTGTACTATAACATCTTTTGAAGTGAACTTGATTATTTGAATGAAATGATCAAATAAGGGCTTTGAACCAAATCATATATGTTTTCAAAATCTCAACAACTTGTGATCATTGGAATATGTTTGTGATGTTCATGCTTGGTTAATTCAATTATTCTCATAGATTATGATATTGGGTGTGTGCTACAAAAAGGGCCAACCGTAGGACTAGAGCTACTTAGAACCATCCTACATCATGCAAGCAATTCTACTCGTCTTGCTGCTTATAGCGATGCTGATTGGGCTAGTTGTGCAGATACACGTCACTCCATCACTGGTTGGTGTGTGTTCTTAGGTGATGCATTGATCTCTTGGAAGAGTAAGAAGCAAGATAGAGTTTCTAAATCATCGACGGAATCTGAATACCAAGCGATGTCTCTTGCTTGTTCTAAAATTATTTGGCCTTGAGGTTTGCTTGCTAAGCTAGATTTTTCTGAGACTGATCCTACACCTCTACATGCCGATAATACGAGTGCTATCCAAATCACAGTCAATCCTGTCTATCATGAGCGCACGAAGCACTTTGAAGTCGATTATCACTCTATCCGTGAAGCATTTGAAGCTTGTGTTATCACTCTTCCGCATATTTCCACTGAATTACAAATTGTTGATATCTTCACCAAGGCTCTCACTCGTCATCAATATTGCTTCCGAAGTAGCAAATTGATGCTTGTTGATCAACCAGCATCAATTTGAGGGGGGCTGTCAATGAAACAGCAAACAGCAAAAGCCTTGCTGTCCACACTTCTTTCCTTATTTCAGTCCACAATTATTTCCTTATTTCTCTATTCATTATTCTGTACAGTTAGCATATATTTTTGACAAATTATAGTTTACATGTATAAGGCTTGACAGATTATAGTTTACATGTATAGGGCTAGAATCATGCTGGAACTTATTTGCTTTCCATGTGTAGCATTCTTGTAAAGTCTATATATAATATACAGAACTCAAGGTCAAACCATTTGGCCATTCACACAATATTGTGACATAATAAAGGAAAAAGAACTTTAATACCTATATACAAAAATAAAGATATTAAAAATTGCAAGAACTATTGTGGAATTAAACTTATGAGTAAGGGAAATTGGACAAAATTAATGTTCAAAATGAGGGTCTCCAAGAATCGATTTGATTTTATACCTGGGAGATCTACTACAGAAGCTATATATCTTTTAAGAAGATTAAGGAAAAAGTTTAGGGAAAAGAAGATGGGCTTGCATATTGTTTTTACTAACTTAGAGAAAGCACATGATAGGATACCTAGCAAAGTTCTATGGTAGGTTTTAGAAAAAAAAAAAAAAAAAGGGTGTATGTAGTAGGTGTATTTATGTCATTAAGGATATGAATTATGGAGTAACGGATAGTTTAGGACTAAGAGTGGAGAGTCTAGGAAATCTCCAATCACAATAGGTGTGCATCAAGTACTTGCTTTGAGCCCTTAGCTTTTTGCACTAGTGATAGACAAACCTACTAGAAGTGTACAAAATAAGGTTCTACCGAATACGTTGTTTTTAGAACATGTTGTCATAATTGATGAAACTAGGGGCAGAGTAGAATTGAAGTTAGAATTTTTATTTTTTATTTTTTATTTTTTTTGTTTTTGATAAGCGAAGAAATTTATTAGATGGGATAAGAATGCACAACAAAATAAAAAAGTGGAAACAAGAGGAAAACCAAGAGCATAAGCAATCCTCCCTTTACAACAGCAACAAAAAATTACATCAGGAGATCATCATAATCTGAAAGCCAAGTAAGCGACACCAACCAATCCCGTTGCAGGTTTTCCAGAGAAACATGATGAAACAACCATTCGCTCACACCCACAAAGAAGCAAGATAAATCACTCTACTCCACAATAAATTATTAGCTATGGCCACTACTTCAAAAATTCTAGAATCTCTCTAACCAAACACACCAACTAACAACCATAATAGTGCAACGCCACAAGGTTTTCATATCCAAGTTAGAATTATAGAGAGAAGCTTTAAAATCCAGAGGTTTCAAGATAAGTAGACAAGTAAGACAAAATATATGATATGTAATTTTGGTCATGGTAAAAGAAATAATAAAGAAAAGATTAAACTTAATGGTCAAGAAATAAATAAACACTAGTAGATTTCAATACCTTGGACCTATCATGCAAGCTGAAGGAGAAATTGAAGATGATGTAATAAATAAAGTTAAGGTAAATTGGGTAAAACGGAGAAGTGTTTTAGATGTGCTAGCTGGTCGTATAATACCTTTAAAATTAAAAGGAAAGTTCTATATGACTGCTGTAAGATCAGCTATGCTATATAGATCAAAACATTGAGCAACTAAGAAACAATAAATCCAACAAGTTTTCAAAATGAGAATGCTAAGCTAGATGAGGGGAATAACATTAAAAGATAAATTAAGGAATTAATACGTTCGCGCTAAGTTAAGCGTAGCTCATTAAGATCAGGGAGGGGCAGTTTAGATAGTTTGGGCATCTGCAATGTAAGCTAAATAGTGCACTAATGAGGAGTGAGCTAGTTACTATGAGGGGCAATTGAAGGAGTAAGGGTACACATAAAAAATAACTTAAAATGAGAAATTGAATAAGGATTTAATAGTGCTGAATTTGTTGGAGGAAATTGCCCTTGATTGTGTAAATTAGCATAAAAGGATTCACATAGCCAACCGCACTTAGTAGAACTACTAGAACTTAAGCCTTGATTTTTTGTTATTACACACACACACACACACACATATATATAGAATAGTGCATCTTATAAAATTAAATAACTACAAAATCTACATAAAAATTTAATTATGTTAAATGTTCTGCCAAAGAAATCATTTAGACAATAATAACCTTTCTAAAAAGTACCTTGCACATCTTTATGACATGACATAATAATTTGATGTTTGTTATACATATCAACACTTTGTTTGACAACTATTCGACACTTCTTGTTTATTAATTGAATGGAAGAATTCATATATTGAGAAGTTCTACAAAATTAAAAAGAAAGAAGAAAATCCAAATACATTCATCGAGTTTACGGAGTGGGAGTCTTGTGTTACTGGGTGTTACATCTGCATCCCATCATTTAGATTGTAATATAAATATTAAAATTTCATATTATCATATATAGTACTTAAAAATAATATTACATAACTTTAATTTGATATGAAAGCTGGGTAAGAACACTGTTTTAGCAAGTATGCCCATAATTATAACGTTTTCACATTGTAGAAATATGCCTATCCATATACATATTTCATTGTTACATAGAAGATATATAAAATTTAAGTGTTTGTTCTTGAACTTATGAACTTAATTACAGCAATGCATTATTAATTTATTTTTTAAAACATTCAAGTATATTTTAAATTGTGTAAAATATTATCCAAAAAAACCTATAATCACATGCAACCCACATGTCATATTTACTAGTTCACCTAAGTGCAGAATAGATGCCTCACCAGCAACTGACACAAGCTTGGTTAGCAAGCCCGGCCAAGCTACTTTACAGAAAGTTAACAACAATATGGTTTTAGTAAAGAAACACTCAACCCCATCACCCCCACCCTGCCAAAAAAAAAAGTCAGAAAAACAAAGGAAGAACCGAACAACAAAGATTTTATGTGGTGGAACCAACATATGTTAAAACGTGCAAAAATTACAAAAGAACTTGGGGGAGTGAGAACGAATAAATTAGAATTCATACATAGTAGGTGGTGGGCCTTCATATGCAAACGTAGATAGCCCTTGTCGTTGCTTGTGCTTTGGATTGGCTGAGCAGAACACATATACTCGCCCACGACGTTTAACCGTCCTACAAAACTCACACATCTTCTTCACTGATGATCGCACCTTCATAACTACTAAAACACCAAAGCAAAGAACCCATTAACCTTGTAGCCAATATTCAATAATAAACCATAGTTGTAGAATCTTGTGATTCACGACCCAAACAATTTGTATCAATTTCACATAAAATTGATTCAAATTTTACTAGAAAATCTAAAAACAACTAAATCATTGCCAAATATTGATTTACACAATTATGAACCTATCATATCTTGACAAATTTGACTAGTTTAAAACCCTAAAAATAACATTATTTTTTTATTTCTTTTATGTTTACGTGATTACCTTCAATTCCTTGTCTACTCAATTTTGTGCTTAAAATGAGTAGAAAATAGAACTTTAGGTCTCATGTTGCATTCACAAAGCCATTCTTCACTCTAGAAGGAGTATAGTGTTTTGACATTGAGAAATGCTCACTAGGTGGTACTCATGTTTAGTTGTGTCACTAAGACTCAAAAGTTAGTTTTTTTAGAAGTTCGTTCAATTATTTTATATTTTTTTAGGCTAATAAGAAAGAATATGCATGAACTACTATTTTTTTAATTGTTGATAACACCAAAAGTTCAATTTTTATTATCTTTTCTTGATCTCTTAACTTAAACAACATAACATTCATTATTTTATTAATATCTCCTAACTCATTCTCTTACTTTTCATTTGTTTAGGGAAATCATACACATGAAATACGATTTTCTTTATTATCAAAATTTAAATGTATTTTATTGTTTTGCTTGTTGTTTGTCATCAATATATGGATGTCGTTTAGATTGATTTTGAAAATTTTACCAAATCTTACTATTCAATTATATTCTCGATTCTCAACTCCCAAAATTGGAATTTTGGTTCACAATTCTAATCTTGATTTGACAATTATGCAATAAACCAATACTAAAAATTTATGGTTCAACTTAGGGGTGTGCAATCGGTCGGTTCCGCCAATTCGGCCAATTAACCGAATTATTTCAATTAACACTATCCCATAACCAAACCGACTGAATTGTTCTATTTAACTAAATTGTACCTGACCGAACCGAATTGTCGAGTAATTTGGTTAACCAAATTTAACCGAATTAAAATAAAATTAATTATGAGAAAAAATTTCATCTAGGTTATTGGTAAGAGCAGGGAAGAACCAAAGAAGAAGAGAACAAGCACTAGACTTTGGGTACAACAAAAGTAAGAAAACGCAAATATAAAAAAATTAAAAAGGAACTAAACTCAAATTCAATGAACATTCAAACAAATATGAACAAAGAACACAAAGAAACCCATTTTAAATAGGGAGACTGATCAACATAAATATAATAATTTGGATGAAATTTTCACTCATACATTTAATCAAACACATTGTGCTCATCTTAGGGTATTGTAAAATTTCAATAAACATAAAAATGCAAAGACTTTTGAGTTTTGAACACAACAGAAAAACAAAAACCCTGAAGGATAGAAGGTCCAAAGGAGTACTACAAGTCTGTGAGAGTGCGAGCTACAAAGTTGGGAAGGCAGAAACCAAAGTCCGAAGGGGGCGACTGGATCTACTGATCTGGAACAAGAGGTTTGAACTCGCCATTGTCGACTGTGTGTGAACTACGAAGTGGGAAGGGAACTGGGATGGGAAGGGAAGGTGAAGCAGAAGGGAACTAGGACTGGGAGTTAGGGAGTGCCAACTGCCGGCGAAGTTGCGACTTGCGACTTGCGACCTAGGAACTTGGGAAGGGAAGAGCCGAAGAAGGATGAGGGTAGGGAAGAGGGAAGAGGGAAGAGGGAAATAGGAAATTGGGATTTAGGAATGGTCGAATCCCGAATGGAACCCTAGCGCCCAACCTAGCTTAAAAATTAAAATCATACAACAACAACAACAAAACCAAGCCTTAGTTCCACTAGGTGGGGTCGGCTATATGAATCTTTTCCGCCAATTTATGCGATCATGGACCATTTCTTTTGATAGATTCAAGGATATTAAATTCTTACTCACTATCTCCTCCCAAGTTATTTTAGGTCTACCCCTACCCCTTCTACTGCCCCCAACAGTAACTAAGTCACTCTTCCTCACAGGTACACTATGTGCCCTACGTTGCAAGTGTCCATACCATCTGAATTGTCTCTTCCTTATCTTATCTTCTATAGGAACTACACCTAACTTACCATGAATATGTTCATTACTTAATTTATCTTTCAATGTTATACCACTCATCTATCTAAGCATTCTCATCTAGACAACTTTTACTTTTTGGATATTATATTTCTTTGTCACCCAACATTCCGATCCATATAGCACAGCTGGTCTTATAATTGTCCTATAAAACTTCCCTTTCAATTTTAAGAGTATTCTACGATCACAGAGCACACTTGAAGCATTTCTTCATTTTACCCAACTTGATTTAACTCTATGCATTATATCATCTTCAATTTCTCCTTCAACTTGCATAATAGATCCAAGGTATCGAAATCTACAAGTACTATTTATTTCTTCATCATCAAGTTTAATTTTGTCTCCAATATTCCTCCCATCATTACTAAAATTATATTTCATATATTCTGTCTTATTTCTAATTATCCTAAAGCCTGTAAATTCCAAAACTTCTCTCCATAATTTAAGATATATAAAATTAAAATCATTAATAATATAATTTAATAATTTATATTTAATTATTAATTAATTAAAAACTTGGGTAATTCGCGAAATACAAATTACCTATAATCGAACCAAAAACCAAATACCCAAAATTACCCCATTCTAAAATCGAAACGAACCAAACCGAACTATAAATTACCTTAACCAACCGACTGAACTCAGTCGGTTAATTTGGCTAAAACCGAATTATGCTCACCCCTAGATCAATTACTGTGGCATTGTTCGTTTCATTAAAGATTTGAGACCTAAGTATATGATGTTCAAAAGGCTCATGCCTCAAAATGTTTCGAGTGACTGGAGCCTTACTAATTGAAACAAAATCCACTAAAACAAAAAAAGCAAAGCAAATAAAGTACAACATACTAAAGTAAATGCAGATTCTTGTTCCTCACTTCCATTCTCTCAGCAACCAAACAAAACCTTAACATTCTCCCTCACGATCTTTACCTAATATATTGGTAATTTTAAATTGAGTGTTGAGAAATGTTACATGGAAACTACAAATCCCCGACGCCGAAAATCAGACGACACGACCACAAGAAACAATTACAGTATACATGAAATCAACAAAAAACCTAAAACCAATCCAGAAAAAGCAAGTTCAAATCACCGATGAATCTCAAAAGGACACTAAAGCGATTTAGTACGGCCAACAAGAGCAGTACCTGCCCTTGGCTGAAGATGAGCAAGCTTCGCCTTTCGAAATCCTTCTTCGCAGCTTGGAACTGTTCTGGTCCTTTCCCGAAGCGGGGCTGCGTTGCATCAACCGACCCGGATCCGATTAGGGGTTTAGGGTTTAAGATGGGCGAGCTGCTTGCTTGAGCGCAAATTGGGCCTTCAACAAGCCCGAGATGAAGCCTAGCATATTTTCAGCCCAAGAGTGTTCACTTGCAAGTCCTAGCTTCTAGCCTTCTACGATGGATCATTTTGTTGGCATTATTGCTTTTCTTTTTTATAAAGTACTAAATTTTAATACTAAAGTTGTACTTGAGTGCATAAATTCAGATCATAAATCATAAACTTAAATTTCTATGAATTTATAGAAAATAAAATATAAATTGAATATACTTTTTTAAAAAACAAATTCACAAATCCGAAAATCATGTTCTCAAAACTATATAAAAAGATAGCTCTAAATTTACAAATCGGGTCCTATGTATATAATTAAAGTAATCTCTCAATCAGAATGCTACATTTTTTTTAGTCATTTGTAAAGGTGTTCATGGGTCAAAGTTGGGCCCAAAATTCCAACCAACCACTCGTTGGTTTGTGAAAGTTAAAAAATAAGTTGAATCGTTAAGCATTTGGTTTAGGCCAGGATAGGTCAGTTTGATTTTCAAGTGAATTGGATAAATTATATGTTCTATTCATTATAAAAATAAAAATAAAAAGCAATAGCATCAAACAATCGACATATATACTCCAATTCTATTATATTATTACTTTTTACATCTATTCCATTTACATTGAGGCGAAGTTGAGTGGGTTGTACACTAAATCCGCAACAAATCATATATTCAATGTATATATAAATCGACCAATTGACCCGTATGTTATTTGAAACCATTTCTTTAATTCGGATCAATTGGGTTTTGATAAATTATGCAAGTTGGGTGACTATTTGAACGGTCATGGTCGTTTGGTAGCTACACATTCAATATGTATGCAGCTGAGAGTTTGAGGTAGAGGAAAGTGCATCATAAAGTATCACGTTTATGGACAAAAAATGCCCAATAAAATCTCTAAACAAACTTCTTTTTGAATCGGTAATAGAAGATCTTTAGTTGAATAGAAGTAATTCAACATCGATTAAGAGTTTTCTCAAATAAGACCAATATTTAAAAAAAAAAAAATGATGGCAGCACCTCCATTTATTTATTAATACCCTTACTTTTGGCGGAAGAATACCGTGGTTACAAGATAAGGGAAAAAGGTATTACAGAAAAACCCTTTCAAAAACAACACCAACAATCAACCAAATCAGGACAACAAAATTAAACATAACTAACATAAAATAAGACCAATATGTTCAAAATTTAAACACTAAGAAATTAATATCTACTAAGAGGTAGTTAATTAACTTAATTGTAAACAAACAATTAAATAATTTGTAATATAAGTAATAAATAAAGAATAGAAGCTTACTCATGTTGGAAACAATCATGTGAAGCTTGAATCCCACTCAAAGAAGTGTCTCTACATTACATGGAAGCACAACCTAACTCTTGCTCTATAAAATTCTTCTATCTTTTTGAAGTGATTAAGATTTGGTGTTTCTAGAGTTACCCTTATTTCAATACTAAACTTTGTTTTATCCTAATTAACTTGTTCGAGCATATCTTATTTTCTTCTAACTACAAATCATATTTACATTTTTTAGTAGTGCATTTGCCTCATGCCTCATTTGAAATTGCGTAACCTCACACATCGAAAGTTTTTTCTATGCAGTTATTTTTTTTTTCAATTGCCCATTTGTCTCATACCACTTTTAGCATCGTGTAACATCCCTCTTAAGTATTTTCCTAGTGAATCAAAAGCGTCATGCATCTGTTGAGTTAGCTGTCATGTACAATACCTTTTTTGTTTTTCACGAAAAAAATTCTACAATGACTTTATAAAGATTTTCCAGTTTAGCGTCACTATTATACAAATAGATAAAAGCAATAGCATATCTATAATTTTTTTAAATATCAAAAGTATTTATTCTCATGTCTTGTCCCGTCTACCCAACTTGAATCAACTTTTAAAAGTAAATAATTTTGGGTAAGAAGAATTTAAAGAAAAAAAAAATTCAATTAGCATGACTATAAAAAAAAATTAAGTCTGTCATATCAAGCGAGAGCACATGAATTAATATAAAAAAGGGAAAGAAAAATGATTAAATTCACATCCACACTACTATTAGTGCAGATCTTTGCATTTAAGTTGCATCACAAATCCAAACCAAGCCAATAAAATGAACTCAAAAGTCTCAAACATCCTTCATATGTCAATTCAACTTGATTTGAATTAATAATGGAGAGGAGACTTTAGTTTGGTTCCTCAAATCTTTTTTCAATTTGTGCATACAACCCACAACCAATCAAAAGGAAGGAAGTATAGTTAAATATATCTTTGGTTTGTTCAAGTCTAAGTGGTCGTATCAGCCAATTATAAATCTTAAGTTAAAAATTAGAACAAAAATTTAGTGGCTTTTCCTGAAATTTTAGTAAAAGATATTGACTTTCCTGAGTTTTAAAAACACTAAAGACATCTTCTAAGGTTTCAAGAATTCTAAGGATCTTTCTTAAACTTTTAAAAATTGACACAAACTTTTTTTTGTATTTTGTAAAAAACAAGTCTTTTGAGAATAGAGTTGTATCTTTTTGACAAACTTCAAGAAAAGTTTGTGACATTTTTGAAATTTTAGCGAAGGTCAATGAAAATTTTGAAATCTCAAGAAAGATTATTGTTCTTTTTGTCAAATTTCAAAGAAAGTGAATTTCTTTTATCTTAAAAATTATATAATAATATAATAATTTATAAAAAAAAATACAACAACAACAACAACAACAAAACCAAACCTTAGTCCCACTAAGTGGGGTCGGTTGTATGAACCTTTTTCTGTCAATTTATGCGATCATGAACTATTTCTTTTGATAAACATATCATAGTAATCTGACAAATTTTAGGTTGGCTGTCAGCTACCTAACGCAACTTAGTGGTCGACTACTTGTACAAAAATTTTTATTATTCCATCTTAGATGGAATAAAAAATAGAATAGACATTTTGATGGTAAATTTTGAAAATATTATTTTTGAACCTATTTTTTATTATAAATTCATGAATTGTTATTTATTAAATTCTTTTAGTATAAGCAAAAGAAAAAGGGCATTCCTTAAATCACACACAACAATAATTTATTTTATTTTTTTATAATTATTTCTCATAATTTTGGACTTTGGGAAGAAGCTTGAAGAGAGAGATCTAGAAATGATAATTTAAGATGCGACTTTTTACTAGGCTAGAGTGTAAAGCTGAGTCATCAGCATTGAGATGATGTGGAGGGCTCACATTGGGGGACACAATTGAAAGATTATAAAAATGGAAGGGGGGTTGATTGCCCTATCACCTATAATAGTTATGCCAAGAATATTCCAACACCAATTAATTAAATCAATAATTCATTATCATGAATAGCCCTAATCTTCAAACCGCCCTTATGCCATTTTTATTAGTTAAAAAATCACCCTTGCAATTTTGCAAAGTTTAATTTATTTGAGGACAAGGTGTCCCCATCCATCTCCCATCTCTCACCTCCCTTCCTTTCTCATAATTTTATTATTATTATTTCAAATAGTATCTATTTGTGCATGTGTCCATTTAGGGTATTTCCTTTATACAAGAACGATATTTTTATGATATTAATTTAATGTCTATTTTATTTTTCATTTATTAGCCCGACGGTCCAAAATTGATCCATTACAAAATTAGGTGCTATATTATATATGCATGTGCTATTATAACCTTTTTTTAAAAAAAAAATTAATGTACGACATAAAATATTATTCTTTAATTTTCGTAGTTGAACACATCCATGTGTTCTTATTTAATGTGTTCATAATTAATTTTCGGAGTTATCTAAGAGATAAATTTTATAGATGTAGCTAGGGTTTGCATATTTGAAAAATGTATGTATCTATTTTTGCATGTGTCTATTTAGGGTATTTCTTTTATATAAGAATGATATAATATATTGCATATACACATACATATATATATATATATATATATAAAGAAATAAGAAAATCTTAATTTAGTGTCCATTTTATTTTTCATTTATTAGTCTGGTCCACAATTGACCCCTAACAAAATTAGGTGTTATATTATATACTCATGTGTGCTATTATAATTTTTTTTAAAAAAACTTATAATGTAGAACATAATATATTAATATTTAATTTTTTTAGTTGAATATAATCATGTGTTCTTATTTAATTTGTTTGTAATTAATTATGATCTCGTTGATGTTCATGACATATGGCTCGCTTTCCGAAATATCGGAGTTATGTAAGAGATGAATTTTATAAATATAGCTAGGGTTTGCATATTGGAATAATGTACTACAATATTTTAGATGATTATTTTAGTTCCTAATATATTCGAGGCTAGCTATTACTAGGGTTGAAATAAATTAAATGGGCAAAATTAATTTAGTACCGGAAAGTGTGGGGTTGATTCACGTGAGTCTATCAGCAAGATAAATTCAACATTTATAGCAAGATCTTATAAGAAAAGTTCAACAGATAGAATCAACATATGCGAGCAGATCGAACTAATTAAAAAAGAACGTTATTGGAAGAGAATATTTCTTTTCCATTTTCGTAGTAATCATATTTCTAATATAATAGTAAAGAAGAATTTACTTTTTAATGAATTTGATTTAAAAATTCTTACAAGATGGTGTCGAACATACACTTGGAGATTCACAAATGACAGTGATCACAAGACAATAGCTATGAGATTGGACTCTTCCTACATACTACAGTCATAACACATGACTTTTAAAAGCACTATCCTACAAAACAAGTGCTATTATTGATGCTATGTGTGTGAGGTATTAAAGTTTGATCAAGCTAGGAGCCTAATTTCGACACATGACTTTTAATGGCACTATCCTACAAAACAAGTGCTATAATTGATGCTATGTGTGTAAGGTATTAAAGTTTGATCAAGCTAGGAGCCTAATTTCGAGCATTGTATATTACAATTCTCTGTAATAAAAATGGTCTACACTTAGTAAGGTTTAAGTCAAAAAATAGTTTTGTTATATTCGTAAAGCTTTCTTATATATACGTATTTTACATTAATTTGTTATTGTATTTCAAAGTTTTTAAATTTGCGAGGGATTGTTTTTGGAAATTAAGGGAATTCTATATATATTCTCATGAAGGTATTTGAAAGAGATAGTATTTATATGTTACCTCGATCAATATTCACGTGAAGATATCCTAGAAAAATAAAAAGTAAGATGCTAAAATACAGGAATCCCCTCATAAATAAGATTATTAAAATTTCTTACAGTTCAAAAAGTTTTTAAATGGCGAGGAATCTTGGATTATATTATTATAACACATAGAAATATGCTTCGAAATTTGAGGAGGATCATGGCCCACCTGGGCTCCTTTTAGTTTCATCCCTATTTTTAAGTCAATTGATGTCCCACTTATGCTTATCAACTCGGCGTGCATTAGATTTTCAGTCATAATAAACTGATATTTGTAGCCGACAATATGAGCTAAGCCTATTACGTGCAATTTACTCCGCCCAGATCAAACTAATTGACTCTGTTTTTCTTTTTTTTCTTTTGTTTTTTTTTATCGATTGGACTCAAACACAAACTTTGAATAACGAGGAGTGGGTGAATTCACAAATACAGGATATATTTCTTAAAAATATTTATTTGAAAATTAGGGCATACGAAGAAGACACCAACTAATATTTTATATTTGCAGATTTATCAATAACCCATTATTTATGCATATCAAATTATGCATATTAAACTCCCATCATAATACATACTTCTTATACTACATATCATAGCTTACTATAAATAAATAAAAAAATGTAGTCATAGTGTATTTTTTTTTAAATTACACCAAAAGAAAAAGAAAATTATGAATGATGTCTCAATTTTTTAATTGTTAACCTTTTGTTCCCTCAATAATTCAAGCTAGCACGAGGCCAAACAATCTATATATATATATATATATATATATATATATAGAGAGAGAGAGAGAGAGAGAGAGAGAGAAGGGGTGGCATTATTGGCTACCTTGTCTTATAACATTTAAAATGAGAGGCTTTAACAAAAGCATTTGCTCTTTTGTTTTTTGACTAATGGAAAGGCAAGATGGACTATATATGGACCACTTGAAAAGAACGTATAGAAGGAGAGATGGGTGGGTGATTGAATAAACCCTATCCTTCTGAACAATAGAAAATGAAATGGAAAGTTGGTGAGGTCACGGGATGGGCAAGTGAAAGGAAGCATCCATAGATGAGTAGCTATAGGCATGAGAGAGAGAGAGAGATCTGCAGATGTCATGTGCTTTTGTTGATGCAGCCATTGTGGATGTATGTGTCATGCTTCCACTCCTATTAAATTTGACACCATCTCAGCCCATTATGTCATATATTCTTCTAAAACTAATTGTGCTCATTAATTATCATATTAAATAGTTAACAAGCAAATCTAGAAATTATATCTTTCTTAGATTTGTTCATTAAAGTGCTATACATACATTTTTCTTTACAATTTTTAGTAACAAAAGGTTGCTTTGGATTCTCATGATGAGAAGGTGATCAAATCTACCCATTTTTGGGGAATTAAATTTGCAGTTATTAGAATTTATTGGGATTCATTTTTATCGTGCATTAGCTTGAGGATTTTAAAAATTATTTGGTGCCATTTTTAAATTTTTATTTTTAGCTATTATTTTCGTAGAGCGAAGAAGCAAACAGTAATAATACATTTTTTAGTATTGCCGATTTTTAGTTTTTGTTATCGATTTAGTTGTCATTGTAAAATGCTAAAATCTAAAACCTACAATTTATGATCTTTAAATGATACGGTACCACAAAATTAGAAATCAATTTTTTGGATTGAATCATTTTTACATATTTTTTAAAATTAAAATTGAAATAAAATAAATATGCAAATTTAAGATAAAAACAAAATTAAATATCTATAAGATTTCTAATTTTTGGAAAAAAAAATTATAAGCAATCAAAAAAATATTTTTCATTATATATCATAGAATTGTTTTTGGAGCTCTAAAATGTGGGTATAAAAAATATGATAATAAAACAAAATAAAATTATAATTTATTTTTTTAATAATATTTTTAATTAATTTTTACATTTTCATCATTCTAATCATATTATTTAATTATTTAAAAATATATGTAGGTTTTTAATTTGTATTAATTTTGTGAATATGTTCCAATAGGTCGTCAATTTTCAATCTTAACTTTAATTTTAAATTTTAAATTTTCATTTTCATAATCGTCAATAGAACTACCAATGACTCTCTAAATATTATTAAAATTCTTTTTCTTAAACATGAAACTTATGATTAAATCACACATGAGAAATTTAACTACTCATAATATTCTTAAAATTTTTACTAGTGTTGATGTTTGAAAACAAATCTCCGCTTTGAAGGTTGAATCAATGAAGAATTGTTGTTACTCCTATCTATAAGAATAAGAATAGGCTCTTGGAAGCCCCCAGGGCGTAGCTCAGGTGGTCGAGCGAATTCTGGGTGTGCCTCTCACGAGGTCAGCAATGCGCCTCCCGGGTTCGATTCCTCCCCTGGGCTCCTGGTTTACCCTCCTCGTGGTGATGTGAGGCCGGATCCACGGGGCGTGGGATTAGTCACTGGCCGGTGCGACGGACCGTAAAACGGACGTCGTTGACGGTAGGTGGATACCCGGACGTACCCAAAAAAAAGAATAGGCTCTTGGAAGGTCTCAATGGCCTTTAGGGATTTCTCTAATGCCCGAGTTAGTTTGATTGTGTGTACATTCCTTCCTTCCTTTTCCTTCCTCCTTTTGTTCCTTGGTTTCTTGAGAATTAACTATCGTTTGGATGCCCCAATGATCGAGGAAGTGGATGGTTAAGAGTTGTCTTTGTGAGTACATGTGTATTCGATTGCTTTTGGTGGTCTTCGTGAGTGGTTTCCACTTACTCCATTCTATATATATATATATTGTTGTGACAGGTCGGTTAAGGTAAATTGAGGTCAAAATCTCACTTGTTTTCTGCGCGCACCTAGGTGAGCTCAGCCAAGCAGGTTAATCCTGGCAGGTTTGCAATCCACGTGCTTCACATATACACCTAGGTGAGCTTGATGGAGTAGGTAGGTTGGTAATTCACATGTGCGCTTGAAAGCTACTACATGAGATGATACAAGCTCAAGTGAATCAGAGAACGAATCAAGTGAACAAGAAGAAGCGAACTTCTGCTTCATGGCAAAAAAAATACTGAGGTAAATTACTATTCTAGCTCATCTGAAGAATTTAGTAATGAATCATGTAGTGACTCATGTGAAGTATGTCATCATATAAAGAAATTCAGGCTGAGTTGTTTGCATTACATAATAGGTTTATAAAAGTAACAAAAAGAAACATAACTTTAAAAGAACAAAATGAAATACTCAAAAATCAACTAGAAACTTCAAAATCAGTTGAAAAAGAAAATGAATCACGCATTGATGAACTCATGAAGAAAATAAATAAGATGTCTCAAGATTTGGTAAAACTTCAAGTAAATGGTGAAAGTAAGAAAGAATTAGAAATAAAATATCTTAAAAGTAAAATTGAGAATAAAGATAAAATCATTTATAATTTTACAAAAGGAAAAGATAACTTTGAAAAGTTAATTGGAACCCAAAAAATGTCATTAGACAAAGAAGCAATTGGATATAATGGAATTGAAAACAAAAAGAAAAAGAATCTATACATGGGACACTTTGAAAAGGAATCAAAGTATTATGCAAGCACATCTTCCACAAATATTTATGAACACACTACTTGCTTCTTGTGTAAGAAAAAGGGACATGTAAAATTTGAATGTCCATTTAAAAGAAAAAATGTTAAAGTCAAGAAAGTATGGAAAGTCAAAGAAATAAATCTGAAATAAAAAGACCTAAGAAAGTTTGGGTACCTAAAAATAACACATTGAACCCTTCTTGTAGGTTTTGTGAAGACCCATAAATTATAATAATTAAATAATAGAGAAGAAGGAGAAATTTAAAGGGGCAAAATAGGGTTCGTCGACGAATGCCCTGGTTTCGTCGACGAACTCCTTGTAGGATTTGTGGACGAGTCTTAGTGTTCGTCGACGAAAAGATACCGAGATGGTGTATTTCAGACCCATTGGTTCGCTGACGAGTTCTTTACCTTCGTCGACGAACTACCTTCTTCACCTCGTCGACAAAGTCACGTGTCAAGTCACCTATAAATATGTAAAATTGGGATTTCAGCAAGCAAAAACAGTTTTTCCTCCTTTCTTTCTCTAGAATTTGTGCTGCTCTAACTTCTCTCTACAAATTCAGCCCCATTTCTCCCCGGTTCGACAATCAAAAGCTACCATGTTGATCTTGGGGAGATTCTCTATAATTTAGCCGGAACAGAATTTCAATTTGAAAAGTTTGGGAACCATCCCAAAATCAGGGTAAGTAGATTGTTTAAGGGTTATTTGGTTTGTAAGTTTTTCTGAACCCAGATTTAGTAATAGATGTTGTTATACTAGTGTTTGGGATGATGATGTAGGACGGGAATGGTCGACCTATGTCCTACGAATCAACCCTCACACAAGCACATACACTTAAACACTTTAATTTAAAATTTTAATTATCCGAACATAAACACGATAAATCATGCTTTATTTCACATGTTTAAGGATTTTGAAAAGGTGTATGACTTGTCCAGCAATTAAGTCCCGATTGGTTCTTTTACAAAGGAATCAAGTTATATGCTGAAAAGTTGTTATTTCAAAGATTCAAGAATAAAAGTTCTATGTTAGCAAATTATTATTCATACAATTGATTTTAACTAACAAGTACCAATATTGCAATCTATGGATCAAATAGGTTATTCAAAGATGTGATTTTAATCTACTAGCAAGGGTTTACAAGATATAGCAAAGGATTCAAACACAAGTACTGAAGTTACCAAGGGATTGATTTGGATGACTTGATGTTGTTCCACACATAGTTAGGTCACACCGTAGGTCCCTTGTACAAGCTTTGAATCACAAGATGAACGCAACAATGAAGTGTAGATGATGATCGTCGTGTAGGTGTATGAGGGTACTGGTCGTGTGGTGTTGATAGGGGCCGTAAGAGTATTAGATGGAGGAGGGGTTGATGGATTCATTGGATAGTTTAGTGGTCTCTCACCACTTGATCTCTGGAGAGAACATCGTAGCCTCACACTACTCACTCACAAGGAGAGGAACAAGCTTTACAAGTTCAAGCAAAGAGATGCTTCTTCAATATTCAACTTCAACTTCATGTATCTTGTTCTTACAATAAGAATGTTATTTATAGGCATAGTCTAGGAGACAAAGCACTAAACACTCAACAACTCTCAACAACTTTCAACAACTATTAACCTAACACAATTAATACTTACTAAAAAACAAGGAACTCCAATTTATTAAGCACAAGTCAAGCTTAGTTTTCTTGCATTATTACAATTCACATTTGAAATTTAAACATATTCCAAAAGGAAGGCCAAAACCGTGTGGGACCCATTGGAGCCATGTGGGGCCCACATGGGTTTTGAGTTGGACTTTGCTTCAATACTTCACTTGCATCTTCAAGCATGGTCTTCAAGCACCTAATAATCTTTAAATAACATATCCACGAAAAATATAAATTAACACAATAACAAAGTCTTCACATAAAAAATATCTTAAGAAGTATAAGATCTTCAATTGATCCCATGTGTTCCTGCAAAATAGATATAAACAATAGTGGACATCTGGAGGTTGTCCACATGTCACCATTTCAGCAAAGGAGTGGACATCGGGAGGTCGCCCATGTGTCATCATATCAGTAAAAGATATACATAAGGCATGTTGATCCCCATCAGATGATTTATGTGGGTGTTGTGAATTCAGGGTTTTGGGGCTTTTATTGCAGGTAGGTTAGGGAATCTAGTGGGTGTTCCTAGGAATTCAGGTAAGATAATGAATAGTTTATAATTTAGGTAATGTAGGTATGGAAATTATTCTGAGAATTCAGTTATTTGACAGAAATATATATATGTGTGTGTGTGTAATTTCAGGATTATGGAATTATGAACGTCGTGGGCGTGAGTTAGAATTAGTAAATAAGCCTATTTTGTCAGGTAAGGGAAATATGTTATGCTAGTAATTTTGGAAATGTTATAAAAAAATATGTGTGTTACGGAAAAAAAATTCTACAGGATATAAATTACTTTTATGATCAGGAAAATCCAAATTTCAGTAAATGGATTTAATATTTATTTAATTGTGTGCCATGAATAATTATCAGATTCAGCATCAAATTTATTCAGTTTACAGATATCATGTTTTACAGAATATATATATATATACAGACATGTATTTTTATAGTTTACATTCAAATAAATGTTTTACAGTACTTTTAGATATACCATGATATTCAGATTACAGAACCATAACATTCAGTTACTTAGTATTCAATAATTCAGTTAAACAGATTTTACAGATTATTCAGACTATACAGCATGTTCAGATCAGTTTTTACAATGTTATGGTTATTTTAGATATATTAGAATCATGGTAAAACAGTAAGATAATATATATAACAATATTATATAGTATCAGACCTTGATGAATCAAATCAGTCATTAGCAGAGCACGGTATCGTAGCTATTTCAGATCAAAGTACCACCATATATTTCAAATAGTGTGTGGATTTCTGTCGACCGTGCCTATAGATTGATTGTAGACTCCCCAGAAGGTTGGGTTGATGAGACCAGTTTGACGAGGTAGATATTAGTACCGTGCCTTGGAGGGATTGCAATTGGCCGGTCTGATGTGTCACGACCTGCTCATTTTTCACATTTTTTTTTTTTATTTTCAATATCATAAAATCAATACTACATATCCCACTATCCAGCTCAGCAGGTCACCATCCACCTGGACCCGTGGGTACCAGGGATATAACAAAATATAAAGCAGAAGCCTACGCAGCATAAAATATAAAATCATATACGTCTCATCATAATGTGCATAACACATACCAGAGTTACTACAATCACTATCTCACAGTATATACATCCAAAATGAAATCTAGGGACAATCCCCACAAAATCTAACTGTCCCTACCAAAAACTTACCCTTCCAAAGAGGGCAAACAATTGATCTAGATCAGCGAGGCTTTTCCCGCTCTCCTATTTGGGGCTCCTGAAAAATTTGTAAGATTTAGGGGTGAGACACCTCTCAGTAAGGGAAATAAACTAATACTAGTGTGTGGCAACATAAGTATTCTATGTTCAACATATATCATACATAAAATGTTCAATACTGTTTATCAAATCTGGGAAAACATACATATACCATCAAAATATGGTAGAACATACTGCATTTTTCATAATCATATTTCATCTCATATAATAATAATAACATAAAACATTCCTAGTAGGTTAGCTGGCTGTTATCATGTATTACCCCCACATGACTGGGTTGTGTGGCCCGAAGGCGGGACTTGACAATGGTTAGCCGACCACTGCCAAGTCGATAGTCTAGTCTGTAGGTCTGATGGGTCTACCTAGATTGGTTTATACACCAGTGGCGATAACAGCACACTTCTCGAACATAACCACATCGACCATCCAATCTCACACCACTCCGTATAATGGCGTTAACACAGATATTATGATCACGAGGACCATGGACACATAGCAACTGGACCGTGCAAGTGCTAGCCTAAATCAAGTCAACCAGATTCTGATATCATATACATATACTGAAACCGTGATACATAAATATCTCATATCATTTATTTTCACATTAATCATATCATTTCACATATATACATGTGTCATGAAAATCATCGGCCCGTACGCCGGTATTACACATTTTATCATAGCTCGGCCCATACACCAGCTACACATAGCACAACCCGTACCCTAGCAAACAATAATCACATAGCATGGGTCGTACACCAGCAAATCACATCTCATAGCACGGCCTGTACACTGGCAATCACAGTCACATAGCACGGCTCGTACGCCGATTTTCCATCATAAAAATCCATCTTATCCACATTCCTAGAAAACACCATTTCACAACATTTTTACTCATGCCACATAGTAGATTTTCCACATATTCAACATACGATCATTTTCACAGTATTTTGCAAATATAAGACATATATATATAATCTTATACATTTTCCATAAATCAAATGATAAATATATATAAGCATTTTCTAAAAAACGGAAACTAGCTTAGTTTATCCCCTTACTTGATTCCTGGAAAGCCCCTAATAAAACTGCTCCACACCAGCAAGGTTCCTAACTCAACACTCTGAAAATGAAAAATCCCATAATTAAAGTTCAATATTTCGAAGCATATAATATTTTCCTCAACTACCAAAAACCCGCATATTGAGTAGAAAGTTTTCTCCCAAAAACATTCAAGTTTAACACCTGAGGGGTTCCCTGACCAATACTCCGAAATTCAAAACCCCCAGTATTAAACTTTAGTATTTTCATGCGCACAACATTTATTCTAACTAGCGCAAGACCAAATATGGCTTAAAAAGCCTTACCTCAACTTTGGGATGATTTCCAACTAACTTTCTCCCACGATCCACTCCAGCAGATTTGGAGAGAACTCTGTCAGGAGCGTCGTGGTGACTTTGGATTGTCGATCTGACGACTAGTGGGGCCGAAAACGTAGAGAGAAGGGAGAGAGAACCGTAGAGAGAGAGAGAGAGGAGAGGGAGAAGCTTCATACAAAATGATATTTCTCCCGGATTTTTCATTCTTATAAAACAGGATTTCGTCGACGAGCCTGACCTTCGTCAATGAGTCCTTCACAAATTTCGTCAACGAAACCCTGTATTCGTCGACGAAATTCAGGCTGCCTCAGAACCTCTCTCGGTATTTTCTCATTGATGAAGCCTGTGTTCATCGACGAATTCGCTTAAGCCTTCATCAACAAATACAGGGGATTCGTCGACGAAGCCCTGAAACTCACCCTTTTGTTTTTCTCTTCTGAAATGCAATGTCATCGACGAACGCGGAGCGTTCATCGACGAAGTCTACGGCCTCCTTCTGTTTCCGGTTTCCATTTCCCTTTCCTTATTATTTAAATTTCATTTTGAATTTGGGTCGTTACATGATGTTTGGTAGAGTTTCAATTGACTTACCTGGTAAGCCAACCAGAGCTAAGTCCCGCCTATGGGCTGCACAACCCTGTCATGAGGGGTTAAATCATGACATTCAGTTTTTCAGGGTAATTATCACAGTTATTAATATGTATATAGAATTACAGATTAACAATAGATATATTATATTAGTAGAAGTATGAATAAATAGAAAACTCATATATTACAATTGTATTTTAAACTATATAGGTGTGAGTTGTATTATATATTGTTTTACCAGCTAACTCATTTTCAATAAATTATCAACATATTATTTATGTGAACTTAGTTGCCACACACTGGTAATAACATATTTCGTCTTCCTGAGCATTGTCACATCCCAATGATTTAACATTTTTCAGGTGATCTACCTAAACGAGTAGATTAGGCTCGCAGGTAGAGAAGTCATCTACACTACCCTGTCTGTAGGGTAAGTGTTATCAGGGGGTTGTATTTTGAGAAATATTCAAGAGTTTTTGGGTAGAAGATATTGGGATGATGTGTAATTATGTATGTATGTTTTAGGAAAATACTGGATTCTGGTATTGTACACATGGATGGATGATTTTATGTTTTTTGCTGCAAAAGTATGTTATTTTGTGAATAGGTTTTTCCTCAGTGCCCTGTTGGGGCCTGAGATGCTATAGCAGATATTATAGGGATATCAGAGTATTTTATTTTGCAGTATTTTTTTTTTTAAAAAATGGTATGAATTTTTGGGTCGTTACAGTTTGGTATCAGAGCCTAGGTTGCTACGTTCTGCAGACTATAGAGTACAGCAGAAAACAATACCAGAATATAGAAATTGATTTTAAGGAAAGATAGAAATTGGGATAGAACAAAATAACAGTGAGTTAATGTTAGGGAATTAAGATGAGAATTTAAGGTTCTGTTCTGCAGTCTGGAAGTAGGAACTTCGAGGTGGTTTCCGTGATTTTCCTAGGATGACGATTTCAGGAAAATCATAATAAACTATCGTCGATTTCTATTTCCATATGGTAGGGGACTAGACCTTAAATTTGTAATACGTGGTATGGGGATATTTTGCTTAGGATAACTTATGAAGTTCAGGTTCTTAGAATAATTTATTATTATTATAGGATGGATCTAGGAGGTAGTAGTGCCCATGCTAGCGGCGATGATGGAACAAGGTCGTCTAGCATAAGAAGCGGGGACTCAGATGTTGTCTTACACAGCATTGCTCAATAGGTCATGGCTGAGATTGTATGGAACTCCAGGGAGCAGGGAGGTCCATCTACAATGCAGGGTGTACAATAGAGAAGTTCACGAAGATGAACCCTCCAGCATTTTCAGGAGCAGCTAATCTTGCAGTTGTCGAGAACTGGATGCAAGAGATAGAGAAAATACTGATGGTGCTCCACTGCGCCAATAAGTAGAAGGTTCTTTATGCCACATATAAGTTGGCAGGGGAGGTCGAGAGATGGTGGATGGCTACTAGATTATTAGAGGAACATAGACCCATACCAATGTCTATGACTTGGGCTCGATTCAGAGAGATATTCTTCGACAAATACTTTCCTGCCACAGTCAAAGAGGTTAAAGTACAGAAGTTTCTAAGTTTGACCCAGGGACTGTTGACAGTTTAACAATATGCAGCAAAATTTATTGAGCTGTCACGATTCACTCCATATGTAGTACCAGATGAAGCTAAAAAGGTCAGGATGTTCGAGAGGGGCTTAAGGTGAGATATATATAAGAAGATGGTGGTTCAAAAGATGTAGGACTTTACTAAACTTGTTGACAAAGCCATAGTAGCAGAAGAGAGTGAACAGACAGATGTAGGAGTATTGAGCCAGAGGAAGAGGTCTGCGCCTCCGAGTTTCTAGGCAGGTCCCAGCCAGGGCCCATGGAGAGGAGACCAGTTCGGTGGAGGTCAGAGGCAGATGACAAGGCACCGAGGGTTTTAGGGTGAGCAGACTTACCCTATCTATCCTAGATGTTGTCGAAGGCATTTGGGAGAGTGTAGAAGATGAGAGAATGTATGCTATCATTATGGGAGACCTGGTCATAGAGCTTGGGCATGTTACGGACTGCCGAATCACGCACTAGCTCATAGACCGTTCCAAGGTGGATACCAGGTGCCCCGTGGAGGTCAACAAAGGAACACGGCACCGACGAGGGTTTACGCATTGATGCTGGGAGACGCTGAGGCTGTCGGAGACTTTGTTACGGGTACACTAATTGCTTTACAATATAATGTTGTTGTTTTGTTTGATTCAGTTGTCATCTATTCCTTTGTGTCATCTGGATATGTTAAACTATCTGAGGTAGAAGCACAGTTGTTAGATATCGAATTGTCTGTAGTCACGCCGACTAGATCTACTGTGAGATGTAGGAAGGTACTTAAAAATTTTCTAGTTGGCATTCAGGAGAATGTACTACTAGCTAATCTCATGGTATTAGATATGCAGGGATTTGATGTGATATTGGGTATGGATTGGCTGGCAGCTAATTACGCCAACATAGATGAGTAGCTATAGGCATGAGAGAGAGAGAGAGAGAGAGATCTGCAGATGTCATGTGCTTTTGTTGATGCATCCATTGTGGATGTATGTGTCATGCTTCCACTCTTATTAAATTTGACACCATCTCAGCCCATTATGTCATATATTCTTCTAAAACTAATTGGGCTCATTAATTATCATATAAAATAGTTAATAAGCAAATCTAGAAATTATATCTTTCTTAGATTTGTTCATTAAAGTGCTATACGAACATTTTTCTTTACAATTTTTAGTAATAAAAGGTTGCTTTGGATTCTCATGATGAGAAGGTGATCAAATCTACCCATTTTTGGGGAATTAAATTTGCAAATTTTATTAGAATTTATTGGGATTCATTTTTATCGTGCATTAGCTTGAGGATTTTAAAAATTATTTGGTGTCATTTTAAAATTTTTATTTTTAGCTACTATTTTCGTAGAGTGAAGAAGCAAACAGTAATAATATATTTCTTAGTATTGCTAATTTTTAGTTTTTGTTATCGATTTAGTTGTCATTGTAAAATGCTAAAATCTAAAACCTACAATTTATGATCTTTAAATGATATGGTATCACAAAATTAGATTTTAATTTTGTGGATTAAATCATTTTTACATATTTTTTAAAATTAAAATTGAAATAAAATAAATATGTAAGTTTAAGATAAAAACTAAAATTGAAAGCCCATTCGGTACGATTGGGAGTTGTCCACCATGAACTGGTCGAAGTTGCAGTAGTCTAACACCGTGGTGCTAGCAGCAACAGGAAGCTCTTCGCTTTGGATCTAAACAATACCCTGCCGAGCACCAGCTCGAAGCTCCTCAAGGATGGCTCACTCCAAGGGAGACAAGGAAAGAAGGAAGTGGCGCTGCCGAGCTGAAAAGGAATTATAGTGTTAGATAGAGAGCATGAGGGAATATATATATTGGGGGAAGAATAAAATGATAGACACCACCATCAAAAGGGGTCGACCAGATGCGAGGCCCATGAAAATTCAGCTCCCCTAAGGCGAAGAAAAACCTGAATTTATAATTTTGGATAGAATGATAGACATCACCATCAAAAGGGGTAGACTAGATGCGAGGCCCGTGAAAATTCAGCTCCCCTGAGGTGAAGAAGAACTTGAATTTCTAATTGTGGATAGACGAATTACCCTGGGTGAATAGTTTGAAATTGAGGAGGCAGTTGAAGTAGCACACCTCCTTTTCTATGGTATGTTTCCTCATCTGATAGCATCACCGAAACAAGGCAACTATGGGCTAGTAGCCCCTTCAAATGAGAATTGCAGCAAAGCACACTAGGGTCAAATAAGAATTGGGAGCCAGTTGGCAAGGGGCTATGTTATAGAACCATAATACATCTGAAAAGAAGGGGAGGAAAGGTAGTCGTAGAACAAGATCAAGAGAATCCGTATAAAGGCAGATCTCATTGGGACCTAGCTATTGGGTCGTCTTAGAGTTGGTAGGTGGCCTAAGGTGGATATTGTCCGAAATGTAATAAAATTGGCGTAGGTCATGCAAATCTCCCTAGGATAGGTACGACCTAGCATTACTCACACTAGTGGGGGGTGTGGATTGAGCCTCAAAGAACTCCATAAAGGGAGATAATACTTTAAAGGGCAAAAGGAAAAAAACAATTTGTGCTTTTCGAAGAGGAGAATAAAAAAGCAAACCTTCAACAAACAATGAAGAACATCCAAGAATTACCCAATAGGCACTTCGAACCCTGATGAAACATGTAACATATCTCTATCACTACATTCCGAGTCTTCCTCCACTACACTTGCACATTTTGATGAACCCTTAGACATATATCGACATTCCTGTTTTCGTCAAACTAATGTCAGAGAATTCTCATCCACGACATGATACAACACATCTCTAGTCAAACAAAATTGAATGATTGCTCCCAATTCATTCCAAGTTATTGCATATTTTCTAACTCTCGGTATCTATTTGTTGACGAGCACAAGGCACTCGTCGACGAGTCTTCTACTGCTGCCTTGCACCAAGAACACATCCATATGTTTTTCTCCCTTTATTTTTAAGCCTATGAAGTATAAGAGTCACACCATAAACAATACTCATTATTACGATTACCATAAACAAGAGAGAAGACTAAAACACCCATTATTGGGACAGTTACCAAGTCTTCCGGATCAATGCTCTTATAGGTTAGAGCAATTTACGCCTACGCAATAATGCACCCATTAAAATCATAACACCACAAGGTCAAACTCCACCACTATAAAAGGGGATTCGGAGAGAAGGTAAGGGCATCTCATTCCAAATTATTCTTAATTATTGCTATATACCTCTCACCAAAATCTCTTACTTAGGCATCGAAGTGATCCCCCGAAATACACCCCAGGTCCTCCAAGCCATTCTTGCTTTGTCTCCTTTCAGGTGATCGTGATCGAAGAGCGTCTCAAAAGATCATCCAATTTTGTTTAGCAACAACTTTAAATTTAAATAAAAATTTTGTGGGTAAAATCATCACCCTAAGTATCTTTCTATTTCTAAAAGCCCATATCGTTGACTAAAAAAAGATTACATGAGATAAAGATTATTTTACCAAATGAAAACACATTTTATTAACAAGCAAGCAACATTAAGAAGGACCAACAAGAGGATTAAACTACAGAGGAGGATTTTACAAATTGAAAAATATTAGGGAGAAGTTTAAAATCAAGAACTTCAAAAAAGGTAAATGCATTTTACCCAATGAGATCTTTTAGGAGTCTACCAAGGAGGATTTGAAGTGTGTGTGTGTGTATGTATATTCTCCCATAGTCCCATGGATTGATGAATAATTAATTTGTAATGGGTTTGACTGCCATAGGAATAGCATCCCTCCCTCCTTTTCCTTCCCATGCACAATTCCATGAATGAGAGATGACAGTGAGAGATGCCATTGGCATATAGTATGGCATGGAGATGTCACATGGCTTGTCCACTCCCAAATTCTCCTCAACACATGTTGAGAGGGTGGGAGATGTAGGGTAGTCCCCCCAAGGCAACACCCTCCCCAAAAAAAAAAAAGGGAAAAGACACGATTAGGTAAGCCACATTGTCAACTCATGTCTTCCCTCTCTTCTTTTTTTTTTTTTTAATTATTGACTTATATTTTATTTTGGACATAAACACAATTCCACGAGCCTATATGTTTCGAATGTAATTTTTTTTTTAGATTTTAAAATTTGACAAAAGATACAGATCTTTTCCAATGTATGGATAAAAAAATCTCATGACATTTAATTTTCGAAGCATTTATAAATATATATACTTGACGATAAATTAATAGAGAGGTTCGGGTGTAAGTACTTCAAATATTACTTCGGCGTCTCTTTTATTTTTTTCAAATTTTAATTTAATCTTTGTGAGGTATTGGGGGCAGGTGGTGTCTTTCAAAGTTCAACACCCCAAAAGCTAGGTTGTGTTGGATGAACCAACCCTTCCAAAATTGTAGAACATGCATTCCACACACCATGGAAATATTTAATACACAAAAGAAAACAAACACATAGTCATAATTAGTATATATAAAAAATAAAATAAGAGTGGGGGGTATGGTATGGGGCTTGCAAAAGCAAATATGCCAATAAGACAAGCAAGCTGATACATAAAATCAAATTGTGTTCCAAAATAAATGGACCCTCCAAAAATTTTCAGTTGCCCATGCCCTTTTCTTCTTCATATACTATATTATCTTATTGTCTCCCACCAGCAATTAATATTTTAATTCTTGTTTATTTTATTTTTATTTTTTTTAATCATGTTTAGTAAGTTTTTATTTTTAATAATATTTAATATAAAAAAATGTAATTGAACATGAAATTTTTTTTTCTTTTTTTTTAAAATTTTTTTTGAATAAAATCATTGGTCTACATATACTTTTAGAGTTTGAAATTTAAATTTAGATTTGTATGAATTTACACAAAATTATATTACATTTTATTTAGATTTATATAAATTCAAATTAGAAACCTAAAAGAATTATGCTTGTAAAATAGATATTAATTTGCTTGTGTGAATTGAAATTTCAAAAGCGTAGATTTAAAATTGTGTAAATTTAAATAAAAATTTAATATAACTTTATTTATACAAAATTTGAAATCCAAGCTAGTATTGAAATAATGAGATGATTTTATACTAAAAAAATTGTGAAAAAAAAATAATAGAGTCATACTTATTGTCTATACAATTTTAAAAATTAAAAATTAAGTATAATATAATGCTTTATTTTTATAAGAGGTCACTCTTAATAGCAAGTTATTTTTATTTTTATTCCCTAACTAATGTATAAATTATAAAAAATAAATTTCCAATAAAAAATTTCATTTCACCAATAATGAATAAAATATCAAATAAATAAATAAATAAATAAAAATAAACTTATATAATAGCCACATGCATGTTGAACAAATAATTAATGTGCCTTCCTAAAAAATAAAAGCCAAGTCAATGCTTCAACCAAATATAATAGGTCATTTATGGTATCCTCATTAATGAATGTGTATTAGACAAGCAAAAAATTCAGGTGTGTGGAGTGTACACTTGCCCCCCCAATAAAATCACACTAAGGTAATGTTTGGGGCTTACAAAAAAAATTAATACAATTTTATATTATAATTTATTTAAAATCATACAAATTTATTCAAAATTTAATATCATATTCCTAATATTAAGACAAAATTTTGTAAAATTGCATTACTCACATGACACATTTTAATAACAAGTAAAAGCTAAATTATCAGTATTACTAGATATATATCAACTGTAAACTCAAAACTCACCTAATTAAATTATCAGTATTATCGGAAGGTACAATTTTTTCTCATTAAAAAGGATCCAAAGAAAGAATATTATCTTAAATTCTCTTACTATATATCATGTATAAACTCAAGACTCTCATATTTAAATGATCAATATTTTCAAAACATACAATTTTTTCTTATTAAAAAAATGCAAAGAAAGAACATTATCGTATATTCTCTTAATATATATCCAGTGCAAACTCAAAACTTTTTCTAGTTGAATGATTAGGATTCGAATTTCGGGGCGCAACCTTTTACTTGAGATAACGTCTTGATATTTTAGTGGATGGGTACGGCGACGGACCCTTTATTCCGGTGGATTAATCTCGTGTTTAAAGGAAGGATGGGTGGTTGGATTGGTATTAATGAGGGTATGGATTTTGGAGGAGGTTGCTTGACACAATAGCACAAATTCTTTTCCTTCACACATACTTTTGCTGTCCCCATTAATTGATAAGTCCAAGCACCCCAAAAGCACATACTTTAAATACTTATATATATTTATATATATAGTTGCTTGTAGTTGTAGGGAAGCTATGTGTTGAATTTGACCAAGTCAAGAGACCTTATAAATTTCAAGAATGAATAATTAGTTATACAATTTTGAATGGAAATATTACCCCTTTTTTAATATTAAATTTTTTTATAATTATTTTGAGAAGTAAAAAGTGATTTTTGGTGGGTAAATATAGTATTGTTTAATTTTTAATGATATTTTTAAAGTTATTTAGAGTAATTAAATTATTTAATTACGATTAAGACCGTAGAAAGTGGGACTAGAATTCTATCATGATGTTATTTTTGAATTTTGGAAAAAAAAAGATAAGAATATGAGATAAAATAAGAAGGGAATAAATAATAATAATAATAAATGTATTGTGTTTGATAAAACATAACTTTTAACTATTTCGATATTTTTTTCTAGTAAATTTACAATCGATTTATGCCAAACGAAAAATAGAATGAGATTCGAAAGTAAGGAATAATAGAATGAGATTTACCATTTACCATAGCGCTTATACAAAAACACAAAAGAATTTTGTGAAATTAAAAGCATATGAATCAAAAAATAAAAGCTAAAAAAGGCATGATATATTTATATATGCGTTATGAACAAAAGTCAGCTTAGACTCATCCACTTCTAACAAACCCTTTCTTCAAAGGGATGCCCAATCAATCTTTAAAGAGAGAGAGACCTACCGCTGCACCCTCTTTTATGGGCCCAGCCCTCCGCTGCGCCCCCCTCCTTCCCTCTCTTTCCAACGCCTAACATTTGCAATTTGCAATTTGCAATTTGCAATTTGCAATTTGTTAGCAGCCCATAATGAAAATGTTCAAAAAGCAAGAAAAAACAAAGTGAAAAACAGGGGAGGGGAGCGGAGGGGAGGGGAGGACCAATTTGTACAAGAAACAGAGCAGAGGCTACAGGTAGTCAAGACTCAAGAGAGGGACACAAAGTCTGTACAAAGAATCAACCTCACAAGTCAATAGGCGAAGGCCAGCCGGTGAACCCCGCGGTCCCTGAGAATCCCATTGTACAGAGCCGCCCGATTCGCAGGCATTCCCCGGATTTTCGCATTTCTGCTCTTTCTCAGCTCATTCGAGGATGATGATGATGAAGATGAAGATGATGGAGAAGAAAAACCAGTGCTCAGGATGTGCCGTTTTCTGAATTCCTCACTGTCCCCAGATGGATCCACCACGTCCTCTGCAAAGTGAACCTTCTTCTTCTTCTTCTTCCCACCTGAACAAAAAGCAAGAGAGAGAAAAAAAAAAAAAAAAGACCCACACAAACATGTCAGAAACAGAGTTTTTTTAAAAATAAAAATAAAAAAAGAGTTTTGACACACAGAAATTTTGAGGGAACATACCGGAAGAGATGCAAGAACGCGGGACTCGCTGGGGCTCCCCGGAGATTTGGCCGATAGGGAATTGAATCTTCTGTCGGCGAAGAGCGAGGAGAATTACAGTCCCCGAAACAGCCATGGCCGTGGCCAGGACCACACCTTGAGAGCTCAAAATTGACGACATGGTTGGGAACAGAAACAGAGCCAGAGGCAAATATCGCAGACCCAGAAGAAAATTTTTAAAGCAGAGAAGTGGAGAAGCCTTTTCTCTGTGGAAAGAAAGAGAGATTCTTGGAGGGTAAGAACAGGCTTCTCTCCCTCCGGAACATTACACGGGGAAAAAGTTAAATACCCAAGAGCCAGAAACGTTTGGCTTGCATAACCTAAAAAAACAAAAGCAAATTCTGAAGACTCTGAGCTCTGAACCGAAACGGGGGAATTCAATATTATAATGTCTATTAGACGAATGATTATGAGAAACTGCAGAGGAAGCGAAGGGGCTTTTCCTTTTTTTTCGAAGAGCGACTAACTGCTAACTTTTTCGAGTGCTCCGCACGGCAACGCCAAGGGGCCAGCGTGGGTGCTGACGTCATCGCTCAATGGGGTCCCGCGGGGGGGTGGGGTATGGCTCCAGTGGGTGCCGGTCTTTCTGGTTAACTGTGAGGACGCGTGGTGATCGCCCTTCGCCAGATTGTTCGCTCATCTGTCGGCTCGCATGGCTCTGGCCCGGGTGGGGTCCGCTTTTTGTGGATGCAGATGCACCCGCTGTAGCAGTGCTCTTAAGGTTTGTGGTGAGGGTGCGTGCCTATATCCACGGGCATGCCCAATTATTACACCTGGCAAATAAAAATCTAGTAATTAACTATAATCTATTTATATATTATAATATAAATAAATTAGATGGGAACGAAAATAATTTTAATTTAATTTAAATGAGTCTGATTTTATTATATTATCAATATTTAATATAATATAATTTGCGTTAATATATTCTGCGATTCTATAACTTGGCATAAAAGAGAGTCCTAATTAATTTGTTAATTTAGAAAATTAATTTATATCAGCACAACTGTATTAATTTAATTTGTTAATTTACAAAATTAATTAATTAATCAATTAATCAATTTTTTTTGGCAATGTAATTAATTCCTTTTCTATGTATGCCCATTGATAATTTAATGCCAAAGGTAGATTCCAAATTATAGGTGGTTTGAATATTTATGTGTTAAATATAAGTAATTATATTTTAATTATAATATGATTACTATATTTGGCTAATGGTTTCTAGAATTTTATTTTTATTTTTTAAAATTTAATTTTTTTTAATAGTAACGGAATGAAAAATAAGTTATTTTTTAAAAATGTTTATGTTACATAATCAATTAGTTTTATAATCAGATATTCAAAATATAATTTAAATTCAACCTTGAAAAATTTTTCATTTTGGATTTTAATAATTTTAAATTTTTTAAAAAATGTAATGATATTAGTAGTAAGAAATATATAATGCTTTTTTTTTTGTTTTTTTTTTTTGGATACGGTGGTTTCTTGGGTTTGCACGCCAGACTAATCCAACGCCTATGTCAATTTTGCCCTTAGCCAACACGTAGGATGTAAATAGCGGATGTGCACTACAGGCGCCAATGTTTGAATCCTAAAACTTCCCCTTTGTTTGTATTTTTTTTTTGTTATTATTATTACATCGGAACTCCAGCCACCAATGAACCATTTGGATCCCTTGGTGCGGCATCAAACTTACAGATCAGCGTCCTCCGCCCCCAACTCTAGCTGATCAAGGTAAAGTCCGGATGCGGACACAACTTCTGTGCATCAGTTGGACGTTCGGTCAACCCGACCCCCAGGACACATCTCCATTACCATCCACAGTCCCCGCTAGCTTACAGAGAACTCTCACCATTCATGATTCCCGCTAACTCACAGAGTAAACTCTCATCATCTACGGTCCCTACTAGCTCATAGAGTAAACTCTCACCATCCACAGGTATAGTTGGTTCCCTGAGTGTATTTACCTGAAATTGAACCCCCGATGCTCCTTCTTACTAATTGATGCATTTTTTTTTTTAAATATCGTTGGGTGTCCACGTCCGTTTTACGGTCTGTGACTAATCCCATGCCCCGTGATACTGGCCCCATAGCACCACGAGGTTGTAAATTTCAGGAGCCCAGGGTAAGACTCGAACTTGGGAGGCACAAAGACTGGCCTCGTGAGAGGCACTCCCAGAGGACGAGCTTACCACTGAACCATGCCCTAGGGGCTAGTTGATGCCTTTTTGTTACAATATGTTGTTGTTATTTTTTTTCCCTTATTAATATTAACCTACTATTGTCCTTATTAAGTTATTATATCGTTGTTGTAGTTGTCTATTTTTTAGGATAAAAGATAATGACCTCTTCTAAAATTTGACAAAAACACAATAACCTTCCTGAGGTTTCAAAATTTTCAAAGATCTTCCTTGTGATTTTAAGAATTTCAGGAACTTCCCTGATCTTTGCAAAAAAGATACAAATTTTTCCTTATATTTTACAAAAAAAGACAAGTTTTTGAAGAGTAGTTTGTGCCTTTTTGGCAAATCTCAATAGAGGGTTGCGTCATTTTTGAAACCTAAAAGGAGATTTGTGACTTTTTTAAAACCTAAAGGGAGATCCGTGACATTTTTAAAACCTAAAAGGAGATCTCTATTTTTTTTAATAAATTTCAAGGGAGATGAGTATTTTTTGCCTTATTTTTTTTTTATTGTTATTGTCATTATAGTTGTCGTTATTGTTATTACTATTATTGTTATTGCTATTAGTTTTTGGTTAAAGACATTGACTTTTCCTAAGATTTATGAAAATCTCTTGTAGTTTCAAAAATTCCAATGATCTTTTATGAGATTTGTCAAAAAGATACAAACCTTATTTTATATTTTGTATAAAGACAATTTTTTCTAAGAAAGGTCTATTCAGCCTTTTCGGCAAACTTTACCAGAGGTCTATAACATTATTAAAACTTAAAGGAAAACTTAGAATATTTTTAAAATTTCAAGGTATGAATACCTTTTGTCCGTATTATTTTATTATTATAAATTCATAATTATTATTATTATTATTGTCATTATTGTTAATATTATCATTATTCTCCTTTCTTGTTATTATCAATTATTAATATTACTCGCTGTACTTTTACTAGTTGAGACTCAACAATTCACTTGATATCATTAGTATTGAATATCTAAAATAATTTTATCTTAAAATTATTATTAATTTTAAACGAATAATTGTTTATTTTTTCATATGAAAATCATTGCTAACTTTATACAATTCCATCAATTGAAAGTTTAATTCTTTTTAATAAAAAAACTCAATATTAATAATGCATAAAATCAAATTTTTATTTATAAATTCGGTATTTTTTTTTTACATTTTCTTTCTCGTTTTTCTTGATAAGCAAACATAAAAATGAGAATTCCTTGATATTTTTCTTTTATTTTATAATATTTTTTCAGTTCCGAACAGGATTCAAATTTTGTAGTTATTGGATCAATCAAAAGTAGATTAGACAAAAATATAATTTTTAAAAACATTGACCTTCCACTTGTTTAAGTTGACACTTATATTCTGTGGTATATATCCATAATGGAATTAAAAATAAGCATCATGTAAGATTCAACATGATTTTGAGGACACAGTCTCATTATTATATGAAAATATTCTAAAGTTTTGTAATTATAATTAATAATTTAAATGTTAAGACACTTTTGTGCCATGAACATGAATTTTAAACCTTTAAATTAGATTTGGGTAAATTTGTGAGCATACAACGAGACAAACTGCTTAAGGGCGTGTTTAGTTATGAAAAATAATTTTATTTTTATTTTTAGTTTTACAAAATTAAAAGAATTTGTCCCATTATTTTTCTTTTCTCCAATATTTATATAGGAAAGCTACAAAACAACTAATTTCTTTTCCAAACTTTTTTGTGTAAATGTTGAAAATTTGAAAAATAAGGTAACTTTTTTGGTAATTATTTGAAAATTTTAAAATATGAAAATAAAATTATTTCACAAATAAGCATGCTATGATAATCTACTGAATTGCTGGTAGAAAAATGTAAGGAAAATACAAAATAATGGACTTTTTCATGTTTGGTTATCAAGGATAGTGAAAAGGAAAATTAAAAAAAATACTAAATTAATGAACAAATAATTAATTTGATACATAGTTAATATTTAATTTTTAAAAATTTTAAATCACAAAAAAATAATCATATTTTTGTAAATTAATGAAAAATGAGTTTATTTCTTATTTTCTTTTCCTTCTCTTTCTTATTTTCCTTTCCTTGTGTTTTTTTAAATAAAATTCTTGATCTAAGTGAACCCTTAGACCGCATTTGAAACTTGAAAAATATGAGAATAAGGCAAAAAAAATATAGAGGGAATCCACTTTTTCATATTTGGTTATCAAGGAAAATATATATATAAAATATATATATATCAAATAAATGAATAAAATTTTAATTTTAGGCATCATTAAAATTTGATTTTAAATTTTTTTTATTATGTTAGAATTGTTTTTTTATTTTTAGTGTTATTTACTATAAGAAAAAATATAATGAAAAATAAATTTCCTTTATACTGTTAAAATCCTTAATCAAGCGAACCCATAAATTTTATAATAATTTCATAAAATCGTAGTCTAAAATCTAAATCTTTGGGTTCTGTTGTTTAATGAAATATTTTTTTTTTCAAAAAATTAAAAAGTAGGTGTGAGTTTAGTCTAACATTAAAAAAAAAAAAAAAAAAAAGAAGGATACATGCACACACTCAAAGACACACATTAGATGAAACTTTTATCTCCATTAATAGACATCCACATTTAAATTAATAATTTTAAATTTGGGATAGGGCTTCTAACTTTATTCGGTTGCCAAACTTTCCTTTGAAAAAAAAAAAGTTAGTCATCATCACTCCCTAGAGAGAGTGTTTTTAGGTCACTATAAACAAATAAATCATGTGAATGTTACATATATATATATATATATATATATATATATATATATATAATATTTAATAAAGTACATTGAAAACGTTTTGTTTTGTTTTTTTATTTATTATTTTTTATTATTTTTTTTAAAAAATAGAACATGTTTGAAATTGAGAAAGAAAATACATGTTAAATTTTTAATCATCACATTAAGAAATAAAAATGTATTTTATTTCTAATATTTGAGAATAAAAAAATAGAAATAAAACAAAAAAATATGTTCCAAGAAGAGAATTAAAGTTTGAAGGATTTTAGGTAGGGATGGCAAAACGGGTTGAAACTTGATGAGTAACCTATAACTTGCTTATTTAAACCGAGATTGAGTTTAATACAAGCTGACCCATTATAAACGGGTCAATTCGGATTCGCTCTGTTTATTAAATGGGTTAGGCGAGTTCGAATCAGATCACCCGGTACCCGTTTAAAAATAAAATGAAGAAGTATTTTTTTTAAAGGTCATTTTATATGAAATGTTTAAAAATTTTAAAAATAAATAAATTATTATTTTTTAACGGGTGACCTCTTTATGACCCGTTTATTAAACGGGCGAGTTTGAGTTTATATAGTAGTCACCCATTAATAAACGAGTCAACCCGAATCCGAACCTAAATCTGTTTAATTCTGACCCGTTTATGACCCGCTCGAACCCGGTTTATAAATCGTTTTAACACCCCTAATTTTAGTTGTACCTATTTGTGCTTGTGCAAGGAGAGTGGTCTCACGCGCTTATAAAAGAGCGTGGGGATATATTCAATTCACGTGAGTTATTGCCTTTCTTCATTGAATAAAGGCGGCAGATATGTCGTGGGAAAGCACGCAGGCCTTAGGGCCTGGGGTTTTTTACGGTGTGATGCAGTTGAAAATAGGTAAATGACGTGGACCAATAGGATTCGAGCTTGACCTTCAATTAGGATATGAAGAAGGATAAAATGTAATAATTTGGTTGACAATTTTGCAATTGACAATCAAGATCTGTCAAAATTGAATTTACAACTAATTAAATTAATTATAAAAATTTAAAATAGTTTGATGGGATTTGATTGGTAAGTGGAATAAAATTGCTGAAATAAAATTTAAATTATATAAGATTATAATAATTTACAAAATGTAGCTGGCGTCTAATTAAGTTTTATTCGTGAACATGAATTTTGAATTTTAAATTTAAATTTGTACAGATATGAATAAAATTTAATATGATTTTATATTGTATTTTGTCTAAATCACAAAATCAAATTATAAGGTATGAAAATTTGAAGTTCTCATAGTGTTACTGTTATTCCATCTAATATTGAGTAGGGTAAAAATCTAAAAAAAATAAATTATTATTTATTTATTTTCTACTACATCTTAATACAAAATTTTGCATAGCTATTTGATTTTAAAATTTCACAAGTTGAAAAATAAAAAATTAAATAATGAAATTTTCCTTATACAATGAATTACCTTTGGAACGAGCTTAACTTTTGTCATTTGTAAAATTTATAATCACTAAGTAAAAGAATATTTCCTCATTTTTAAATTTTGATTCAAATATAAAATTATTATTTTCTAAGTTTTAAAATTATAAAGTTAGAATTTCAAATTTAAATAGTAGTAATCAATTAATAATTAAAGAGTTACCTACATAAACGAGGTTAAAATTGAAGAGAATGTTATAATTTTGAACTTTCAACTTGAGGACGGGGACAACGGTACTATAAATGTATTACTACTTAAGATTATCAATTTGGCTTAGCTACCCATGTACCCAGTTATTTTGCCCAAATTTGAGTTTTAAAATTTTGAGTCAAAGTTAAGTATGGGTAGCCTAAACTAATTTGCCCAATTTCAAACTATTTTTCATTCTTTCGTTCTAGATATGCATAGTATGTAACGCCCTGAATTTGTCAAGTGGGCTCCGGGGTGTTATGAGACCAATCTCACGTCTCTAATACCATTCACGCGGCAGAATTAAATAAACAATCTCAAGTAAAATACTAGAGTACTATACATATATTCAAACCCATAAAAAAAAAAAATATCCAAATTCTCCATATTACATATCCAGAAAAGAAAAGAAACATAATTTCACATATATCTGTTCTTTTAACCACTCACAAAACTAAACCTCACTACGAAACTTTCTAAGCTCGATCTCCTGAAAGACTTGAAAAGAATAATAAATTGTCGGGGTGAGATACCTCCTAGTAAGAAAGAAATAAGGTATAATAGTGTGTGTGGCAGAGAGTTTAAATAAATACAAAATATAAATATCTGTTATACAACATCAATAGCAGCTGAGAAACACATCATTAAAAACATCACAAACATGTAATATCATACACACATACATAATTATTTATAGTGAAAATTCTCGAGAATAGAGAATATTACCCGTCCATACAAGTAGTTTTCCTCTACTCTAGTACCAATACTAGGGCACTCACCTTACTTAGTAAGCCGTCGGGTTATGTATTCAGGCAAAGTCTCCGAGAATAGGGAAGATTATCCGCTCATACAAGTAACTTCCCTCTGCTCTAACACCAATAGAAAATTATCAGGGCACTCGCCTTTTTCAGCAAGCCCTCGGTTAGAAATGTACTTTGCCACAAATACTTATATAATTAATTTCACATGCATCTAATGCTTTTCATATCACAGAGACCCATGTATACATGCATATCACAACCCATCCACACAGGAAACACACACACTTCAGTCACACCCACACAGGGTCCATAACCACACAACAAATATAGTCCACACAGGACTCACATCCACATAAGAATATCGTCCACGCAGAACTCACAACCCCACGGGTTACTACACAAGCTTCCCAACTACACTAGTTACAAATTTACACACAACCTCGTTCATAGTAAATCGGTAAAACAAACTCCTAATTCCACTGCCAATGTTTTACCCCCTTAATATAAATGCCCATATAACGACCTCCTCATACCATTGCCTACGTTATATGGCGATTTATTTCAGGTACGATATAACGACCTCCTCATACCACTACCAACGCTTTATTGCAATTTACATGAACCATAGAACAATACACATCCAATTCATGTAAACACATCAATGCATTCAAGCTCATATTATTTATTCATCCAAACCGCATCACAACCAATCATAATTTGCAACCCAAACAGTAACCACAAGTGAGCAATAATCGTAATCAAGCAATGCTTGCAATCATTTAATTATGAAAGTTATTTTCATGCCACACGGTTTTTCCCAAATATGATAAATAATCAAAATCATTTTTGATCCAAATGTCTAAACCGTTCAGAAAATTATACATAAGTATATAAAATTGTATACTTGAATTTAACTGGTTTAAAATTAATAAAAAGCTGTTATAACGTATTCCCCTTACCCACTCCTCAAGATTCTGCCTAAACTGAACGGAAAACGAAATCCTGTATTCCAAAAATTCTAACTTAATTAGTTTAACCCCGGGATATTTATTATTTATCATCTTCTAGACCCACACACTCCCAATACTTTATTTAATATTAAAAATACCCTAATTTTGGAGTGGTGTCCAAGTACTCCAAACTCAAAATCTGCTTCACCTATGTTGCAGAGAATCTTCCCAAGGACCTCGTGGTGGTTTCTAATTGTCGAATTGGGCTAAATCTGGGCTGAATTTGAAGAAAGAAGGTAGGGAAACCGAAACCTAGAGAGAGAAAATGAGAGAGGAGAGAGAATGTAGTAACCGGAAAAAAATTAAATTAAAAAAAATATTATTATTAATCAATTAATTAATTAAATATTATTAAATTAATTAATTAAATAAACAAATAAAAGTGAATAGTATGAAAGAAAAAAAAACTAATTGGAATAAAGGTATATAAATATATGTAAAGAAGCTTGTTATGTAAGCTCGGATTGAAGATTAGAAAAAAAAAAAAATTATAGAGAACTCTTTGCGCCTCTCATCTCTCTAGCCCTTTGTCTCCTCACGTTTCTCCTCCGTCTTCCTCCTTTCTCACCTTAATTTTCTCGGTATATTCGACTGATCGGAAAACAAAAGATATCGTTGGGTTCCTATCTCCGCCACCGACATTTCTACCAGAGTGGATTTGTCGTAAGAGTGACATAGGCACCACTCCTAGGGAAAGGTATACTCCCTCTTTTTCCTTAATTTCTCCTTAAATTTTCAGATAAATTGACGATCGGACACCATCACGGGGTCCTAGTCTCGCTCATCGTCATTTTGATTGGAGCAAATTTTCAATTTGGGGGTCCTAGGCACCACTCCAAAGTGAGAGTGAGATTTAGGGAATTAAAGAAATTAGTTATTTTGAGTTTAATTATTATTTGAAATTTATGGGCCTAGAAAATGTTAAAATAGTATTTTATTTAGGGTTGATTTGATTAAATTAGGGTTATTGAATCAGGGTTCGGGTGAGCGCCACAGACATCATTTTGGGATTCCTACTAGCGCAGTTCAAGAAAGCAGGTAAAGGGAATATATTAAATCAGGATTTCTAAGGAAATAACTAATGAAAAATGGAAATTTATGTATATATGTATATTATTTTCATATGGGTTCTGAAATGCCAACTGTTTGAATTGTAAATTTCTAAGCCTACGACTGTGCTATTAGATATTATTTGTGAAAATGGAAAGTTAGATGATAGATTTTCTAGTTAATTGTGTAAGGAATTAAATGTATATTTTCAGTATATAAAATATGGTTATGGGTTGGCTTATTTTCAGTGAACATATGAAATATGTTGTTAAATTGTGTGGCATGAGTAAAATGAAATTTCTGTGTTAAAATATGATATATGTATGAGATGCAGGAAAATACTGGAAATGTATTGAAAATTAAAAGGTGATATGAGTTATTTTGCATGTGTTTGGTAATGTTAAATTACAATGTATGGTTTTAGAACTCTGGTGGACTAGGAAAGGGGCACAGTAATGTTGCGGATATGTATGGTAGCGCTAGTGCACCCACATGTCTTAGATAGAGTGTGGAGACGGGATGATCGATTGTGTTGGGAAGGATAATGTCCCCCTGGAGTCTAGACCAGTGTAGGAACAACCAATTATACCTATAGACTATAGAATGCGGTTTATTTAACTCTGGAAGGCCAATCATGGTTAAGTCCAGCCTTGGGGGCGCACAACCCATCATGGGGCGGAAGCATGATTAGGATTTATCACCGGTATAAAGGGTTCTAAACGCATAATTGTAAGTTTAACCATGGATAATATGGGAACAATGGATATGGAAATGGCAGTTATGGAAGCAATGGATATAAGAACAGCAGACGTAAATGACATGAAAATAGAATATGTGAAAACAAACATGAATATAGAAAGAGATGATGAATATGTGACATAAAAATATAGAATATGAAAGTAAATGTAATGAATGGTACAATAATAACAGCATAAAAAGTAATGTAGTAAGGTATTATCAGTAGTATTACATATAGTAGTATTACATGTATTTGGGGCGGGGTATACTCTTCGCTTGAGGGTTTGTTGAGAAAGGCGAGTGCCCTGATAGGTATCAGATGTAGCTGTAGGCTACATAACGTATTAGAGTAGAGGAAAACTACTTGTATGAATAAGTAATCTTCCCTATTCTCGAGAACTTCTGTCGGTAAACCTTCGTGTGAATGTGTGAGTACGAGATAAACTAACCACCTGAGGGCTTACTGAGTAAGGTAAGTGCCTTGATATGCTTCCGTTGTGACTAGGTTGCTTAAGGTATCAAAGCAGAGGGGTGCTACTTGTATGGGTGAGTAATCACTCCAATCCTTGGGAACTCTCATTGGTAAAATACCTTGCATGTGTTTGAGTAGGAATAGAGAATGATTTCATAATTGCGGTTTCATTTGAAAATAATGAATATACATATATGTTGTACTTAAACCTCATTTTTGTCACATGCTAATTATATGTATTCCATCCTTACTAAGATGTGTCTCACCCAATAGTTAAATTTCATCTTTTTAGGACCTTCGCGAGATCAAGTTTAGAGAGCTCGAGTTGTTGTAACATTTTTGAGAGAGAGAGAGAGAGAGAGAGAGAGAGAGAGAGAGAGAGAGAGAGAGAGAGAGAGAGAGAGAGAGAAAGGGTATAGATTGTTGGTTACATATATTCTCTTTTGGGTTTGTTTATGTTTTCAGAGGTATTTATGGATGTTTGTTAATACTAGATGTTGGGTTACGTTTTTGAGATGTGTATAGATGTAGAAACTTTGGTATATTTTATTGAGGAGTTGTTATTATTTCCACTGCGTAACTGATATAGAGTCAGGTTCAGGTAAATGGAACACGTAACACCCGAGCCCCACTTGGCGGGTTCGAGGCATCACGAGGTGGTATCAGAATTGTTCTTCAAATAACACTCTAGACCCTAGTTTTGGGTTTGGGGCGTTATAGAGAATTTCGCAGAAGAAATGATCTAGGGTCACTTTATACTCGAGCCTTCGTCAACGAGCTTAAAAGGTTCATCGACGAAGCCAAGAAGAACATTCGTTGACGAGATCATTATGTTCGTTGACAAAGTGTTTAAAAACTTGAATTTTCCCTACTTTTGGTAATTCCTCGTCAACGAGACACGTGTACTCGTCGACGAGGAGAACAAATTCGTCGACGAGTCCCTATTGATACCCTTTTTAAATTCCTTTTTCCCTTTCTTTTATTTTCCCTTTTTTATTTTATTTATTTTCTTTTATTTTTCTAAATTCGGGTTACTACATTCTCCCCTCCTTAAAAGAATTTCGTCCTCAAAATTCGTTATTCAACATATATTTTATTACATATTTCACACATTTCAATCTATTCTAACATGTAAATAATTGCATCACCCAAAGTTAAATAAAACTTATTACTTATCTCAACTTAAACATGTTACTTGCTCCTCTAGCAGTGTCCCCCTCAGTCATGCCAAGCATAAAAACACATATCGGGCTGCCGCCACCGCGAGGTATTGGGTTGCTCCTCTGATTCTAATCTGGAGCAGGTGCATTGTTCAGCGGTCCCCGAAACTCTCAGACTATATGGTCGTATCTGCCGCACCTGTAGCACACGACACCCCTACCCCGACATTCTCCCCAATGCCTTTGATTGCATCTAGAATAGTAGGGACATGACGAATCGCCCTATTGTCCTCGATCATTCCTTTCTGACCTCTGACTCGTAGTATCTCTATCTTCCCTCCAAGACTCCTTTCCGACATTTGCATGGGGGCTGAGAGACATGGGTCTCTTTCTCAGTTTTGACGCCTCTGCACCTCTTTGCAGACTCAACTCTGCAACGGTGGCTTTATCCACCAGTTCTGTGAAGTCTTGTATCTGCAAACGTGCCATATACTCATGAATCCTCTGATTTAGGCCCCTTTCAAACCATCTTGCCTTTTGATATTCATCTGGGACCATAAAAGGTGCAAAGCTGGAAAGTTCTAGGAACCTAGCAACATACTCTTGAACTGTGAGGCGTCACTGAGTCAAATTGAAAAATTCCTCCACCTTCGTATTTCAAGTGGTGGCGGGAAAATATCGGTCGCAGAAGACCTACTTGAAACGACCCTAGGTCATCGCTATTGGTATTGTTCGCTGCTCTTCCAACAACTTCACTTCTTGCCACCACCGTTCAGCTTCTCTGGTCAAATTGAAGGTGGTGAAAAAAACCTTATGCTCCTCAGTGCAATTTAGCACTGCCAATATTTTCTCCATCTCTCGCATCCAAGTCTCGGCTATGATTGGGTCAGTGCCTCCCGCAAAAGATGAGGGTTTCAGGTGGGTGAATTGATCAATCGCACAACCCTAGTTCACTGGTCGGTAGCTCGATCCCCCGAAGTCTCGTCTCATCTCTTCCTTGACCTGATGAGGTATACCTCACAACAGGTGGGAGGTTTCAATCTCATCTTCGCTGGAAGCCCCCAACTCGTTTCCTCCTCCATCATCCACACCTTTACCTCTGGGATCCATCCTGAATATATAACAGAGACAAGTTTAAAATTTCTACATCTTAACATAATTAACATAGTCATAAAACAAGAAACCATATATTCAAATCCTCAATTAAACATCCAACACCTAATTATTCATAATCATCTTAATCTTCAAATTCTAATTCTAAGTTTCAGTCTCTCTACTTGGAAACATCACTGTCGATGGATTTACCGTGATTTTCTGGAATCGTCGGCTAATTCAGAAAATCACAGAAATTCGTCAAGGGATTTCTGTCTCCAGGCTATGAAACAAAACTCAAATTCCTATCAATACTTTAATCTACCCGATCCTATCGTCATCCAACTCAAATTTATACTTTGGTATTAATCCTCCTAAAGTCTGTAGAATCTATAACCTAAAGCTTTGATACCACTTGTAACGCCCCGAACCCGTCAGGTGGAGTTCGGGGTGTTATGAGACCAATCCCACTTCTATGATACCATTCACGTAGCAGAACTAAATAAACAACTTCAAGTAAAATATTAGAGTACTATACACATATTCAAACCCATAAAATAAAAATATATCCAAATTCTCCATATTACATATCCAGAAAAGAAAAGAAACATAAAACTTCACATATATTCGTTCTTTTAACCACTCACAAAATTAAACCCCGCCCCAGAACTTTCTAAGCTCGATCTTTTGAAGGACCTAAAAAGAATAATAAATCGTAGGGGTGAGGCACCTCTTACTACAAAAAATAAGGTTATTAGTGATGGTTTTGAATTAGTTGCTATATCTTGCTGTTACTAATACTTATTAGTGACAAATTTTTCAAATCGTTACTAATAATAGAGTATTAGTGACAGATTAAAACCGTCACTAAAAAACCTAAGCTCGTCACTATAAATTCTATATTAGCTTGATAAAAAATCGTCACTAAAGCCATAGTATTAGTGATGGTTTTAAATCCATCACTAATACTCTATTATTAGTGATAGTTTGAAAATCGCCACTATTGCTCATACGCAACTATTAGTGACGGTTTTCAAACCGTCACTAATACTATAAAATCATCACTAATACTATATTATTAGTGACGATTTGAAAATTTTCACTAATACTTAAATTGGACAATTAGTAGTGACAATTTTAAAATTGTCCCTAATAATTTTAAATTAATTTTTTTCAATTATTAATTCCTGTAAGAATCTGTAATTACATTTTCATATACGTAACATTAAACCATAATTACTAAAAAATTCATAAATTATTCAAAAATTCTAATTTAAATAAAAATAAAAATATATTATACAAATTCAAATTCAAATAAAAATATATTATACAAATTCAAATTTAAATACAAATACATTATACAAATTCAAATTCAAATACATTATGCTTCCCTTGCTCCCTTGATCTCTGCCACAAAAACATCACAAAGCCGACAATCACAGCTACTGAGGTCGTCACGATCACCACCGCCCAGTCAGACTCCATCGACACCCACAACGCCGCCTGGATCAACTTAAATATATTTTAAATAAATAAATATATTTTAATTTAAAATTTGTTTTGAACAAAATTCTTATTTCATTGAAGAAGACAATGAAACTTTAGCGTCGAGGATGGATCCACCATGATGGTGATGCGAGCTTTGACAGTGAGAGACCATGGCAGCATGGGCGGCTATGGCTTGCTGCGGCGTCATCCTCGAGGGCGAAGTTCTCGAACAATAAGGCTCAATTTGCAATCTAGGGCCTAACTTCAGAATCCTTGACCTTGATGGTGATGGAGCAGAAGACAAGGTCATGGAGGGTGATGAAGGACAGTGAGGTCATGGATGACAGAGAAGGACGACGAGATCGTGGATGGTGGTGGCTACATCAATGATTCTTTATCTAGTTTACCACGAGTTTCTCTTCAAAATTGATTTGAAATGCGATAAGCCTGCCCATGTAGACAAAATGAATTTTAGTCTTTCATCTGATAGGTTGTCTCTTATAGTTAAAGTATGATTTAAATATTAATTTTATTTCTTTTGAATCTTAATGCCCTTCTTGCGGTCATTGCATCCACTTGCCTTTTTGACCGCAAGAAGGGCATCAAGATTCAAGAGAAATAAAATTAATATTTAAATCATACCTTAACTATAAGAGACAACCTATCATATGAAAGACTAAAATTCATTTTGTCTACATGGGCAGGCTTATCGCATTTCAAATCAATTTTGAAAAGAAATTCTGGGTAAACTAGATAAAGAATAGCCATCCACCCCACTATAAGAGTACATGAACCTCCCGATTCTTACCTCCATGTCCATTATAAACTCTAAAGAATGAAGTGGAAGCATCCAAAACAGGATATGCAACATGCTAGCAAATCAAACATTCATAGTCAATAACAAAATATTCATACTATTAGTAAAGTGTTAACACAGGCATTATCACACAAGTTCCAAAAACCTTGTGACGTACATTAGTATGTCCAAGTGTAAGGTCTTGGGCACGTATTTTCATCTTGTAAGGATGTTCAGGTCGTAGAATTAAACAAACACAATACTATATAAATGCAGCTCAACACTAAGACTACATACCCAAACAATTATTATTCAATCAGAGGAATTCAACAAGATGTTTGCTACTATCCAAATGTGAAAAAAAACGCCACAAATACTAAGTGCATGGGTGCCAACAGACAATTTGAAGTCGATGACCATTTCTATTTCTAGTGTCACAATATGTTCATACAAGTTTCATAAATAAAAACAAGCGACATTTAACGGTGCAAAATTTATTTAAAAAAAAAAAATGATATTCTAAGTCTATATACCAAAATATATTGGACCACCATACCTCGAAACTTTTCATGTTCCTCCTCATTGCCTTCCAACTAATTTGCTAGGGCCCTGCAAACTAACAATAATTATCAACTTATGATAAGCACAACTTTCCAGTACATATCCTATACAAGATTCTGTAAAGAACCTGCTTTGTGTGTGAATGGGTGCATATGCAACAATATAACAACAAATCAAAGCTCACATCAAAAGTACACCATATTATATATTAAGTACTTTGAGTAAACAATGAAAACTTAGATTATCCACTAAAACTGACCTGAAGAAACAATTACCATCTGCAGTCACTTGAATAATTTGTAGACCCAATGCATCAAGCTGCTCACGGAAGCCAGAAATGTAAACCTACTTTCCATGCCTTTTAATTTGTCCCCATTACGAAGCATCCATATAGGCAAGCATAAATTGGAACTCCATACAAAAATATGCTATGTTTAAGAACAGCAAAACAAAACCAACTCAAAATGAAATCAATCAATCAATAATCACCACAAAAACTGCTTTAGCAGTTGTTTGCGTTCCATGCTTTTTTTATTGCATAACAAAAATTTGTGAAGAAGTTCAAACCATTGGTACAAAATGCTAATTATAAGAAATTGAAACTCACAATGAACACAAAAATAACAAAATCAAAAATTGTATTTGTGTTTCTATGAACGCTCAGAATCCATTTCTTTCTTGGAGCAATGCTGGTACAAAATAACAGAACTTCTGCTGTCAATTTGTTTCTAAATTTGAAAATTTGAACCCTGAAATCACAACATACAAATGGAAGAAACTAGATACCTTAAGAATTTCTGTGACGGACAAGGAATAGAAGAATCTCGGTGAAGAAGATTACAATGGATGCTGGTGCAAAGAATATGTTTTCAGGTAAATAAAATACACCTTCCTAAGTTCCTAATGCTGATATCTTTCAACTCCCTCTGAAGCCTGCCAACCGAGATGCTAAATCGTCATAGTTTGGAAGCTTAGAGTGCACGTGTCTTGCTTGGCTAAACATATTTGGCTGCAAAGAAACGACTCGAGCATGACCTCTGGATGCCTCAATCGGAGTGGTTGGTTCTGATGGGAGAGATAATATTTTGGATGGAGGAACAAGAGAATCAGATTTCTGGCGTTCGCGATTACTCGTGGATTCACCGACATCATCTGCTGCCTGCCATGAAGGAGGAGGCTTCAATATGTGTTTAGCCTTTCCCTGTTCATAAGTTGACTGTTTTGAACCATGCTTTGAATGCCCATCCGCCATTCTATCTCCTTCATCATGCTGATCGTGATCATCTTTGCGCAAAAATTGCAAACCACGACTTGCACGTTCTTGTTTCGCTTGAACTGGGCTTGTAATGCCAGTATTGTCATGGCCTGGTGGTGGTTTCAAGGATTTCCTCCTCACTGATCTCGGTTTTCGCTTGCTTTCATCGAATGAAGGAAGAAGAAATTTGGGGAAAGTGTGGGAAATTATGCGGGTAAAAGCAAGGATTTTAGATTTTGACCATCACTGATAGTTTCAAAACCGTCACTAATACCGTTAACTAATTTTTTAAATAAAAACACTAGTAGTGATAGTTTCAAAACCGTCACTAATATCCTTAACTAATTTTTTTTTTTTTTTATATTTTTAAAATAAAAACACTAGTAGTGATGGTTTCAAAACCGTCACTAATACCCTATTATTTGTGATGGTTCTCCCAAACCGTCACTAATACCATTAACTAATTTTTTTATATTTATTCATAAATATTAGTAGTGATGGTTAGTTAATCGTCACTAATAAGTGACTTTTAGTGACGAATTTAAACCATCACTAATACCCTAGAATTGTCGCTAATATTTTCCTAGAAAAATTTTCGCTCGAAAATTGTTTACCGCGCTGTTTTTAGTGACGAAAGTATTAGTGATGGTTTTAAAACCGTCACTAATAGTGTAAGCATTAGTGACGGTTTTAGCAGTCGTCACTAATACGACACTATTAGTGACGGCTCTTAAAAACTGTCACTAATACTAACTTTTAGTGACGAAATTGAATTCGTCACTAATACTTTCGTCATTAAAAATCAATTTTTTTATAGTGTCTTAGTAAGGAAGAAATAAGCTATAACAGTGTGTGGCAGAGAGAACGCATCATTGAAAACATCACAAACATCTAATATCATACACACATACATAATTATTTATAGTGAAAATTTCCGAGAATAGGGAAGATTTCCCGCCCATACAAGTAGTTTTCCTCTACTCTAATACCAATACCAGGGCACTCACCTTACTCACTTAGCCCTCGGATTATGTATCTAGGCAAAGTCTCCGAGAATAGAGAAGATTACCCGCTCATACAAGTAGCTTCCCTTTACTCTAGCACCAATAGAAAATTACTAGGACACTCGCCTCCCTCGGTGGAAAATGTACTTTGGCACGAATACTATATAATTAATTTCACACACATCCAATGTTTTTCATATCACAGAGACCCACGTATACACGCATATCACAACCCATCCACACAGGAAACACACACACTTCATTCACACCCACACATGGTCCATTACCACACAGCAAATACAGTTTACACAGGACTCACATCCACACAGGAATATCGTCCACATAGGACTCACAACCCCCCAAGTTACTACACAAGATTCCCAACTACACAGGTTACAAATTCACACACACAACCTCGTTCATAGTAAATCGGTAAAACAAAATCCTAATTCCATTGCCAATGTTTTACCCCCTTAATATAAATGCCCATATAACGACCTCCTCATACCACTGCCTACGTTATATGACGATTTATATTAAGTGCGATATAACAACTTCCTCATACCACTGCCAATGCTATATCGCGATTTACATGAACCATAGAATAATACACGTCCAATTCATGTAAAAAAAATCAATGCATTCAAGTTCACAATATTTATTCATCCAAACCGCATCACAACCAATCAGAATTTGCAACCCAAACGGTAACCACAAGGGAATAATAATCATAATCAAACAGTACTCGCAATCATTTAATTATGAAAGTTATTTTCATGCCACATGGTTTTTCCCAAATATGATATATAATCAAAATCATTTTTGATCCAAATGCCTAAACCGTTCAGAAAATTATGCATAAGTATATAAAATTGTATACTCAAATTTAACCGGTTTAAAATCAATAAAAAGTCGTTATAACGCTTTTCCCTTACCTGCTCCTCAAGATTTTGCCTAAACCGAACGAAAAACGAAACCCTATATTCCAAAAATTCTAACTTAATTAGTTTAATCTCAGGATATTAATCATTTATCATCTCATAGATCCACACACTCCCAATACTTTATTTAATATTAAAAATACCGTACTTACCCTGGTTTTGGAGTGGTGCCCAAGTACTCCAAACTGAAAATCTGGTCCGCCTATGCTACAGAGAATCTTCCTAGGGACCTCATGGTGGTTTCCGATCATCGAATTGGGTTAAATCTGGACCGAATTTTAAGAAAGAAGGTAGGGAAATCAAAACCTAGAGAGAGAAAATGAGAGAGGAGAGAGAACTTCGCGGAAGAAATGATCTAGGGTCACTTTATTCCCGAGCGTTCGTCAACGAGCTTAAAAGGTTCATGGACGAAGCCAAAAAGAACATTCGTCGACGAGATCATTATGTTCGTCGACGAAGTATTTAAAAACTTGAATTTTTCCTGCTCTCGGTAATTCCTCATCAACGAGACATGTGTACTCGTCGACGAAACCCAAAAGGATGTTCGTCGACGAGGAGAACAAATTCGTCGACGAGTCTTTGCTTGATACCCCTTTTAAATTCTTTTTTCCCTTTCTTTTATTTTCCATTTTTTTTATTTTCTTTTATTTTTCTAAATTTGGGTTACTACATAGTATACATAATATATATTATTATTAAATAAATAAAACTTGTTAATTAACAAGATGAAGGACACTAACCTCTTCAGAGTTTTAGCAAAAATATAGGAATCTTCCCTGAAATTTTAAGAATTTTACAGAACTTTCCTTAAATTTGTTAAAAAGACACTAACATTTCCTTATATTTTTGTAAAAAGACAAGTTATTTGAAAGAAGATTTGTATCTTTTTGGCGAATCTAAGGGGTGTCTGCAACAATTTTGAAACCTCAAGATAGGTTAATAAGATTTTGGAAATTTCAGGAGAGGTCCCTATCTTTGTGCAAACATCAGAAAAAATTAATGTCTTTTACCCTAATTAATAATTCAGTATGCATGTTTAAATTCTTCATATTGTACGTATTCGTATTAATGTTTACTTCTAAATTAAAGTTTAAGATATATTTTCACTCAATTATAACTCCACTGCATTCATAACAAACTTGAGTTTAAACTTATTGAGACTAAACTTAAACATAATATATCTACTTTACTCATTTAATCTATAGGCCTATTCATGTGTGGCATGTCCCTAATAATGTTCTTAAAACCACATGTGGGGGGATTCCTTAGGTCCCCAACCCTAGATAGCTCCAAGGGTATGACTATTCTTTTTAAGCTAGAACTCTTTTATAGTCACTTTTTGCTAACCCAAACTAAAGCATTATCCTAAAATAATATATACAAAATCGATGAACATGACAAGTATTCCTTTTAGTAAGGAGAATTCAAAGAAAATAAATAATAATTATCTTTTTTGAGTAATATAGAGACACTATTCGACTTTAACTCTAACTAAATGTAAAATAAAATAACTTATCCCACATCTCACACTTAACATTTTCTCTTTTGAAAATTTAAATTTGATATTTTGGTTCTAAACATCTCATATCCAAATAATTAAAGTGTTTAGAAAGCGAACAAAATAAAATTTAAAGTCGTTTTAAAAGCATAAATTTTTGGGTACGCATAATTTTATTCTACACTTTATTTAAATTCATAAATTCAGATTTAGTATTTGAATTACAAGCTATCAAACATGGAATTAAATTATGTTTACAATTATGATTTCTATTGTGCCGGACACCTCACTTGTGTCAAACACCAGTACTACAACTAATGTTGTTGAAAATATAAAAAAACTAAAGTAATGCAGAAACTAATAATAAACGAAAGTTAAAAAACAAGACAAGAATTTAACGAGGTTCGGGATAGAATTACGTACATCCACGGGCGCTGATGATTAATCCACTACTTCTTGACAAAGTACAACTTTGAGGTGTGTTTTATAAATAGAGAGTTGAACTCTTTATATAGCTTCAACTTCAAGTCCAAAAAATATTTCTCACCAATGTGGGACAAACAAAGGAAAAATTCAAAACAACTTTTCTACCAATGTGGGACAAAAAATAACAAATCTCCACCTTGACGATAAATTCAACAAATTTATCAGTCACCAACATTCTCTCGAGTTTCACATCATCAGCACCTTCCAAAAATATCCATACTTGCAAGATATTGATCAAGTCCAAACAATGTTTGAACTTTATTGTTGTTACAATCTTGGTCAACATATCTGTGGGATTTTTAGCAGTAGCAATCTTCTAAAAAAGTATCTTGCCTCCATTAATAATATCCCGCATAAAATGAAACCAAATGTAGATGTGCTTCGTTCATGCATGATAGACTTGGTTCTTTACCAAATAAATAGCACTCTGATTATCACAGAACACAACAATGTGTTTCTAAATAACTCTCAAATTTTCAACTAAACCCTGCAACCAAATAGCTTCCTTAATAGCCTCTGAAACTGACATGTACTCTGCTTCTGTTGTAGACAAGGCAATGGTAGACTATAAGGTAGACCTCCAACTCACTGGACCATTAGCAAATGTAAAAATATATCCAGTAGTTGATCGATATTTATTCATATCTCCTATAAAATCAGAATCCACATATCCAACAACTCGTTGATCAATAGTATTATTTTTCTCAAATACTATACCAACATCAATCGCATTTATAATATATCTTAAAATCCATTTCACAGCTTGTCAATGTCCTTTACCTGGATCATGCATATACCTGCTCACCATATAAAAATGTTGTTTTTACATCGAGCTGAACTAGTTCAGATCAAATTGTGCTACCAAAGTCAACAAAATTTGAATGGAAGAATGTTTAACAACTAGAGAAAATATCTTATTATAATCAATGCTTTCCTTTTGTACGTAGCCCTTAGCTACCAATCTAATTTTGAAATAAACATTATTTGCATACGGAAATCCTTATTTTTTTGCATAAACCCATTTGCAACTAATTGCATTCTTACCCTTGGGTAGTTGGGCTAACTCCCAAGTCTGATTCTGATGAAGAGACTGCATTTCTTAATTCATAGCTCTTTTCCACTTGTTTGATTTAGAGCTCCTCATTGCTTCTTTGAAAGTGTAAGGAACACCATCATCTACAGCTGGAAGTGCATAGGCCACCATATCAGTATACTGAGTAGGTTTTCGAATTTCTCATCTTGACCTTTGAGAAACTATTGATTCTTATTACTGTGAAGATTCTCGAATTGAAATCTCTTCTCTTGTACACTATTTCCCATCGTAACTAGAGAGTTAGCTTGTGTAGTATCATTTCTTACTGGATTTCCCAAAATTGTCTCAACCTCCACCTATTGTTGAGTACCACAAGTCTTCTCTTCAACTCGTGACTCCTTGCGTATTGTTTTCTTCATCATCACAAGTTCATCAAAAGTCACATCCATGTTTAAAATCATTTTTTTCGTCTCTAAACACCAAAGACGGTATCCTTTGACTTCTGCACTTATCCCCAAGAATATTGCTTTGTTGGATCTTGGATCCAACCTAGATTCTTTAACATAATAATAAGCCATAATACCTAATACATGTAAAGAATCATAATCACTAGTAGACTTTTCAGACCATATCTCATGGGGTGTTTTCCCCCCTATTGCAGATGATGTTAGACGGTTGATGAGATGACACACATATCTAACAGTTTTAACCCAAAACCTTTTGTCTAACCCAGCATTAGACAACATACATCGAACTTTCTCTAACAAAGTTCGATCATGCACTCTGTCACCCCATTCTGCTATGGTGTATCTCTAACTGTGAAATGTCGAGCAATACTTTCATCTTGATGCACCTTCATAAACGAGTCACTCCTGTATTCACCACCATTATCTGATCTGAGTCGTTTAATCTGTTTTCCAGTTTAAGTTTCAGCTAATTTTTTTCACTTAAGGAAAATATCACACACTTCATTTTTATGTTTCATAAAATACACCCAAACTCTCCTAAAAAAATCATCAACAAAAGTGACAAAATAATGCATACCACCCAATGAAGTCATTTTTTGTCGGCACCCATACATATGTATGGATGTAATGCTCACAAAATTCAAGTTTGCACACCTTTGCACCCTTCAACAAACCTCGCTTAGCTAATTTTTGTAAATATTTTTCTCCTGCACGTGCCAATCGCATATGTCATAGCCTGGTTGTATATGAAGCTGCATTTTTCTCAGGAACAATAGTAGTTGAGCCAATAACTGTACTACCTTGTAAATAATACAAGTTATTTTTTCTTATTTCTTTCATTACCACCAGTACACCTCATTTAATCTTTGAGGTTCCATCTTTCAAAGTGATAGTGAATCCTTTAGATTCCAGGGCACCCAATGAAATCATATTTTTATTTAGGCTTGGAACATACCTAACTTTAGTCAAGGTTTTAACAGTTCCATCTTGACATTTCAACTGTATTGATCCTATTCCAGTTTTTTTTTACAGGTATTATCACTTCCCATAAAAACAATTCCACCATCTAATTCTTCAAAATTAGAAAATCATTCCCTATTGGGACACATGTGATAGGAATAACCAGAATCCAAAATCCACTCAACAAAATAATGTGATGAAGATGTTCCAACAAGAGAAAAATCTGACTCACTTCTATCATCATTGGCTATATTGGCATTAGAATGTGTTTTGCCCTTATTCTTTTACTGTAATTTAGGGCAATCTTTCTTCCAATGCCCTCTCTCATGACAAAAGGCGCATTCATCTTTAGTAGGTCTCCTATGAGATTTACTCCTCCCATGAGGTTTACTTCTCCTTCCAAACTTACGACTCTGAGAACATCCCCTTATTGTTAGTGTTTCTACTATTTTCTTATGGACCCTTTGATCGTTCTTTTTGCACTCAGTACTAATCAATGCAGTACAAACAACATCAAAAGTAACTTTATCTTTCTCATACAATAAAGTGGTGGTCAAATGTTTATAATCATCAGGGAGAGAATTCGATAACAATATGACTTTATCCTCATTTTCACCTTTTCATTCAAATTTAGCAAATCGGCCAAAATTTTATTGAAATTACTATGTGGTCATTAATTAAAATATCTGGTTGATACTGGAAGCAAAACAATTTATTTTTCAAATAAAGTCGATTTTCTAGACTCTTGGTCATAAATATATCTTCCAATGTCTTCCACAATTTCTTTATAGATGTCTCCCTCATAACACAATATTTCTGATTTTTAGTGAGACACAGACGAATCATGCCACATGTCTGACGATTGATCTTTTCCCTATCTCTGTCACCCATATCCACTGGTTTATCATCTAAAGTAATATCTAATTTTTACCGATACAGGATGTCCATCACCTCACATTGCCACATACCAAAATTATTGGTACCATCAAATTTCTCCACCTCAAACCAAACATTAGTTATTGTCTTTGACGATGATGTTGAAGTCGTTGGGGTTAGAGTTTGTGTGGACAGAGTTTCTTCTACTGCAGTTTCTGTCATCTTCTCTATATTCAATAGCAACCAACAAAGTAAAAGACCTAAGATGAATAGTACGTACCGACTGTGTCTATTCTATTTTATCTTATGAAATTCCATTTTAATCAGACTGACCTCCAAGGAGCGACTGAGCCGTAATGGTCTCTGAGCACTCGCTTAGACAAGGTTTTTCTTAGGCATCAAATGTGGAATCAAGGATCCTAACAGAGGAACACCTCCGCATCGATACTATTCAACCTAACTATGATACTAGTTATTGTGTCGGGCACCCCACTTGTACCAAACACCAATACTACAATTAATGCTATTGAAAATATAAAAAACTAAAATAATGCAGAAACTAATAATAGAAAATAGTAAAAAAAACAAGACAAAAAATTAATGAGGTTTGACATAGAATTACTTACGTCCTTGGGCATCGACGATCAATTCACTACTTCTTAATAAAGTTCAACTTTGAGGCGTGTTTTACAAATGGAGAGTTTAACTCTTTATATACCTTCAGCCTCAATTTAAAAAAAAAACTTCTCACCATGTGGGAGACAAAGGAAAAATTCAAAATAACTTTTCTACCAATGTGAAACTTTTTTGCCAATGTGGGATAAAAAACAACAATTTTAACTCTCCAATTTACACGTATATAATTTTTTGAAAATTATAATTTATTTAAATTTACATAAATTCAAATTTAGAAAAGGATATTGGGTTTGTCGTACACCACAATGCCCTTAAAATTAAGGGCATCCAAGAGGAATATGCCAAGAGCTATACGTTCTTTTTTTGCATACTGCATAGCCTTGTCGGGTACCCCCCAAAATAAAGGGCAACATGGATCTGTCGGTGAACACTCCCCACTTTTTTTTTTTCTTAAATAATTTTCTTAAACTATACAACATTAATTGTAACCCACATGTGGCTTACCAAAAAAAAATTCTAAGAAAGAACAATTTTAATGTCAACTTGTTTATTTAAAAAATTACCCACATGTGATTAGGTGATATTTTAATTTACAGTCCAAATCACGTGTTTGGAAGTTTAAATAAAATATCCATTTTGAGCACCTAAACTTTTATTTCTAAATAAATAAAAAATGTTCCTACTAATAATTCGATGAGAGTTAAAAAAAATATAAATTATAAATTACTTTATAGCATACTTTTTATTCTCAAATTTTATTTTATGTGCATATTTAATTGATAGTTTCAAACAACTAAAAAGAATTCGTCGTTCAAATTCAGAAACAATTTTAAGTAAATCTCAAAATCCTATTCACAAATTCAGAACTGCATTCAACAATGAATACCAATACCTAATTTTGTAAAAAACCTAGGCATGCTCGAGACAACTCCTAAAAAGCCTTTTGGGCCTCAGAAGAGAAGAGTAGGGTGAGGCCCAACCCATGATTTGTAGAAAAAGATACTCACTAATTCAACTAACCCATCGATAAGAAACAAGAAAGTTACCAATGTAACTATCAAATTCTTACTTATGATGATGTAAATTGATCAATTATTTTGAGACATATAAATCGAACTCCGCAATAATATTCATTTTTTATATGAAAATTCTTTCATTCGTGAGGAGTAGGATGAGAACTTGTTCTTTGGAAGATCTATCTTTTGTCTGGGACTATTTGATTCTATTTTGTAAGAACTTCGAATCATTCTCTTGAAACTCTAGGTCGCCATGAGTAGGACTCTGACTATAACATAATCGACTTATCCAAGATGTACTCTCACACAAAGGTGAGTATAATTTAAGTTTAATCGAATTAACAGACCCAATTTGGTCAGTTTGGTTCGGTTAATCTATATGTTCGGCTCGATTTGAGATTTGGATAATTAATTAATATTTAAATATAAGTTAGTAATATTAATATATGATATATGTTAAATCTTAAATATTTAATCTTAAAATATCCCTTTTATCAATTAACCCCTTTATTAATTAAATTGGAATTGGTAAACTAGAAACAAAATTTGCAATCATATTTTATTTTTATAATTAATTTTAAATTTATTCGATCAAATTTGGTTAAATGAATAACTTGAAAAGTTAGTTTGGTTGGGTACGATTCGGTTACAACGACTAATTTGGTTAGTTCGGTTAGAGATTAGTGTTGACCAAAAAATTTGGTTAATTAACTGAATTTGGCCGAATCAATCATTTGCACAAGTGAAGGAGATTCAAATACATAACTTTTAAAATAATTTAGCATTCAAATTTAACAACGGGTACAAGATCAAATTTTTTTTTTAATTTATCAAATCATATTTAAATTCAATATTTAGCAGTAAATTTACACTTAAACTTTAACTTTACTGAATAAGATAACTCTTTGAAAATTAACTAAATTCACGACATGGTCTAAGTTGGTAACTCGAGGAGAGTCACCTTTGCCGACGAAAGCTGCATTGAATAATCCAACAATTCCTCAAGAAACTGGAAAGTATGGTCAGCCATCGCTCCTTGAAGATGTGTTTGGTTATTACTTATCAAACAAGAAGTGTTTTTTTTCCTGGAAATTATATAAAAATGCTTAACCAATGACCAAGCTAGTTTAATAATTTTCGCCAGTAAAAGATGCACAACACCTTGGGTTTCACATGCATGCACGAACCCCACGAGCTACCACCACCTTGCATCATTTTCTTTTTCTTTTTGGGAAGTTTCCTATTCTCTGCGCTGGAAATCCATTTTCCTAGGAAACACACTTCCCCATTGGGTGGAAAGACTTGAGAATCTACGGATTATTTGCATATTTGTTGACTTGACATTTGTTTATTTACTCTCTTTGGTTGTTGAAGTTTGAAAAGTACTTATATATTGAATTAAATAATTTCCAAATTTAAATTCTTAGTAATTGGGTTCGTTTTGCAAATTACCATTTTTGTAAAGTAAACTTTAGAATAGTTATAAATTAAATTGAATAATATAATTTCTTTTATTTCGTATTTGGTCTATCATCTTTAAAGGATTAGATACAAGACAATTGATTATTTTTTTCCTGAGGGGAATGACATGATTTTCAGAAGATGTCTCTTAAGATAATTTTGACCGAAAGATATATTTTTGGAAACTTAATAGTGGTCGCTAATGAGAAAGTCTCGTCATCAGTTCTAACCTAAAACGATAATGATTTCAACAGATTTAGGGCATTGTTATCTTTAAGTATGCCTTAATCCATAAATAAATCTTCTTAATTTTACAAACTTCCCAATCATCTCAAATCACATCCCCAAAGCAACATACCTATTACCTATGGTTTTAATCTTCTTCTTCTTTTCCCCCTTTACTTAAAATTTCTATATAGAAATTTTTGTCCTTAGCCATCTCGTAGCATGAACTGAGCTCTTAATGATCTAAAATTCTTTCTTGAATGATCTCTAATTCAATTAGAGAAATTTTCATTGTTAATTTGATATGAGTTCTTTTAAAGACTTTGTTGGACTTTTTTACCCGCTCCCTCCCAAATATAAATTCCACAATACTTTATGGCATGCTTTTCAAATTTTACCTTGCATACATATTTAACTATTTGTTAACAAATTATTAAAAGAAATGACAAAGGAGACTGACTTCCCTTGAGATTTGGTAAAAAGATAGGGACCTCCCCTGAAATTTCAAAATTTTTAAGGACACCCCTTGAGGTTTCAAACATATCACATACATTTCTCGAGATTTGTCAAAAAGACACAAATCTTATCTTATATTTTGTAAAAAAAAAAAAAAAAAAATCTTTTGAGGAGAGGTTTGTGTTTTTTTGGCAAATCTCATGAGAGATTTCTGGTATTTTTGAAACCTCAAGGGAGGTCAATGAAATTCTTGAAATTTCAAGAGAGGTCCTTGTTTTTTTTACCAAATCTTAAGGAAGGTAAGTATCTTTTTACCCTAAAAAAATTTATTCAAATAAAAAATAATTCTAAATATATTTAACATTCAATCTATAAATTTAGAATTGCATTCAATAGTCAATACTAAACTCTTAATTTTTATCACATACTTAAAAGCCCTTTAATATACATCTACTAAACCCATTGGACCTCAGCAAGAAAAGGCCCAACCCATTAGTGACGGTTTATGAGAACCGTTACTACTAATAGACTAATAGTGACGGTTTTGAAGATCCGTCACTAATAGTATTGACCTTCTTTTCAGTCAAAAATGCATTATTAGTGACGAATGTGTAAACCGTTACTAATATATGACTATTAGTGATAATCTTTTTATACTGTTACTAATAATGAATTATTAGTGACGATTTATAGTGACAGTCTATAGACCGTTACTAATAATGACCTATTAGTGATGAATTAAAAACGTGATTAATACTTCAAAAATGTCGCTATTATTTTTTTTAGATAGTTTGAGCGCAAAAAGTTGTTTCCTCAATAGTTTGAGCGGGAAAATTTGCTTTTAGTGACGAAAGTATTAGTGACATTTTTAATTTCATGACTAAAAGTGTCATATTAGTGATGGTTGTCGCAACCATCACTAATACTTTAACTATTAGTGATGGTTTGAGCAAACTGTGACTAATGTTACACTTTTAGTAACGAAATTCAAATAGTCATTAATACATTCGTCATTAAAAATAAGTTTTTTTTGTAGTGATTTTAGTCTGAATTGAGCTCTTAATGATCTAAAATTCTTTCTTGAATTATCTCTAATTCAATTAGAGAGCTTTCCATTGTTAATTTGATATAGTTCTGTCTAGGGACTTTGTTATTTTACCTTGCATACATATTTAACTATTTGTTACCAAATTATTAAAAGAAATGGGAAAAGACACTGACCTCCCCTTAGAGTTGGTAAAAAGATAGGAACTTCTTTTGAGATTTCAAAAATTTCAAGACCTCTCTTAAAATTTCAAAAATATTATAAAACTTTCCTGAGATTTGTTAAAAAAAAATATATAAACCTCCCCTTATATTTTGTAAAAAAGTGCATCTTTTGGGGGGAGTGTCGTGTATTTTTGACAAATTTCAGGAGAGATCTCAGACATTTTTGAAGCCTCAAGAAAGGTAAATAAAATTTTTTAAATTTCAAGGGAGACCCTCGTCTTTTTAACAAATCTCAAGAAAAGTAAGTATCTTATACCCTAAAAAAATTTATTCAAATAAAAAATAATTCTAATTATATTTAACATTCAATTGATAAATTTAGAATTGCATTCAATAGTCAATATTTAACTCTTAATTTTTGTCAAAGACTTAAAAGCCCTTTAATATACATCTCCTACTAAACCCATTGGGCCTCAGCAGGGAAAGGCCCAACCCAGCGGGAAGGGATACTGTTGGACTTGCTTTGTAATAAATTTAAAATGGAAATAATTAACAAGACTTGGCCCGGCCAGTTCAATAATTTTCGCCAGCAAAGGTGCACAATCCCTTTGGTTCGACTCCACCTCAAAGAATTTCTTTTTTGGAAGCATTCCTATTCTGCACTCGAACTCATTTTCCCAGGAAACGCATTTCCCTCTCGAGTGGAAAGAGTCTATTAATTATTTGCGTATGTGTTGACTTAAATTCGTTTACTCAATTTGGTTGTTGAAACTTGAAAGTACTTACATATTAATTTAAGCATTGTTTAAAGCTAAATTCTTAGTGATTAATCAAGTCGTGTTAAAATATAAGATTTTGTACGAATAGATTGTAGCATAGTAATAAATCAATATAGATAAGAACTACATTTTCTTTCTTAAAAATGATAAAATTTTATAAGAAATGACTTTGAGGATCCAAAGAAGATACAAACAATTAAATTCTATTTGGAGTTTGAAAAATATGAGAAAAAGGAAATGAAAGCATAAAGGAATCCAATTTCTCATGTTTGGTTATCGAGAAAATTAAAAAAAGAAAATAAAAAATATGTTAAATCGATGAATAAAAATTTGATTTTATACATCATTCTCATTTAATTTTTCTTAATTTTGATTTTTGAATCATATTGGAACAAACTTTCATTTTTACATATGAGTTTCCTTCTTAAAATCCTTACATATATATATATATATACACACAGGCACATACATACATGAAAAAATAAGATTACAGAAAATGGAATCATTTCGCTCAGGTCCATTTCCTCCTTACGTAGTTTATGTAGTGAGGATTGGAGGAAGGTACTCAGACTTGGATCCGAGAATAGGAGCCTTGGTGTCTGGGAAGAACTCTAACCCAGGAAAAAGCTCTGTGATCTCCCCGTCGCTTGCGACTCCGACAGGGTAGCTGAGCAGGTGGCCTGGCAAGTCACCGTTCGGGACGTCGCTGGAGAAGAGCTCCCAATACTCGGTGGCAATGTGGTTCACCCGCCGGACGCAATCTAGGGTTTGCGGGTGAAGGAAGGCGTCCTCCAGCATGCCTAGATGCTCATACCATAGTGCCATTCGGAAGCCATGGATTTGACCTCTCGCCGGAGCTCCGGTGGCCAGGTGGTGCGGTTGGTAGGCTCCCATTGCAATCTCTGAGTCCCGGCCACCGTCCATTGATCTTTGGTTTATGTTGGCTGATCCAAGGATTATGTATTCGTCATCAACTGTTGAAAATAGGCATTTCCCAGATTTAGAATTTTATACATCATTTAGGTACTATATTACATTTAGATCGGCTTGAAACATGAACACATTAGATAAAAGAAAAGGAAAATGTGAAAAATATTTGACTTTGAGGAAATGAGGGAGGAAATAAAATATCTAGTAAGTTAATATTCATATATATTTTAATCATAGGTTTTTTTTTTTTTTTTAAATTCATTTTAATATTATTTGATATAAAAAGAAAATGTAATGAAAATCAACTCTCATCTTATTTTCTTTCCAATCCCATCCTTTAATTTTCAAATTGAATCCTTGGAGCCTTAACATATATATATATTTAAAAATAAATAAATTATGTGTTTAATAAAAACTATGCAAAATTTCAAGAGCTTCCAACATGTAAGAAAGAGGATATATTGTTCTCCTTAAAAAAGAATAACAGAAAAGAAAAAGAAAGAAAAGGATGGGGATTGTTCGAAAATTTCATGCAAACATAGGATATAGCATACCGATCATCATCTTGGCGTGAACATAGATCATAAACCGCCTAGCTTGTTGAGCTTTACTATAATCAGTACCATCTTCTGGTCTCTTTGAGGGTTCATACTCTCCACCCTTCTTAATCTCCCTATTTCCTAGGCAAAAGAACATCAAGTAATCTTTCGGATTGGCATCAAGTCCCTTGGCATGCAAGGCTTGAGCTATATCTCTATACATCATCTCCATTGTCTTTTTTTGCCAATCTAGTATTGCTTGCACAGATTGGCTTTCTGGAATTCCCTCCGGCCACATTGGAATGATGATGTACACTGCAAACCTTTCACCTGCTTCAATCTTGCTAACAATCTTCAAAGAAAGCTCTTTTGGTACGAGATGTAGGGCACCCACCTCCTCAACCTTGAGGTGATCCTTATATGAATTCCAAGAAAAAGAGCTTCCCAAGAAGTACTGATTCTCAATGTAAATGAAGTTCTTTGCTCGACGAATGGCGTTGATATAAGCATCTTGAATGCTTCGGTCGATTACAGTGTCTTTGCCACTAACAAGCCCTATCCTAGTTGCATCCTCGGGGGTTTCAGGGAACCCGATAGTTGCCCCACCATCGATGGATCGGAGTAATTGGACATTCCATGTCTCATGATCTTTTAGGAACATAACTGGAGATGGGGGAATGATTCTATCACCAAGTTCCCTCAATGGGAGAAGAAGTTCCTTGTTGTTACCTTGTTTCCTCCACCTTTGTTCAAAATTGAACAAAACATCCCAGGCAATAGGTCCTTCTAGTCTACAATGCACATCATGCCAAGGCTCCCTTGGCCCGCCCTTGGAAATTGAGGATCCAGCAAAATTAGGCTGGTGAAAATCATCATTGTGTGTCGTACTGAGTGTCCTAAATAGGGAATGAAAGGGAGTATCATACCTTCCATCACAAAGATCAAGTCCCCCTATGAAACTCACAATCCTCCTTTGCTCTGAGTTCACCTTATTAGGCATTCCATAATCCACCACAACAATCTTTTGATGGTGTGTGAACATGGTGGATATCTCCAAGTCTTGGACAATGCTGTGCCCGTTGTCGGGGTTTCGAGGACACAACACGATATGAACATCAGTTTTTCGAAAGTAATCTTGAGTCTCTTTATCATGGGTGGCCATTAGTCCATCTTGCTTGAGTAACTTGACGGAAGTTCTATCATCCCAAACAAGCATTAGTACTCTTACACCTTCCTTTGCTTTCTTCTTAAGAAGTTCCCCTAGTGTCATATCCCCTCCAGGTTTTGGCCTCTGTTTGTCCCTCACTAAGGTGATTTGAGTGTACACAGACCATCCTGCAATGTAAATTAAATGCTTCGCATGATATATGGCATCAAAAACATCTTCCCAACATCGGTATGGCTCGTAAAACTTTCCCCCATAAAGAGTTTTTGGGATGAAGTTATCAGGAATATGAGCATCTTGGTAAAGAGAAACTTTGCAACCATGCCTTTGAGGGAAGAATGTGTGGGGGACTCCAAGGAATTTCTGACCTCTAATTCCCTGAGACCAATGTGGATCTAAGGAGAAATCGAAAAATTGTAGTTTCACATGTATCTTTGAATGCCCATATATAGGTTTATGGTGTTCGTTTAGGATCTCAAGCCATCTATCCACCTTTTCTCCATTTAAGAGTTCCTTAACAGGTAGGTATGCTCTTCCAATGAGTGTTGCACCAATTGGGTTGTCTTCTTTGATTGTGAATATCACATGAGAAGCCAAATGAGCACAGTAAATGTGGAAAGACTCATTCCATCGAGGATTGGACTGTGCATCTTCTAGCAGTCTAGTTCGACCAACTCTAGCTTTTTCTAAATCAATTGTTGCATATAGTCTAGAGCCATGTTTTCCCAAGCTTAAAACCTCCTCAAAGCCTTCAATCAACTACAAAAATTTTGTGCATGGGTGAGACACACATCCATATGAGAGAGAGACAGAGAGAGAGAAGAATGCACATTTTTTCTATAGTGTATCAAAAAATGATAAGAAAAGGAAAATTGTAAGCTTGCCAAAGTTGGGCTTCTTAGAGCATTTCAAGCAGACACAGAGCTAAAGTAAGCCTTCACATTCTCACTTAAGAGCACCGTGGAGCTCATTCCAAATTTGTGTGTGCTTGAGTTCTGCTATGAGGAGACCACTTTTGAGAAGGCAGTATATCAAATCCTTAGGAAAAGATGTTGCCCAAAAATGATTTCTTTGCTTGAAGTATGTCTTAAATCTTGCATCGATCCCAAAGTAGTGTTTTGACAAACAAATAGTGGTAGAACATTCATGTGGATAATTGGGAGACGGCTCGGAAATATTAGTAAGACATTAAGCACTTTCCTTCTCAATCGCATTGAAAAAATAAATTTATTAAGGGCCCATCTAGATCAAGAATTTTTTTCGAGGGAATGAAAGGAAAGGAAATTAAGAAGAAAATTTGTTTTCCATTATATTTTCTCTCTAAACAAATATTATTAAGAATAAAAAATATTTTGTTATGATTAAAAAATTTTAAAAGTCAAATATTAGTGATATGTAAAATAAAATTTGTGTTCATTGATTTGGTGTATTTTTAATTTTCTTTCTCATTTTCCTTGATACACACACATATTAAAAGTCTCACTATAAGAGGAAGATGCAAAGAAAACTAGATTCATGTATTCATTTAGTAATCTTGTGAGTTTAAATAATTTTTGTAAGAGTACTTTTGTGATCCCATTTCTAGGAATTTCTGAAATGGTAAGAGAGTTTGGGAGTTTCTTGTCGTGACTACAGTTTTTTTTTTTTTTTTTGGGTGCCCTAATGGCATAATTATGAAATAATTTAAGCCCTAAATTAAAGCAGTTGTACAAGAGGGAGATACATGAGTTTGACAAATATTACGGAGTGAAAAAAAATGAAAGTACGTAATCGAGCCATTTATGCTAAAATTTGTGTTTCTTCAATCTAATATGGAATATAATAAGAATAAATATTTTAATTATGTTATCAATTTTTTTTACATTTTTATTTGCTTTATGATATTACTTTTTTGCCCGTAAGCTATCACATCTTTTTATCATATCGATTATAAACATTACATGGACCAACTTAACTTAAGTGAGAGGGCAATAATATAATAATTGGTGCCAGCGAGGATGAAAAAGCAATTAAGATAAAAAAAAAAGTTACTTATAATGACCTTGTGGAAGATGCCTCCTCCATGGGAGAGCCGATCAACCTCGTAAATAGTTACGTGAAGCTTTCCATGCAACAAAAGACTTGCCATCGACTAATCAGTACTAGTGCTCTACTTGTATCATAAATTGCACAAAGAATTCAATAACAAAACTACAAATCCTCCACCAATAGTACTAGTAATAACAAAAATTGAATCGAATCAAAGCAAAATTTGAAAAGAAAAAAGAAGAGAAAAGGAGAAACTTCCAAAACTATGTCAAGAAACCCAAAAGAATAAAGAAGTACAAAGGTATGCCCTCTTCTTCCGTGACCCAAAAAACTTAAAGTGAACAAAAATCGAATCGAATCGAATCTGAAAAAAAAAAACTCGCAAATCTACTTCGTGAAACCCAAAAGAGTAGAAAGGATGAAGGTATCTCCTCTTCTCCAAGACCCCAAAAACTTAACAATGGAAGAAGACCAAGGAATGCAAAAGTGAAGAGAATTAATTAGAATGAGATTAAGAATGGGTTTAATAAGAAATGTGAAGGGGAAGCTAGCTTATATATGAAATGAAAAGGTGAAGTGCAAGCACGCCATGTATTTAAAACTATATTACAAGCAAGAAAGTTGGAGTGGGGAGAAGATATGCACCATTGAATGAATCCTTTCTGCCGGCTGGCTCTGGTGGAGTATAGTCTTAATTAGCATTAATTAATCTCATTATTTCATTCACATATTCAATTAATTACAAGTTGGTAAATATATAACCCTATATGCAAGCATATGATATGTCCACTTTATCCCCCACGCAACCTTAATTGCTTATTTTCTTCCATTTCTTCTTTTGTTTGTTTTTGTTTTTGGAGTTTGTGTAAGGGTGTACAATCAGTCAGTTCAACCAATTCAGTCAATTAACCGAATCAATCTAATTTTTTCGATTAACCCCACCCCATAACCGAACCGACTGAATTGATCTTTTTAACCGAATTGTACCTGACCGAACTGAATTTTCGGATAATTTGGTTAATCGAATAAAATTAAAATTAATAATAGAAAAAAAATATATATGAATGCATAATTTGTATGTTGAAATGGAAATGGCCGAATGGGAAGTGAATATGGGAATGACCGAATGGAACATTGGAAGTTTGGAACCCTGGCCTAAAATCATATAATTTAATAATTTATAGTTAATTATTAATTAATTAAAATTCGGGTAATTCGGTTAACCGAATTACATTTTTCCCATAATCGAACCGAAAACTGAATACCCGAATTTACCCCATTTTGAAACCGAACCGAACTACAAATTATTTGAAGCAAACCGAACAAATTCAGTTGGTTAATTCGGTTAAAATTGAATTATGCTTACCCCCAAGTTTGTGTGGTATAAGAACAAATGGGTTGGTTTGAAGACTTGCCCATGAGTGTAAATATTATATGACATAATTTTTTTTTTTGAAAAGATAACTTCATTAAAGGGGAGAAGTCAAGCAAGCAGTTTGAATTTTCTAAACAAGGAAAGGAATACAAAGATAGGAGATGTGAGTAACATCACCCTCCCAAATTAGTAAAAATATAAGAAAATTGTTCCTAGATCAGTAACATAATTAATTACTAGTGCTTCGGTCTCATCACATCAACTTTATTAATATCTTGTTATTATGAGGCAAAAATATTAATATATGCATCAGTGCATAGCGAAGGAGCCCCTACCAATTACCGAAAACAAGTCATGGGAAAAAACTTACGTTGTATTTGGAAAATGCCTTAGATTTGAACTTGTCTAGATTTGGACAACATTTGATACAAGATTATATTGAATTTTATCCAAATTCATATAAACCCTAATCTAAGAATTAGTCTTTGTTGTGTATAACAATTGTGTTTGCACAGTGGAATATAGACGCAGCAACCCATGAAAGACAAATATAGAACATACACACAGTATATCTGAAAGTAAGAACAAACACATAAAAACTTACGTGATTCGGCAATGCCTACATCCACGGGAGCAATCGACAAAGGTTTTCACTATGTATATGTTAAAATAGATAATACTACATAATTCACAATGATCTCTCATTCTCAATACACTAAGACAAGTATATAAACAAAGTTTCCTTCGAAGATTTCCCCCTAAAACCCAACCAACTTAATGTTCGAATTCAAATTTTGAATTCAGCCTCACTGCCTAGAATAAAACCATCGACGATTTTAGGAAATCCGTTGATGGAATAAAATACAGAGAGCAGATTTCCAAGATTTATAAGATTTCAGTAAAACCGTCGACGATTTCAGAAAACCATCGACATATTTCCCTATATTGCTGATATTAACTATGTTCTCCTCTTTGTGTATGTCAACCATTCCAAGAAATGAGCCACAAAACACAACACTCTCCACCTTGGTGAATTTCTGCCCCTTAGGAGAACCCCAAAAACATAGCCCAATGGTCTACCTTGACCTTAGGATGTTAGGTTGGGTCCGTCTCCCTTCTAGCACTTGGAGACATGAAGCAAGTCCAAGACATGCTTGAACTTTTCAGTAGTAACTAGTTTTGTTAAAATGTCTGCTACGTTTTCAGATGTGTGAACCTTCTCCAATACAAGTTCACCTGAATTAATAAACTCTCCGACACTGTAGAACCTTGCATCAATATGCTTGGTTCTAGCATGGTACACTTGATTCTTCGCCAAGTAAATGACACTCTGAATGTCACAATGTAGCATAACTCCACCTCACTGTATACCCAACTCTTTGACCAAACCGGTAAGCCATAAGGCTTCTTTTGCAGTCTTGGCAACTGCCATGTATTTAGATTCAGCTGTAGACATTTCTACCAAGGATTGTACTATGGACCTCCAGCATATAGGTCCTCCCACAAGGGTAAAGACATAACCCATTGTAGACCCTCTGTCATCCATATCCCCTGCATAATCAGTATCAGCAAACCCCACAATTGATGGACTATCTTATTGCTTGCCAAACATGATGCCATAACTAGAAGTATCCCGTAAGTATATGAAAATCCATTTGACGGCTTCCTAGTGATGTTTATCTGGATTAGAGAGAAACTTGCTTACCACACTCATTGCATGTGCCAAGTCTGGTCTTGTACACACCATGACATACATTAAACTCCTCACGACGCTAACATAGGGGACCTTTAACATGTCTTGGATATCATCATCCATACTTGGGCATTCAGCAGTAAACAATTTAAAATGACTCGCTAGAGGTGTACATATTGGTTTAGCAACAGTCGTGCTGAACCTTTCCAACACCTTATCCACATAACTACCTTGAGATAACCACAACCACCTCGCAGTTTTGTCCTGACGAATCTCCATCCCAAGTATTTTCTTGGTTGGACCAAGGTCTTTCATGTCAAACTCTTTATGCAATAGACCCTTTAACTGATTTACCTCAATTAAATCTTTTGCAGCTATTAACATGCCATCAACATATAGCAATAAGAAAATAAGAGAACCATCATCAAGCTTCTTCATATACATGCATCAGTCATACTCACATCTTATGTAACCTATCCTGATCATATAGGAATTAAATCTTTTATACCATTGCCTTGAAGACTGTTTTAGCCCATAAAGAGATTTCTTTAACTTGCAAACTAAGTGTTCTTGCCTTGGTTCATTGAATCCCTTCGACTGTACCATATAAATATGTTCTTTCAAGTTACCATGGAGAAATGCCGTCTTCACATCCATTTGTTTCAAATGAAGATCGTAATGAGCTACTAACCCCAACACTACAGTAATAGAAGTGTGTCGGATCACAAGTGAAAAAATTTCATCATAATCTATTCCCTTTTTTTGTGAGTACCCTTTTGTCACTAACCGTGCCTTGAATTTCTCTCATTTCTTTTCTGAAATTGCTCCCTTCTTCCTATATACCCATTTGCAACCTATTGGTCTCTTCCCATTTGGAAGCTTCACCAACTCCTAAGTTTGATTTTTATGCAGTGATTCCATTTCCTCAATTATAGCATCCATCCACCTATTTTCCTTTTGGTCGTGCATTACCTCCTAAAAAATAGTTGGATCATTGCAACTGGTAATGAAAGTATAAGATACTAACTTTTTAAACTCATACCTTGGTAGTGGTCTGATAGTACGTCTGGATCTCTGTATAGGAATATTTTCGACTTATTGGTCTCCTAAGTTAGAATTCCTTGCAACTGGAGGACCAGGATCATTATCATTGCCTTGAGTTTCTAACTCCACTTGCACAACATGTTTGTCTCTGCTATAGTTTTTTGGCTCCTATTTCTCTTCATCATCAACTTGAGTACACTTCACCATAGCTTTCTCATCGAAAACTACATCCCTACTGATCACCACCTTGTATGCCATTGGATCCCATAGCTTGAACCCCTTCACACCCTTTTGATATCCCAAAAGATGCAGTGTCTAGACTTTGTGTCAAACTTCAATCTCTCCTTACTAGACATGTGAACATAGGCTGGACAATTGAATTCCTTCAATCCGAAGTAGTCTACTACATTTCCCGTCCATACCTCTTCTGTCACTTTCCCTTCCATTGATGCCCTTGGTGATCAGTTTACCAAGAAACAAGCCATATTAACTACCACTGCCCAGAAGTTCTTTGGTAGCCTTACATTAAGCCCGAGACACCGAACTCTTTCAACTAGAGTTCGGTTTATCCTTTCATCCACACCTTTTTGCTGAGGTGTTCGGCGAATAGTGACATTTCTCATAATGCTCTGCTGCTTACAAAACTCCATGAACCTAGAACCAGCGTACTCAGTCCCATTGTTTGACCTAAGGCATTTGATTCTCCTCCTCGTCTAGTTATCCACTTCAACTTTCCACAACTTAAACATGGCAAACGTATCAGACTTGTGTCGCATGAAGTATACCCATACTTTCCGTGAGTAGTCGTTAACAAAAATCACAAAGTAAACATGTCTACCTCTTGATGCTACTCTAACCAACCCCCAAACATCAGAATGTATATAATCAAGAATACCTTCCGCCTTGTGAGTAGCTAATTTGAATTTTGCTCTATTTTGTTTCCCAAGAACACAAAACTTACAAAAATTCAGCTTACATGTTTTCATACCTTTCAAGAGTTTCCTCTTGTGAAGTTCTTTATATGCCATAAAACGGTCTCATTAAATTCAGTATCTACGACTGCAGCTCCACCTATAACTATAGTTCCCCGCAGTATATAAATATTATCATCTAACTTTTGACCTTTCATCACCGTCATATTTCCTTTTGCACACTTTCATAATCCCACCTTTAGACTTGTAATTGAATCCATTACAATCCAAGGTACCAAGTGAGATGAGACTCTTCCGTAGGTAAGGCATGTGTCTTACATTACTCAAGGTTCTCACAGCACCATCAAACATTTTAATTTTAACACTTGCTATATGCCAATAATCTTACATAAGACATCATTGCCCATAAGAACTGAAATTGAATTTACCAACTAGTAAGTGTTGAACCACTCCCTATTTGGAGTCATATGGGTAAGAATATGCTGAGTCTAGGATCCATGAGTTCGTGAGGTGATCCGATCCCGATGAAACTGAAAGTATATCACCATCACTGCAAATTGAATTCCCCTCTTGAACTACATTTGTTGATTTTGAAGTCTTTTCATGCTTTTCAGCATGTCCTTTCTTCCAATCTGGACACTTCGGTTTAAAGTGCCCCTTTTCACCGTACTTATAACACTGGATATCCTTTTTCTTCTTGGACCGAGTTCGGGATTTTTTGACTCAATCTATTTCTGAATTTTCCTCTCCCACGATCATTGTTACCTTTCACCACAAGTTCTTCTCCATGTGAATTATCATCGTAGATTTTCATCCTTTGATGAAACCCCAACAAAGCACTTGTCACCTCTTCCAAGTTTAGGGTCTCTTTCCCTCATGTAAGAGTGGTAACTAGATTCTCATATGTGTGAGTCGCTAGCAAGGAATTCAGTAGCATCAACGCCTTATCATCCTCTTCAAACTTCAACCATCTTAAGCCAATAAAGACACTACTTAAGAAATAATTTTTTAGTAAGAGATTTGGATATGTACCGACTTTCAAGCTTTTGCCAAACAGCCGCAGGAGAATCTTCCTCCATGACATGATAAAGCACTTTGTCGGCTAAACACAATCGTATTGTAGGAACAACCTTTGCCTCTAATTCTTTCCAATTAGCCTCATCCATACCTTCCGGTTGAACACCATACAAGGCCTTCACCATCCCTACTCTCTTCTGTCATATACCAAAGTTTTCGGTTCCATCAAATTTGACAACATAAAATTTTGTAGATAAAGTGCTCGACGTTATAACAACAACGCTTTGATACCAATTGTTGTGTATAAAAATCGTATTTGCATAACGAAATATAAACGCATCAACCAATGAAGGATAAATATAGAATATACATGCAGTATATCTGAAAGTAAAAACAAACACACAAAGATTTACATGGTTCGGCAATGCCTATATCTACGAGAGCAATCGACAATGGTTTTCACTATGTAAATATTAAAAGAGACAATACAATACAATACAATACAATTCACAATGATCTCTCATTCTCAATACACTCAGACAAGTGTATAAATAAAGTTTCCTTTGGAGGTTTCCCCCCAAAACCAAACCAACTTGATGTTCGAATTCAAATTTCGAATTCAGCCTCGCTGCCCAAAACAAAACTGTCGACGGTTTCAAGAAATCCATCAACAGAATAAAATACCGAGAGTAGATTTCTGAGATTTTAGTAATACGGTCAAAAATTTCAGAAAACCGTTGATGGATCTCCCCAGATTGCTGATATTAACTATGTTCTCTTCCTTGTGTATTTTAACCACTCCAAGAAATGAGCCACCAAACACAACGGTCTTCATGTTTCCAAATGCAGGGCTAATGTAATATGTGTGATGTGCTTGTACTGTCATTCACCTCCTAGCTACTGAACATTCTCACATCTGAGAAAGACTTGTAAGAAATACCTTTTTTCGCGTAGGATTCAGAACATACCAATTTACAAATGCAACGTTAGCACTTGGTCAATTCACTTACTTTACACTTTTTCTTTGGACATATTGGGCATGGTACTAGAACCTTGTTTAATACATTTGAAGAATCTTTTGTGTTTTCCAATATCAATAGGTTGATTGTTTCGCTCCAGTGATATGTATAATTTGGTACTAGTCCCACACACAAGTGCTATTTCTCCATAATGATTCGAGTATGTGGCTTTTAATGTTGGAGGCCGATATGGAATTTGAATTTTGGAAAGAGGTGATAAGGAATGTAAATATTAAAAATGTGAGATGAGTTATATCGTTATGAATGGTTTATCAAAAAAAAAAAAAAAAACTGATGAGATTCATCCAAGTTATTGATCTACCCATAACCGTTGATCGTTGCGTGCCAAGAAAGAGAACGCCTCTCCCCAAGAATGAGAACATTAATGAAACAACCAAGCAAAAGCTTCTTTGAGATGTTGACTAATCGTGTGGCTCCTATTGGTCGAAAATAATAAAAAATAATAAGATTAAAAACAAAATAAAAAGACTTGTCCACCATTAAGTGCTGGTGGTTTAATCCCAATCTCTTAATTTCTGATAGAAGTTAAGAAAAAGAAGGGGAACTCGGGGAGTTGACAATTTTCGTCAACTGTTAGATAATACGCATTGGAAAAACTCAGGAGTGAAATTAAATTTAAAAGTTCAAATTTCAAAAGCTTGGTTTTTAAGTCATTATAGTTAGGGGGTGAGGACAGCTGGGGCAGTCACCACATATGAATATTCAGTCGGCTGAAGTTGACTTATACATTTCTTTCCTTTGTGAGAAAATTTACCCAATATTATTATTAAATAATAATAATAATAATAATATTAATAGTAATAATAATACTTTTAAAATGATAAGGTCAGAAGTTTGTTTAGACATTTAACTAATTCAATGAAATAATTTATCGATATCTTTATCTTTCTCTATTTAAATATTAAGATATTATCTCAAATGAAGAGTCCTAATACTCAAAGATTTTTAAACAAGTTATGATATATTCTATACGCAAAGAATAAAATGAGATTATTTTATATATTTTTCATAATTTATTTTATTTCACTTTCAATTTATTCCATTCTCACATAAGATTAGTGTTGAACCAATCAAACATGGACATGTAGACCTCATCTATCGTAAACCAACCAATGAATCTAATTCATGTTTAATGACGCGAATTTGAGTCATGAGGCTTGGATAGGTGTGCAAGCCTACAGTGTAAATATGATCTATTTAAAAAAGTTTGTCACATTATTTAGGATAAAATTTACAACTCTGGTGGCAAATTTGTGACTCTCACCACTAAATTATCTGGATTCGAGTTTTGAAGGTTACGATTGTAGACACCTTATTTTATTTGCGGCTTATATAATAGAAAATTAGGCAAGATTCATTAATTCAATAAAAAGAGAAAATATAGAAAAAATTTTAAATACACAGAAAAAAATAATAAAAATTTGAATACATTAAAAATAAGAAAATAAGAAAATGCAATAGAAAATCCAGTAGGCCAACATCTTTAAGCCACAGCAAGCACAAAAGGGAAAAAATGGAAATTAGACATGTGGAAATTTTCATAAGTAACATGTGAGTGAAAATTATGGTTTAGTGTAAATATAAATGGATCAATTCAATTTAATTCTGATTGATTAGTTAAGTTTTGATTGATCGAATCAGAATTGATTGAATTGACCCCCCTAGCCTATAAATAGTGGGCTTTATAAAGGGAGAAGATCTGTACATTTGAAACTTAAGATGGAAACATAGAGAGTAGACTGTTCATTTAGAGTTTATTTTTTCTTTTTATTTTTTGAAATAATTATGAGGATTAAGAAGACAAGTATGAAGATTTGGATTTGACGCTTGAATTACGAAGTAATGAAGGAGCAGTAGTGAAGAGAATTCAAAAGTTTGGAACAAAAAGAAGAATTATAGAGTAGAGAATTCAAAATAGGTTAATAGTTAATTTTTCACTGTTTTCTTTTAAAATTATTAGCAGATGTTGAGTTTCAAATTCTGTAGTTAATATTTTAATAAAATAGAAAATAATTTATTTTCTCAGAATATATTAAATACGATTTATAAATTTGACCCGAATTTAGAATGCTTAGACCCAAAATGTTGACCCAGATCTAAGTACTCATACCTGATTACCCGAGATCTGACTTGAATCTGGGTCAGCTTAACCCAAATTTGAAATAGTTGACTCGAAGACTCAAGACCCATGTCCAACTTGACTTGGGTCCATTGACCTTTGACCCTAACCTAATAGCCTATATTAGCCATTTAGCTTATAAACCTAAAACTTCATAAACAGACCTATGCTCCCGGCCCAATTCAACCATAGCCAAAACCCAACTATTCTAACCCAGTTTAAGCCCAAAAACCAAAGCCCAACCTGCCTAGGCCTGATCCTAAACCTACCCTTATATGAGGCCTAAGCCACTCAATTTACTAAAGCCTGAACCCTCAAGCCTATTTAAACCTAACCTATTTTAGCCCAAACAACACCCTAACAAAACTTAACCCTAGTTATATTAACCTAGCTTAAGCCCCACTTAAAATTGTTTGGTTCCCTAGAAAACCTAAGAAGTTTTCCAAAGAAAAATAAAACCGAAGCAGAAAAAAAGAAAAGAAAATTAAAGGTAGGGAGGAAGGGGATTTACCTTAGGGTTCGAGTTTGTGCTCGGGAAGTTAGGATCAATTGACCGAGAGCATGAAACTCTCTGCCACTGAACTTCATTCGAGGATCTGCAAAAGAAAAAGGGAGAGAGGTTAGAGAGAGATCTGAGAAGAAAAGAGAAATCGAAAGAGGGGAGGAGATCTTATGTAACGACCTGCCTAATTTCACTACAAAAAAACCGAAAAGTAACGCTTGAAAACATTTTTTGCGCATAAATTAACTCGGAAAAATATTAGTGATGATTTCTGGGATATTAGTGACGAATTCAATTCGTCACTAAAAGATAAACATTAGTGACGATTAAATAACTGTCAGTACTATTTTTTTAAGAACATAAAAAATTTTAAGTTCAGAATATTAGTGACGAATTTGTAGGTTCGTCACTATTGGTCCATTATTAGTGACGGATTTGACAACCATCATTAATACTTCCTTTTTTAAAAAAAATAAAAAAAATTTAAGTTCAGAGTATTAGTGACGAATTTGTAAATTCATCACTATTGCGCCTTATTAGTGACGGATTCGAGAACTGTGGCTAATACTTCCTATTTTAAAAAAATAAAAAATTTTAAGTTGAGAGTATTAGTGGCGAATTTATAAATTCCTCACTATTGGTCACTTATTAGTGACAGATTTGATAGCCGTCACTAATACTTCCTTTTTTAAAAAATAAATAAATAAAATTTAATTTCAGAGTATTAGTGACGATTTGTAAATTCGTCACTAATAAAGGATCAATAATAACAAATTTTTAGATGCATCACTAATATTTCCTTTTTTAAAAAAATAATAAAAAAAAAAATTTAAGTTCAGAATATTAGAGACGAATTTATAAATTTGTCACCATTGGTCCCTTATTAGTTACGAATTTCTAAATTCATCAGTACTAGGCCATTATTAGTGACGAATTGTTGACCATCACTAATGCTATGTTATTTTAAAAAATAAAACGGAGAATAGTAGTGACGATTTTGAAACCGTCACTAATGCCCAAAAACCCTTATTCTTTTCCGTGGGATATTTTCCCACACTTTCCCCTCCTGCTTCCCAGCTGGCTCGTCCTCTTCCCCTCCTGCTCCCAGGAAGTTCTCTAGGCCTCCCAGTCTACCCCTCATGCTCCCGCGAACCTCTCTCGGCCTCCCAGTCTCCCCTTCCTGCTCCCGCGAACCTCTCTCGGCCTGCCAGTCTCCCGCTGCTCTTGCCTGGTATGCCCTGTTCGCTGGACATCTCAGGCTTCGTCGGAGTCCTAGCGGACTGACGGCCTGGTACGTACGCCCTCTCCCAGTCTCCCGTTGCTACCCCCGTCGAACCCCTTTCCCAGTCTCCCACTGTTCCTAGGTGACTGACGCCCTTGATCTCGCCGGACATTCATCAATGGCCTATATTTTTCATTCATCAGTGGCCTATATAGTGCTTTTGCTACACAATAAGAGTTAACTTGCATCTCCCTCTCCATATCCTCTTCTTCTTTGTCAATATTAACTTGAATCTTCAACAATGAAGTTAAATATAACTCGATCCGTTAAGATGTCTCTCTTAAGGATTGTCCAATTTGATGTATCCTACTTGTTGTGCAATATGACAATATAAAAAATTCTTAGGAGATTTAGTTTGGTGTAGACATGCATAACTTAGACATCTAAAAATTTGACATTGTAAAATTTTATAGCTAAGAGAAAGATTCTATATATTAGAACATTGAAGAGCTGCCATTGATTTGTAACTATAACATATATTTCTAAAATTCTAATATTTTAACATCGTTTTATATTTTTGATGGACCAATATATGACTTTATTTTTATGCTTTATCACATTTTTTGCATCCCAATAAAGGCATAAAATGTTGAATGAAACCTAATAAAATACTGATCAATTTCATTTATAGCTAACAAAGAGGTTTACTTGTTTCTCGTGAAGCTACTGGCCATGGTCCTTCACTTCATTCTTTGGAGTTTATGATGGACATGGAGGTAAGAATCGGGAAGTTCAGGTATTCTTATAGTGGGGTGGATGGTTATTCTTTATCTAGTTTACTCGGAGTTTCTTTTCAAAATTGATTTGAAATGCAATAAGCTTGCCCATGTAGACTAAATGAATTTTAGCCTTTCATCTGATAGGTTGTCTCTTATAGTTAAGGTATAATTTAAATATTAATTTTATTTCTCTCGAATCTTGATGCCCTTCTTGCGGTCATTGCATCCACTTTCCTTATTTAAAATAAGAAGGGCATCAAGATTCAAGAGAAATAAAATTAATATTTAAATCATACTTTAACTATAAGAGACAACTTATTAG